>NW_027507750.1:7377846-7605346 GCF_037356315.1 Lithobates pipiens | reverse complement strand
GCCAGACACCGGACAGGGAGAAGGAATGGATCCGGCCATGTGGACGCTCATAAACCGAGCCGAGCGATAAACCGATTAATGCTGATTATGTTGAGCAGAGGTGTGTGCGCCCCCAAAGCTCACACTGGATGTGCAGAACTTTATACAGTGCCTTGAAAAAGTATTCATACCCCTAGAAATGTTCCACATTTTGTACAATCGCTTAGGTTGGACTTGATGGACTTGTGTCTTTTTTTCAACCTCACCTACTATGTAACCAAAAACGTAAATGTATTTTATTGGGATTTTATGTGATGGACCAACACAAAGTGGCACATAATTGTGAAGTGGAAGGAAATAAATGATACAAATAAATATGTGAAAAGTGTGTGTGGGGGGGGGAGGGGCATTTGTCTTCAGCCCCCTTTACTCTGATACCCCTAAATAAAATCTAGTTTGCCTTCAGAAATCACCTATTTAGTAAATAGAGTCCACCTGTGTGTAATGCAATCTCAGCATGAATACAGCTGTTCTGTGAAGCCCTCAAAGGTTTGTTAGAGAAGTCGTCATCAACTCTGTCCTCAGGGCCCACTAACAGGCCAGGTTTTATGTATTACCTTGGGGGAGAGATGCAGACTAGAATACGGCAATCACTGATCAGCAAATGATATCACCTGTGATGTATTTCAGTTATCTTGCAAACCTGACCTGTTGGTGGGCCCTGAGGACAGGAGTTGTTGACCAATGTGTTAGAGAACCTTAGTGAACAAACAGCATCATGAAGGCCAAGGAACACACCAGACAGGTCAGGGATAAAGTTGTGGAGAAGTATAAAGCAGGGTTAGGTTATAAAAAAAAATCTCCCAAGCTTTGAACATCTCACGGAGCTCTGTTCAATCCATCATCGGAAAATGGAAAGAGTATGGGCACAACTGCAAACCTACCAAGACATGGCCGTCCTCCTAAACTGACCGGGCCGGGCAAGGAGAGCATTCATCAGAGAAGAGCCAAGAGGTCCATGGTAACTCTGGAGGAGCTGCAGAGATTCACAGCTCAGGGGGGAGAATCTGTCCACAGGACAACTATTAGTCGTCTCTCCACAAATCTGCCCTTTATGGAAGAGTGACAAGAAGAAAGACATTGGAGAAAGAAAGTCATAAGAAGTCCTGTTTGTAGTTTGTGAGAAGCCATGTGGGGGAGGGGGCAGCAAACATGTGGAAGAAGGTGATCTGGTCATTGTTGGAAAACTAACACTCCACATCACCCTGAACACACCATCCCCACTGTGAGACATGGTGGTGGCAGCATCATGTGGTGGGGATGGTTTTCTTCAGCAGGGACAGGGAAGCTGGTCAGAGTTGATGGGAAGATGGATGGAGACAAATACAGGTCCGATGGTCCCTACACACGGTCAGAATTTCCGATAACAAGCTCCGATCGCATATTTGCCGTCAGAAAGTCCGGTCGTGTGTACGCGGCATTAGAGTCTACAAAAGACTTGAGACCGGGGCGGAGGTTCACCTTCCAGCAGGACAACGACCCGAAACATCCAGCCAGAGCTACAATGGAATGGTTTACATCAAAGCATATTCATGTGTTAGAATGGCCCAGTCACAGTCCAGACCTAAATCCCATTGAGAATCTGTGGCCAGACTTAAAAATTGCTGATCACAGACGCTCTCCATCCAATCTGACAGAGCTTGAGATATTTTACAAAGAAGAAGAATGGGCAGAAATGTCCTCTCTAGATGTGCAAAGCTGGTAGAGACACCCCCAAAAAGACTTGTAGAGAAAGGGGGTTCTACAAAGTATTGACTCCGGGGGGCGCCATACAAATGCCCCTCCCCCCCCCCCCCCCCCCCCCACACTTTTCACATATTTATTTGTATCGTTTATCATTTTCCTTCCACTTCACAATTATGTGACACTTTGTGTTGGTCCATCACATAAAATCCCAATAAAACACATTTATGTTTTTGGTTCTAACATGACAACATGTGGGGAATTTCAAGGGGTATGAATACTTTTTCCAGGCACTGTTTGGGAACGGGAGCGTGATGCACATTTGCAGCACTTGTCCGAAACACGCGGGCAAAGCGCACTTTTTCTGCGTGCGTTCCGGAAACACCCCGATGTAAGGGCAGCCTAATTCTTGATGACGCCCCAACGGCAGATGCGTGTTTTGCCACATGTTTGTCACGCTACAAACACACCTAAACACCCACTGAAAAAAGTGCGCAACATTCCACGACTGAAAAGGATCGCGCTACTTCGGGGCATTTGTAGGGCAACCCGTTCAAGTGAATCGAATGCGGTATCCGCAAACGCGCATTTACCTGTCAATGACGTGCAAAAAAAAAAAAAAAATGGGCTTTAGGTTTTGAGGGACCCGGGGCAGGCACACATTTAACCCTTCGATTGCCCTAGTTGTTTAACCCCTTCCCAGCCAGTGTCATTAGTACAGTGACAGTGCATATTTTTATCCCTGATCACTGTATTAGTGCCACTGGTTCCCACAAAGTGTCAAAAGCGTCAGTTAGTGTCCGCAATATCACAGTTGCTGATCACCGCCATTACTAGTAAAAAAAGAAATAAAAATTCCAGTATATATCCCATATAAACATACGGTATGTTTGTAGACGCTATACCTTTTGCGCAAACCAATCAATATTCACTTATTGAGATTTTTTTTTTTACAAACATTTTTTTTTTTTTTTTTTTTACCAAAAATAGATTTTTTTTACCAATTTTTTTTTTTTTACCAAAATTTTATTTTAATTTTTTTTTACCAGAAATAGTTTTTTTTACCAAAAATAGTTTTTTTTTTACCAACTTTTTTTTGTAGATGCTATACCTTTTGCGCAAACCAATCAATATTCACTTATTGAGATTTTTTTTTTTTTTTTTTTTTTACCAACATTTTTTTTTTTTTTACCAAAAATAGATTTTTTTACCAATTTTTTTTTTTTTACCAAAATTTTATTTTATTTTCTTTTTACCAGAAATTGTTTTTTTTTACCAAATTTTTTTATTTTTTTTTGCCCTACATTGATGAAGAAATTTTATTTTTCTATTTTTTTTATTATTACTGAATATGTTTTATAACAGAAAGTAAAACTTTATTTATTTATTTTTTTTTCAAAATTTTCGGTCTTGCTTTGTTTATAGGGCAAAAAAGAAAAAAAGGATTTTTATTTTTTTTTTACCAACTTTTTTTTTGTAGATGCTATACCTTTTGCGCAAACCAATCAATATTCACTTATTTTTTTTTTTTTTTACCAACTTTTTTTTTGTAGATGCTATACCTTTTGCGCAAACCAATCAATATTCACTTATTTTTTTTTTTTTTTTACCAACTTTTTTTTTGTAGATGCTATACCTTTTGCGCAAACCAATCAATATTCACTTATTGAGATTTTTTTTTTTTACCAACATTTTTTATTTATTTATTTTTTTACCAAAAATTGATTTTTTTACCAATTTTTTTTTTTTTTTTTTTACCAAAATTTTATTTTATTTTCTTTTTACCAGAAATTGTTTTTTTTTTACCAAATTTTTTTATTTTTTTTTTGCCCTACATTGATGAAGAAATTTTATTTTTCTATTTTTTTTATTATTACTGAATATGTTTTATAACAGAAAGTAAAACTTTATTTATTTATTTTTTTTTCAAAATTTTCGGTCTTGCTTTGTTTATAGGGCAAAAAAGAAAAAAAGGATTTTTTTTTTTTTTTACCAACTTTTTTTTTGTAGATGCTATACCTTTTGCGCAAACCAATCAATATTCACTTATTTTTTTTTTTTTTTTTTACCAACTTTTTTTTTGTAGATGCTATACCTTTTGCGCAAACCAATCAATATTCACTTATTGAGATTTTTTTTTTTTTTACCAACATTTTTTATTTATTTATTTTTTTTACCAAAAATTGATTTTTTTACCAATTTTTTTTTATTTTATTTTTTTACCAAAATTTTATTTTATTTTCTTTTTACCAGAAATTGTTTTTTTTTACCAAATTTTATTTTATTTTTTGCCCTAAATTGATGAAGAAATTTTATTTTTCTATTTTTTTTATTATTACTGAATATGTTTTATAACAGAAAGTAAAACTTTTTTTTTTTTTTTTTTTTTTTTTTTCAAAATTTTCGGTCTTGCTTTGTTTATAGGGCAAAAAAGAAAAAAAAGGATCAAATACCACCAAACGAAAAGCTCTATTTGTAGGAAAAGAAGGACACCGATTGTATTTGTGTACAGCGTCCCACAACGGCGCAATTGTCAGTTAACGTAACGCCGTGTCGTATCGCAAAAAATGGCCTGGTCATGGAGGGGGGAGGGGTAAATCTTCCGGAGGGCAATATATTTCAGTTGGAAATATAAAATGATACAGAAAAGACCAACAAATACAGAAGATTTGGGTTTTCTTCCACTCGTCCCGCCCGGCGCGGTCAGATTCCCTCTCGCTCATCTAGAAAATTAATTAAACGCCATTTTACCGGCGTCTGGGAAAAGCGCAGTGGGTTAGGCGGCGTCCTAAAATAAAATGAAGAGGAAAATAAACACTTGCGATAAACAGAACGCCCACTTCTACAGATCTCCATGCTGAGACTTTCCAGAGTCTCACTGCTGCTGCTGAAATGTGCGATCAAAGAGCGTCATTGGACGGCATCAGACCCCACCCCAGCAATGATATATCCCCCACAACATCAGACCCCACCCCAGCAACAAAAATCCCCCCACAACATCAGACCCCACCCCAGCAACAATAAACCCCACCCCAGCAATGATATATCCCCCCACAACATCAGACCCCACCCCAGCAACAATAGACCCCCCCCTCAACAATAGACCCCACCCCAGCAATGATATATCCCCCCACAACATCAGACCCCACCCCAGCAACAAAAATCCCCCCATAACATCAGACCCCACCCCAGCAACAATAGACCCCACCCCAGAAACAATATACCCCCCCTCAACAATAGACCCCACCCCAGCAATGATAGACCCCATCCTAGCAACATTATATCTGCCACACAACAATAGACCCCACCCCAGCAACAATATAGACCACAACAATAGATCCCACTCCAGCGACGATAGACCCCGCCTCAGGAACAATATATTTCCCACAACAATAGACCTCCACACAAAAATACATCCCCCACCAGCAACAATAGATTCTCCAGCAGCCTGCATCAATAGACCCTCCATCAGCATCAATAGACCCTCCAGCAGCCAGAATCAATAGATCCCCCAGCAGCCAGAATCAATAGATCCCCCAGCAGCCAGCATCAATAGATCCCCCATCATCAATAGACCCTCCAGCAGCCAGCATCAATAGATCCCCCAGCCTCAATAGATCTCCCAGCAGCCAGCATCAATAGATCCCCAGCAGCCAGCATCAATAGATCCCCAGAAGCCAGCATCAATAGATCCCCAGAAGCCAGCATCAATAGATCCCCCAGCATCAATAGACCCTCCAGCAGCCAGCATCAATAGATCCCCAGAAGCCAGCATCCATAGATCCCCAGAAGCCAGCATCCATAGATCCCCTAGAATGGAGGCACAACAGACGATGCAGGGTCCAGTGGGAACCTCCACCCAGAAACATTGTAGCATTGAGCGAGGGTAAAACATAGGATCCGATGTACCAATGGATCTCCTACATAGATCTCATTTTTTTAAAGTGAAACTGAAATCTGAAAAATACTTACTAGGAGGAAGAGTTTTGTTGGGTAGAAGAGACTTTAGGATTCATTCCCAAAATTTTATGGCAGATCTACCCATCCCCCCCCCCCCCCAACAATAAACCACCAAGAAATGTCTATAAGAGAACTCCTCGCACACCGAAGAATCTGAACCCCCCAGCTCCGGCGTGTCTCTGTGAAGCTCCCGGTACCATGTCTGGTGCGGCTCCATGACCCGGGACTTGATGCCGGCTGTCATTCAGCTTGGAAGAGGACCAGCAACAAGACACTTGAGCAGAATGTATGTGGGGGGGGGGGGCAGCACCGGAGGGAAGGTGAGTATTGCAGTGTTTTCTTTCTTTTTTTTTCTTTTACATTTTGGCTGACAATGGACTTACCAAATCATTTCCAGAGCTAGAGTTCTTATAAAAGCCAAAAACAAGTATAGTATGGAGTAAGGGTCTCCAAACTTCCTAAACAAAGGGCATCAGTGGGAGTAAACATCACATTTGTCATTAGGGGGAAGAATAGTTCCCCATCGTTTGTATTATAGGGAGGAATAGTTCCCCATTATTGGTGTCAGTGGTAGAAATGCTGCCCCATTGTTGGTGTCGTTTGGCAGAATAGTGCCCCATTGTTGGTGTCAGTGGTAGAGATGGTGCCCCATCATTGGTGTCAGTGGTAGAGATGGTGCCCCATCATTGGTGTCAGTGGTAGAAATGGTGCCCCATCATTGGTGTCAGTGGTAGAGATGGTGCCCCATCATTGGTGTCAGTGGTAGAAATGGTGCCCCATCATTGGTGTCAGTGGTAGAGATGGTGCCCTATCATTGGTGTCAGCGGTAGAAACGGTGCCCCATTGTTGGTGTCAGTTGGCAGAATAGTGGCCTTGTGCCAGTGGGAGGAATAGTAAATTGTTGGCCCCTTGTTTAGAAAGTTTGGAGACCCCTCCAAAGTTCCTCCTCCCAACACAAATCCCCCTCCCCCTCAATGTCATTGAGGTCCCCCCCTCTACCTCACATGATACCACAGTGCCTAGGGCATCCTACCCTCCTGCCCACCCCTTGTCCCAGCCCTGGTAACAAGCGCTAACTGACCTCAGTTCACCACTTGAGGTCACATGTGGAGGTGGGCCGATCTGACTTCTCACTGGGTGGAGCGCTCCTTTATTTTCACGTGGTGTTAAATGTAAAAAGAGGATTCTGGAGTTGTCAGAAGATTTCTTCACCGGTGTTAGGTGATCGCACTTTATTTCAAGACCACTTTTTTTATGGACATTTATTTGCTTATATTGTTATGGACCTTGCTTTGTGCACTGGTGAGCAGTCATGTTGGAACAGGAAGGGGCCGTCCCCCAAACTGTTCCCCACAAAGTTGGGAGCATGAAATTGTCCAAAATGTTTTGGTATGCTGACGCCTTAAGAGTTCCCTTCACTGGAACTAGGAAGCCAAGCCCAACCCCTGAAAAACAATCCCACACCATAACCCCCCCTCCCCCCACACCATAATCCCCCCCCACACCATAATCCCCCCCACACCATAACCCCCCCCCTCCCCCCACACCATAATCCCCCCTCCCCCACACCATAACCCCCCCCCCACACCATAACCCCCCCTCCCTCCACACCATAACCCCCCCCTCCCCCCACACCATAATCCCCCTCCCCCACACCATAATCCCCCCCCCCACACCATAACCCCCCTCCCTCCACACCATAATCCCCCCTCCCCCCACACCATAATCCCCCCTCCCCCCACACCATAATCCCCCCCCACACCATAATCCCCCCCACACCATAACCCCCCCCCTCCCCCCACACCATAATCCCCCCTCCCCCACACCATAACCCCCCCCCCCCCCACACCATAACCCCCCCTCCCTCCACACCATAACCCCCCCTCCCCCACACCATAATCCCCCCTCCCCCACACCATAATCCCCCCCCCCACACCATAACCCCCCCTCCCTCCACACCATAATCCCCCCTCCCCCCACACCATAACCCCCCCTCCCCCCACACCATAATCCCCCCTCCCCCACACCATAATCCCCCCCCCACACCATAACCCCCCCTCCCTCCACACCATAATCCCCCCTCCCCCCACACCATAACCCCCCCTCCCCCCACACCATAATCCCCCCCCACACCATAATCCCCCCCCACACCATAACCCCCCCCCCTCCCCCCACACCATAATCCCCCCTCCCCCACACCATAACCCCCCCTCCCCCCACACCATAATCCCCCCCCACACCATAATCCCCCCCCACACCATAACCCCCCCCCTCCCCCCCACACCATAATCCCCCTCCCCCACACCATAACCCCCCCCCACACCATAACCCCCCCTCCCTCCACACCATAACCCCCCCTCCCCCCACACCATAATCCCCCCTCCCCCACACCATAACCCCCCCTCCCTCCACACCATAATCCCCCCTCCCCCCACACCATAATCCCCCCTCCCCCCACACCATAACCCCCCCTCCCTCCACACCATAATCCCCCCTCCCCCCACACCATAATCCCCCCTCCCCCACACCATAATCCCCCCTCCCCCACACCATAACCCCCCTCCACCAAATGATTTGGACCAGTGCACAAAGCAAGGTCCATAAAGACATGGATGAGTGAGTTTGGGGTGGAGGAACTTGACTGTCCTGCACAGAGCCCTGACCTCAACCCGATAGAACACCTTTGGGATGAATTCGAGTGGAGACAGCGATTCCAGGCCTTCACATCCAACATCAGTGCCTGACCTCACAAACGCTCTTCTGGAAGAACGGTCCAACATTCCCGTAGACACATCTCCTAAACCTTGTGGACGGCCTTCCCAGAAGAGTTGAAGCTGTTATAGCTGCAAAGGGGCGGAGCCAACTCAATACTGAACCCTCCGGACTAAGACTGGGAGGCCATTTAAGTTCATGGCGGGCGTCCCAATACTTTTGCCAATATAGTGTAAGCCCTTGTACACACGGTCGGAGATTCCGACTGTGTGTGGTCTCCATCGGACTGTTACTCCGACGGACCAAGTTTTCCAACTTGTTGGTAAAATTTTCCGACAAAATGCTCCTAACGGACATACTCCGATCATGTGTAGAGAATTCCGATCTGACAAAGTGCCACGCATGCTCAGATCAAATTCCTACATCAGAGCTATTGGCTACTAGCCTGAACGTAGTCCCATCGTAACGAAATAACGTCATCACGTCGGATTTCCGACAACTTTGTCCGACCCGTGTGTATGCAACAGTTTCGGACAAAATCCTAAGGATTTGGTTGTCGGAATCTCCGACCCGTGTGTACAAGGGCTATGTGTTGGGTGGGGGGGGGGGGTAAATAAAACATTTTGAATAAACTGAAGTCACCGGTGTGCAAACTCATCTTCAGCAAGGCGGTGGCGCCTTTCAAACTTGAAACTCAAGCAATTAATCCGTATCTTTACCGCCCCTTCCAGCCGCCCACCTCCCCCTATGGACTGCCACGGCCATAAGATGGGTGGCTGGAAGGAGCGGTAAAGATACGGATTAATTGCTTGCTTTTACTGCTAGCCTGGTTGCCCATGTGAATGAGCCCCCCAAACAGTCGGGATGAACATAAATGGATTTGCTTGTAGCACATTTTAGAAGAAGGCCAGCCTGTACATATGAAGGGAGTGCGGGCGATATGGCGCAGCGCAGGCCGCATGCGATTCAGGTTCTGGAAGATATCGGCGTGGGATGAATTACCGGCAGAGACAGCCAAAGCTGAAAGGAAATTGAGTTTGGAAAGAGTTGTGTGCGACGGTTTGGGATTACACCCCCTGGATTAAAAAACACTCAGACACAGAAATCCCTTCACCTCCCCCCCCCCGCTGAATGGCGGAATGAAGCCTGGTGACGCCCCCCCCCCCCCCCCCCCAACCAGAACACAAGCCACCCTTCACTACGGCAAAAATGAGTCTCAGGGCAACGCCGTCCCCAACGCCGGCCAATGTTTATCCAAATCAGCCCTAATGGGAAGCCAAGAGGCCCGTGTGAAAGAGACCCTTTTACTGCCGTCTCTCCGGCTCTCTCCAGCCTGTTTCCTGTTAAGAAGCTTTCTCTATTTATTTGGTTTTGGATTTTGTTCTCCTCCCCTCCCCCCCCCAGGATTCGGGATTGCTGATAAAACAGTGCAGACTTGTTTAAGGAGCCATATGTTCTATACCAGACGCCGGCCTACAAAAATGAGGGAAAGGGTTCTTTTTTTCTATTATTATTACCATATCTTTGTAGACCAACTTATGTCATCAGAATGTAACCAACCAAGCGAGCGAGCGAGCGAGCGAGGTTCCTTCAAAGGGTCCCCATTGGATTATGTAAGAATAAGAACGTTCAATGTTATATTATTACAACAGTGCAGGCGGGATCTGAAAAGACTTCTTATTCTGCAATAAGTGGACAACCTCCGACTCCTGGGTGGACATTCACTTTGCTGGGTGGACAACCTCCGACTCCTGGGTGGACATTCACTTTGCTGGGTGGACAACCTCCGACTCCTGGGTGGACATTCACTTTGCTGGGTGGACAACCTCCGACTCCTGGGTGGACATTCACTTTGCTGGGTGCACAACCTCCGACTCCTGGGTGGACATTCACTTTGCTGGGTGGACAACCTCCAACTCCTGGGTGGACATTCACTTTGCTGGGTGGACAACCTCCGACTCCTGGGTGGACATTCACTTTGCTGGGTGGACAACCTCCGACTCCTGGGTGGACATTCACTTTGCTGGGTGGACAACCTCCGACTCCTGGGTGGACATTCACTTTGCTGGGTAGACAACCTCCGACTCCTGGGTGGACATTCACTTTGCTGGGTGGACAACCTCCGACTCCTGGGTGGACATTCACTTTGCTGGGTGGACAACCTCCGACTCCTGGGTGGACATTCACTTTGCTGGGTGGACAACCTCCGACTCCTGGGTGGACATTCACTTTGCTGGGTGGACAACCTCCGACTCCTGGGTGGACATTCACTTTGCTGGGTGGACAACCTCCGACTCCTGGGTGGACATTCACTTTGCTGGGTGGACAACCTCCGACTCCTGGGTGGACATTCACTTTGCTGGGTGCACAACCTCCGACTCCTGGGTGGACATTCACTTTGCTGGGTGGACAACCTCCGACTCCTGGGTGGACATTCACTTTGCTGGGTGGACAACCTCTGACTCCTGGGTGGACATTCACTTTGCTGGGTAGACAACCTCCGACTCCTGGGTGGACATTCACTTTGCTGGGTGGACAACCTCCGACTCCTGGGTGGACATTCACTTTGCTGGGTGGACAACCTCCGACTCCTGGGTGGACATTCACTTTGCTGGGTGGACAACCTCTGACTCCTGGGTGGACATTCACTTTGCTGGGTGGACAACCTCTGACTCCTGGGTGGTCATTCACTTTGCTGGGTGGACAACCTCTGACTCCTGGGTGGTCATTCACTTTGCTGGGTGCACAACCTCCGCCTCCTGGGTGGACATTCACTTTGCTGGGTGGACAACCTCCGACTCCTGGGTGGACATTCACTTTGCTGGG
This sequence comes from Lithobates pipiens, assembly GCF_037356315.1. NCBI lineage: Eukaryota > Metazoa > Chordata > Amphibia > Anura > Ranidae > Lithobates > Lithobates pipiens. Next base: position 7,594,126 of record NW_027507750.1, on the reverse strand, counting down.
TGGACAACCTCAGACTCCTGGGTGGTCATTCACTTTGCTGGGTGCACAACCTCCGACTCCTTTGTACATCAACCCCACCGTCTCCACCCCACCCCAGATACAAACTGAAGAGTCAGACTCATAGTAAATAAATTAATCAATAAAAGTAACGACAAATAATAGATAATCCCTTCAATATTGAAATTATTAGCAAGTTCAGTATCTCACAAAAGTAAGTACACCCCTCACATTTCTGTAAATCTTTTCTTCTCTCTTTTCATGTGACAACACTGAAGAAATGACACTTGTCTACAATGTAAAGTAGTGAGTGTTACAGCTTGTATAACAGTGTAAATTTCCCGTCCCCTCAAAATAACTCAACACACAGCCATTAATGTCTAAACCGCTGGCAACAAAAGTCAGGACACCCCTAAGTGAAATCTCCAAATTGGGCCCAAAGTGTCAATATTTTGTGTGGCCGCCATTATTTTCCAGCACTGCCTTAACCCTCTTGGGCATGGAGGTCACCAGAGCTTCACAGGTCGCCACTGGAGTCCTCTTCCCCTCCCCCATGATGACATCACAGAGCTGGTGGATGTTGGAGACCTTGCGCTCCTCCACCTTCCGTCTGAGGATGTCCCACAGATGATCGATAGTGTTTAGGTCTGGAGACATGCTTGGCCAGTCCATCACCTACAAAAATGTGAGGGGTCTACTCACTTTTGTGCAGGGCTTTTTTTCAGTGGGAACTAGGGGGAGCTCAGTTTCACCACCTCTTCCTCAGGTCAGATCTTCTGCGCGGATCCCACTGAGTGCCGAAAAGGGGCAAGGGAGATACAGAACAGGTGCCCAGGGTTCAGTGCAGTCATGGGCAGGAGAGGGTGCGGGGTAGGCTGCACCCTCTGTGGTCTCCATTTTTTCCCTGGTGACCAGTTGTTGATGCTCCTACTGCATAATCTCCCTTGCAAGTGACTGTAGTATAGTATAGTATAGTATAGTATAGTATAGTACAGTATAGTATAGTATAGTATAGTAAAGTATAGTATAGTACAGTATAGTATAGTATAGTACAGTACAGTATAGTATAGTATAGTACAGTATAGTACAGTATAGTATAGTACAGTACAGTATAGTATAGTACAGTATAGTACAGTATAGTATAGTACAGTACAGTATAGTATAGTACAGTACAGTATAGTATAGTATAGTATAGTATAGTATAGTACAGTACAGTATAGTATAGTACAGTATAGTATAGTATAGTATGCCGGGAGGTACTACAGCCGGATAGGTGTTTCAGCTTAATATTGCAACAAAGGTAAGATATACGACAGATGGTGGAGCTTTTAAGGAGGGGGGAGAAGATGAGGGGCAGTGGAGGGAGGGGGTTGTATGCAGAGGGAAGAGCTTCTATTTGATGCCATTTGGCAGGTATGTGTGTGTGTGGCGGGCATAGCTGAGTTCCTGCACCTATTCTCTGAGAAATTTTTGTCGGGAATCCCTTCCTCACCCCCAAAACGCGTTAGTTGTACCCCGTGTTCTGTGCATGTCCATGCACTGTGTTTATGGCCTTTTTTCAGTTGCATTTCCTGAGTACCCACTTTTATTAAAAAATTTCTTCTTATTATTAAATGATCTCCGGTAATGCACTAGGTGTGCGCGCCTTCCACTTCTGTTTTCCTTGTAGTTCCTTTTCGCATCACCCCATCCGAGGAAGGCGCATCCACCTAGTTCTGGGATCCCGTATATATACCTTTCACACCACCATTATATCTGACATCGGTCACCTTGGAAGGCCGATTAGCGCTGGAAGTGATTGCGATTTTTATACCTTTATGTCTGCTAACATATATAATGCCAACAGTATGAGAATTACAAATAGTTCATGGTGTTTTTTTGGAAGTGAAGTTCAATGTTAACATATAAAAGATACGAAAATGAAACAAAAATGACAAGTGAAGTCTAATTGTCCATAATAAATCCAACATGAAAACACATCAGGCTGCAGGTCAATAGGAAGTGATCAGAATTCATGAGGGATGAATTGTTACATTGTTACTCTTCTTTTATACTCTGATACTAAAATTAGACAGTCGGGTTTATTTACTAAATACAATTAGACTGTACAACTCTGCAGGGGCATTTTCTCCAGAGCAGGGGGGTCTCCAAACTCTCTAAACAAAGGGCCAGCTTACTGTCCTTCAGACTTTAGGGGGGCCGGACTGTGGACAGTGGGAGAAAATAATGTCTCAGGCTTGGTGGTCAGTGAGTGTAAGACATGACCCCCCTGTGGTTAGGTGGAAGAAGAATAGTTCTAAATAGATGGAAATAGTGGAAGGAATAGTGCCCGATCATTGGTATCAGTGGGAGGAATAGTGCCCCATCATTGTGTCAGTGGGAGGAATAGTGCCCCATCATTGGTGTCAGTGGGAGGAATAGTGCCCCATCATTGGTGTCAGTGGGAGGAATAGTGCCCCATCATTGGTGTCAGTGGGAGGAATAGTGCCCCATCATTGGTGTCAGTGGGAGGAATAGTGCCCCATCATTGGTGTCAGTGGGAGGAATAGTGCCCGATCATTGGTGTCAGTGGGAGGAATAGTGCCCCATCATTGGTGTCAGTGGGAGGAATAGTGCCCCATCATTGGTGTCAGTGGGAGGAATAGTGCCCCATCATTGGTGTCAGTGGGAGGAATAGTGCCCGATCATTGGTGTCAGTGGGAGGAATAGTGCCCCATCATTGGTGTCAGTGGGAGGAATAGTGCCCCATCATTGGTGTCAGTGGGAGGAATAGTGCCCGATCATTGGTGTCAGTGGGAGGAATAGTGCCCCATCATTGGTGTCAGTGGGAGGAATAGTGCCCCATCATTGGTGTCAGTGGGAGGAATAGTGCCCCATCATTGGTGTCAGTGGGAGGAATAGTGCCCCATCATTGGTGTCAGTGGGAGGAATAGTGCCCCATCATTGGTATCAGTGGGAGGAATAGTGCCCCATCATTGGTGTCAGTGGGAGGAATAGTGCCCGATCATTGGTGTCAGTGGGAGGAATAGTGCCCCATCATTGGTGTCAGTGGGAGGAATAGTGCCCCATCATTGGTGTCAGTGGGAGGAATAGTGCCCCATCATTGGGGTCAGTGAGAGGAATAGTGCCCCATCATTGGTGTCAGTGGGAGGAATAGTGCCCCATCATTGGTGTCAGTGGGAGGAATAGTATCCCATCATTGGTGTCAGTGGGAGGAATAGTGCCCCATCATTGGTATCAGTGGGAGGAATAGTGCCTCATCATTGGTGTCAGTGGGGGGGAATAGTGCCCCATCATTGGTATCAGTGGGAGGAATAGTGTCCCATCATTGGTATCAGTGGGAGGAATAGTGCCCCATCATTGGTATCAGTGGGAGGAATAGTGCCTCATCATTGGTGTCAGTGGGGGGAATAGTGCCTCATCATTGGTGTCAGTGGGGGGAATAGTGCCCCATCATTGGTATCAGTGGGAGGAATAGTGTCCCATCATTCGTATCAGTGGGAGGAATAGTGCCCCATCATTGGTATCAGTGGGAGGAATAGTGCCCCATCATTGGTGTCAGTGGGAGGAAATAGTGCCCCATCATTGGTGTCAGTGGGAGGAATAGTGCCCCATCATTGGTATCAGTGGGAGGAATAGTGCCCCATCATTGGTATCAGTGGGAGGAATAGTGCCCCATCATTGGTATCAGTGGGAGGAATAGTGCCCCACCATTGGTGTCAGTGGGAGGAATAGTGCCCCATCATTGGTGTCAGTGGGAGGAATAGTGCCCCATCATTGGTGTCAGTGGGGGGAATAGTGCCCCATCATTGGTATCAGTGGGAGGAATAGTGCCCCATCATTGGTATCAGTGGGAGGAATAGTGCCCCACCATTGGTGTCAGTGGGAGGAATAGTGCCCCATCATTGGTATCAGTGGGAGGAATAGTGCCCCATTATTGGTGTCAGTGGGAGGAATAGTGCCCCATCATTGGTATCAGTGGGAGGAATAGTGCCCCATCATTGGTATCAGTGGGAGGAATAGTGCCCCATCATTGGTATCAGTGGGAGGAATAGTGCCCCACCATTGGTGTCAGTGGGAGGAATAGTGCCCCATCATTGGTATCAGTGGGAGGAATAGTGTCCCATCATTGGTATCAGTGGGAGGAATAGTGCCCCATCATTGGTGTCAGTGGGAGGAATAATGCCCCATCGTTGGTGTCAGTGGGGGGAATAATGCCCCATCGTTGGTGTCAGTGGGGGGAATAATACCCCATTGTTGTTGACATAGGGAGTAAGTGTGTCCCAAGGGCCGGATAAAGGCAAGCAAAGGCCTGCATCTGGCCCACGGGCCGTAGTTTGGAGACCATTGCTCCAGAGCTTAATAAATGAGGGGAAGCTTCACTTTGTGAAGAACACCCAATCACATGCAAGGAAAAAACATAACAACATTTTTTTCTTGTACATTGGATGATGAAGGCAGCAATGCGCCCGTCATTTACTAATCTCTGCAGCGAATGCCACAGCAAAGTGCACAGTCTGTTTGCCTTTACAAAACAAAAAAACAAAAAGACATTATATGTTCATTTTCCAGCAGTCAGTGCTGAGAATTATGTGACACTGGCATTACAACCTACCTACCTACCAGGGGCCACTTACACGACCATTATATGTGCCTGCCATTGTGTGCGTTCCTTGTAGAGAAGTGGAGGAATCGTAGGCAAAGTTCTTCATAAAAAAAATCCCTGGACCCGTTTCAAACACGCATGTGGATCTGCTGTGGAATGCGAGTCGGATTCCGAGGTACCCCAGGAGAGCTGAAAGCTGCACCGACCCGCCAAGAGGATTGCAGAGTCAGCACAACCACGGAAATATAGAGGCTGCAGAGTCATTCCTGGAGTGACCTTGTAGAGAACGAATGTAGAAATGACCTTGTAGAGAACGAATGTAGAAATGACCTTGTATAGAACGAATGTAGAAATGACCTTGTAGAGAACGAATGTAGAAATGACCTTGTAGAGAACGAATGTAGAAATGACCTTGTAGAGAACGAATGTAGAAATGACCTTGTAGAGAACGAATGTAGAAATGACCTTGTATAGAACAAATGTAGAAATGACCTTGTATAGAACGAATGTAGAAATGACCTTGTAGAGAACGAATGTAGAAATGACCTTGTAGAGAACGAATGTAGAAATGACCTTGTAGAGAACGAATGTAGAAATGACCTTGTATAGAACGAATGTAGAAATGACCTTGTAGAGAACGAATGTAGAAATGACCTTGTATAGAACGAATGTAGAAATGACCTTGTATAGAACGAATGTAGAAATGACCTTGTATAGAACGAATGTAGAAATGACCTTGTAGAGAACGAATGTAGAAATGACCTTGTATAGAACGAATGTAGAAATGACCTTGTAGAGAACGAATGTAGAAATGGCCTTGTATAGAACGAATGTAGAAATGACCTTGTATAGAACGAATGTAGAAATGACCTTGTATAGAACGAATGTAGAAATGACCTTGTAGAGAACGAATGTAGAAATGACCTTGTATAGAACGAATGTAGAAATGACCTTGTAGAGAACGAATGTAGAAATGACCTTGTATAGAACGAATGTAGAAATGGCCTTGTAGAGAACGAATGTAGAAATGACCTTGTAGAGAACGAATGTAGAAATGGCCTTGTAGAGAACGAATGTAGAAATGACATTGTATAGAACGAATGTAGAAATGGCCTTGTATAGAACGAATGTAGAAATGATCTTGTAGAGAACGAATGTAGAAATGACCTTGTAGAGAACGAATGTAGAAATGGCCTTGTAGAGAACGAATGTAGAAATGACCTTGTAGAGAACGAATGTAGAAATGGCCTTGTAGAGAACGAATGTAGAAATGACCTTGTATAGAACGAATGTAGAAATGACCTTGTAGAGAACGAATGTAGAAATGGCCTTGTATAGAACGAATGTAGAAATGACCTTGTAGAGAACTAATGTAGAAATGGCCTTGTATAGAACGAATGTAGAAATGGCCTTGTATAGAACGAATGTAGAAATGGCCTTGTATAGAACGAATGTAGAAATGGCCTTGTAGAGAACGAATGTAGAAATGACCTTGTATAGAACGAATGTAGAAATGGCCTTGTAGAGAACGAATGTAGAAATGACCTTGTATAGAACGAATGTAGAAATGATCTTGTAGAGAACGAATGTAGAAATGACCTTGTAGAGAACGAATGTAGAAATGGCCTTGTAGAGAACGAATGTAGAAATGACCTTGTATAGAACGAATGTAGAAATGGCCTTGTAGAGAACGAATGTAGAAATGGCCTTGTATAGAACGAATGTAGAAATGACCTTGTAGAGAACGAATGTAGAAATGGCCTTGTATAGAACGAATGTAGAAATGGCCTTGTATAGAACGAATGTAGAAATGGCCTTGTATAGAACGAATGTAGAAATGGCCTTGTAGAGAACGAATGTAGAAATGACCTTGTATAGAACGAATGTAGAAATGGCCTTGTAGAGAACGAATGTAGAAATGACCTTGTATAGAAAGAATGTAGAAATGGCCTTGTATAGAACGAATGTAGAAATGGCCTTGTATAGAACGAATGTAGAAATGGCCTTGTAGAGAACGAATGTAGAAATGACCTTGTATAGAACGAATGTAGAAATGATCTTGTAGAGAACGAATGTAGAAATGACCTTGTAGAGAACGAATGTAGAAATGGCCTTGTAGAGAACGAATGTAGAAATTACCTTGTAGAGAACGAATGTAGAAATGGCCTTGTAGAGAACGAATGTAGAAATGACCTTGTATAGAACGAATGTAGAAATGACCTTGTAGAGAACGAATGCAGAAATGGCCTTGTATAGAACGAATGTAGAAATGACCTTGTAGAGAACGAATGTAGAAATGACCTTGTATAGAACGAATGTAGAAATGGCCTTGTATAGAACGAATGTAGAAATGGCCTTGTATAGAACGAATGTAGAAATGGCCTTGTATAGAACGAATGTAGAAATGGCCTTGTAGAGAACGAATGTAGAAATGGCCTTGTATAGAACGAATGTAGAAATGACCTTGTAGAGAACGAATGTAGAAATGGCCTTGTATAGAACGAATGTAGAAATGACCTTGTATAGAACGAATGTAGAAATGACCTTGTATAGAATGAATGTAGAAATGACCTTGTATAGAACGAATGTAGAAATGGCCTTGTATAGAACGAATGTAGAAATACCTTGTAGAGAACGAATGTAGAAATGACCTTGTATAGAACTAATGTAGAAATGACCTTGTAGAGAACGAATGTAGAAATGACCTTGTATAGACTGAATGTAGAAATGACCTTGTAGAGAACGAATGTAGAAATGACCTTGTATAGAAGAATGTAGAAATTACCTTGTATAGAACGAATGTAGAAATGGCCTCTGTAGAGAACGAATGTAGAAATGACCTTGTAGAGAACGAATGTAGAAATGCCTTGTAGAGAACGAATGTAGAAATGACCTTGTAGAGAACGAATGTAGAAATGACCTTGTAGAGAACGAATGTAGAAATGACCTTGTAGAGAACGAATGTAGAAATGACCTTGTAGAGAACGAATGTAGAAATGACCTTGTAGAGAACGAATGTAGAAATGGCCTTGTAGAGAACGAATGTAGAAATGACCTTGTAGAGAACGAATGTAGAAATGACCTTGTAGAGAAACGAATGTAGAAATGGCCTTGTAGAGAACGAATGTAGAAATGACCTTGTAGAGAACGAATGTAGAAATGACCTTGTATAGAACGAATGTAGAAATGGCCTTGTAGAGAACGAATGTAGAAATGGCCTTGTAGAGAACGAATGTAGAAATTATTATGTTTTTTGGGTGTAACATGACAAAATGTGGAAAATTTCAAGGGGTGTGAATACTTTTTCAAGGCGCTGTAATTAGCAAAGTAGAATAAAGCCGGTGTGGCCCTCAGCAGACAACATTTGGCCTCCTGAAGATGAGTCCAGGCCTCGCTTGCATTGGATTTGGAGAAGTCTACGTAGAAATCACACTTTATCTTGTACAGTGATGTTCCCTCTGCAGACACTTTCCTCCTCCTACTGGGTTTCCTGTAAGGGGGTCTCACATCTGTCCTTTTACAGTTTATCTCTCTTAACCCCCCTCCCCTCCCCCCCTCCAGTGTAGCTTTAGTTGGAATGCATCTGTTGAACAGATTATTGGAGTTTGGTGAACCCCAAGTCACCACAGAACTGTCACTTGGGAGGTCAGGGGTCACTTGGGAGGTCAGGGGTCACTTGTTACAGGTGATAAATAATGGTCTTCTGGCAGGGAGAAGACATCTGGGGAGGGATAAGACATGAAAAGCGAAGGGGGGATTGAAGACATGAGGGAGGATCAAGAAGGTGAAGTGGAGTTTACCGTCCAGATGAAAATTTAAAGCGATCACAATACCCAATTTTCAGTTTCCACCCGGACTTGTTAATGGAAATATTTAGGAACGAAGCGAATGAAACTATTTTGGCCATCAGATTTTTTATTTATTTTTATAGCCTTTACCAAGTTGGGTGTAAAATCTCACCTTCGGGTTCTTTGGCTTCTACATAATAACCCCCCCCCCCACACCTGACCAGGAATGATACTTTCCATGTTGATTTATGTCCAATGAGATGGGAAATCAGTTATTGGGATGCAGTTGGGCAGTATTTGTACATCACTTTATGTATTTGATGGCCTAACAGATTCTTCTCTATGCAACTGGAAGAAGATCACACATTCACTGAAGTTCAAATCAATAGAAGGCACTGGAATATACGTCTCCAGGGCCGTTTTTTTAAGACAGGGCAAAAGGGGGCAGCTGCCCTGGGCCCTGTCATTGTTGTGGGGCCCAAAGCAGCTGCCTCTATCCTGGTCTAAATCCCCTTGTCCCTCAAGGTTTTAGTCCTGTGCTGTGTCCCGATATCTCAGCGTGAAGTGCTGCTACTAATGCTGCCCAGCTCTGCCCTATTGTTGTGTACAGGCGACTCACCGGCAGACCCTGTGTTTACATGTAAATTACTGGCATTCATATGTAAATAGAGGATATCATGCCCCCCCCCCCTCTCCCTCAGGGGGGCATGATTTGTATATCATGCCCCCCTGAGGTCATAGCCACAGTAATCGCTAGCAACCAATCAACAAGCAGATATCATGTGCTGTAACCTCTAGCAACTAATCAGTGAGTTGTAATGTGTGCTGTAACCTCTAGCAACCAGTCAGTGAGCGGTAATGATACAATGTAACCTCTGGCAACCAATCGCAATCGCTGCCTGATCTGATTCAGTAAACCGATTTTGAGTCTAGCTGCTATTTATTGTATGTCTCAAAGCATGCGGAGAGCGAAATTGCATGGAAGAGGGGGGGGCCCAAGAAAATGTTTGCCCCGGGTCCAGTCAATATTAAAGCGGGAGTCCGCCGGGACTCCGCGTTTTTTTTTTTTTTTTTTTAAAGCCAGCAGCTACAAATACTGCAGCTGCTGACTTTTAAAATAGTGACACTTACCCGCCCAGCACGCCCGCGATGTCGGCACCCGAAGCCGATCTCTCGATCGTCTCTCGGGTCCTGCCGCCGCCATCTTGGGTATGGGAATCAGGAAGTGGAGCCTTTCGGCTTCATTTCCCGGTTCCCTACTGCGCATGCGCGAGTCGCGCTGCGCAATAAGGATGGTCCCCGCTGCCTCTGGGATCTGTGTGTTTCCCAGCAGGCAGCGGGGGGACTTTCGGAAAGGGGTGTAGATCTACGCCCCTTTCCGCAGAGAGCTATCCTGGAAGTGGGTGCAGGTACCTGCACCCCCCTCCCCCATGAAAGGTGCCAATTGTGGCGCCAGAGGGGGGGGGGGGAGGATTCCAATGAGCGGAAGGTCCACTTTAGGGTGGACCTCCCCTTTAAAGACGGCCCTGTACGTCTTCATTTATAAAACATAAGCAGACCTGATGATGTAGGCATACAATGACGTATCGATGCTTGCAGAGAGAGAATGGAGAACGAGGACCAGGTAATCATCAACCAAGAAATAAAGACGTCAACTGAACCAAAAGGGTGGAAGAGGAGAAAGGAATGTTCACTAGTAAGGAAGGGTATGCAAAGGGCTGGGGAGATGAATCGGGGGCATCTTAGGATAGGGGGGGGGCACTCCTCCATAGTAAAAAGAGGGTGGGGGGTCGTTGCTAAGAAAAAGGCAGGGGGTTGGTTTGATAACAGCATTGAGGTTAGATTGTTATGGAGTCCATCTGCACACGACCGGACTTTTTCGACGGACTAAGTCCGACGGTCTTCCCTTTCAGTCTTCCCTTTTGGCAGAGTTCCGACGGACTTTCCGAAAAGAACGGACTTGGCCACACACGATCACACCGAAGTCCGACGGATTCAAACGACGTGATGACGTACAACCGGACTAGAATAAGGAAGTTCATAGCCAGTAGCCAATAGCTGCCCTAGTGTCTGGTTTTTTTGTCTGTCAGATTAGCACACACATGAGCGGATTTCTCTATAGGAACTGGGTCCGAAGGAGTTCCGCTGCAAAAATTTGAAACGTGTTCTATGTCTAAAGTCCGTCAAATTTTTGGACAGCAAAGGTCCAATGGAGCCCCACACACACGATCGAATTGTCCGACGGATTCGTTCCGTTGGACCTTTGCTGCCGAAAAGTCCGGTCGTGTGTATAAGCCGGCATAAGTGTCAATCCAGACATTGTCTCATTCTATACTGCCCTTGGCAGAACACAACCTGAGAAACCAGTGTCTTGGCCTCTGCAAATGATATTGTATAGAATAGAGTGACGATGGACTGTGTGATTAGGGAGTTCTGTGATGGGGGGGCTCTGCGATGGGGAGACTGTGTGATTGTTAAGCTCTGTGATGGGGGGGCTATATGACTGAAGGCTCCGTTGAGGGGGGCAGTTTGATTGGGGAGCTCTGCGATGGGGGAGTGTTTAATTGAGGAGCTATGTGAAAGGACTGTGGGGATTGGGGGGCTTTGTGATGGGGAGGCTCTGTGATGGGGGGGGCTGTGTGAGTGGGGACCCTAATGGGGGACTGTGTGATTGGGTAACTCTCTGATGGGGGGGGGACTGAGTAATTGGGTAGCTCTGTGATGGAGGTCTCTGTGATGAGGGGACTGTGAGATTGGGGGGTTCTGTGATGGGGACTGTATGTTTAGGGACTCTGTGATGGGGGACTGTTGAATTGAGGGGCTCTGTGATGGGGAACTGTGTGATTGGGGAGCTCTGTGATGGAAGACTGTTGAATTGAAGGGCTCTGCAATGGGGGGGGGGGGGGGGCTGTGTGATTGGGAACGCTGTGATGGGGGGGACTGAGTAATTGGGTAGCTCCGTGATAAAGGTCTCTGTGATGGGGGGGACTGTGTGATTGGGGGGGCTCTGTGATGGGAACTGTATGTTTAGGGACTCTATGATGGGGGACTGTGTAATTGGGGAGCTCTGTGATGGGGACAGTGGCGTAACTAGAACCTTCGGGGCCCCGATGCAAGAAACCATGAAGGGCCCCCCTGAACCCCAGCCAGGGCCCCTCCCTCTGAGTCCGGCGGTGGAACTCCAGGGCGTGGTCACAGGTATGACCTTTGTGAGCCCTGTAGTTCCACCACTGGTATCAGTAGTTTTTTTTTTTTTTTTTTTTTACATTTTTAGGTGCCCCATTGGGGGACTGTCCCTAGGCAGGATCGGGTCCCCGTCCCCAGAAGAGATGATGTCCTTTTCTCCAGGGCAGATGAAGTTACTGCCCCCAGGTGAGAAGGGGTCCCCGTCGCCAGGGGAGGTGGGGGTCCCTGTCTCCACGTGAGAAGGGGTCCCTGTCCCCAGGGGGATTTGGAGGGGGTATGTAATAGTGTGTGCTAGCTGCCTATGCTGCTGCCGGCCATATGTAGAGGGGGCTGCATGGGCCCCCTGCATCACAGGGCCCAGTTGCGGTCGCGACTGCTGCACCCCCTATAGTTACACCCCTGGATGGGGAGGTGTATATTTGGGGACTCTGTGATGGGGGGGACTGTGTGATGGGGGGAGCCCTGTGATGGAGACTGTATGTTTAGGGACTCTGTGGTGGGAGGACTGTGTGATGGAGGGGCTCTGTGATGGGGAGCTGTATGATTGGGGACTCTGTGATAGAGGAACTGTGTAATTGGGAGGCTCTGAGATCAGGGGACTTTGTCCTGATGGTGGGGACTCTGGTGTGATGGAGAGGCTCTGATGTGATGGGGGTGGGGACTCAGGTATAGGGGCCTCTGATGTATAGGGGGCTCTGATCTGATGGAAGAAATGTCTGATATGATGGGGGACCTCTGATGTGATGGGGGACCTCTGATGTGATGGAGGGCCTTGAATATTATTGGGGACTCTTTTATATGAAGGGGGGACCTCTGATGCAAAGTGAGCTCTGATCTGAAGAGGGACTCCGGTGTAATGGGAAGGCCTCTGATGTGAAGCTAATTCAATCAGTGTGTGTGTATTGTCCAGGCTCGGGTTTTCCATTGATTAGTGACATTTACAGGTTTTACATTTTAGACTTTGGGGCCTTCAGGTTTTGCAACTGAAAAAAGATTGAGAAATGCTGAAGGGGCTGTACAGGTTTCTTACTATGGCCCCCAGCATGGTATGGAGAAGTTGATAGACCCTAATCCAGAACCATTTTGCTCTGACACACTGCCACCAGAACATGCAAAAAGCATTCCTTCACTTCACAACCAACTGATGAAAAAAAAAAAAAATATTTTAAAAGAAATTCTAAATTTATTTATATACATTTTTATTTGAAACCATAAAAAATGTACTCACATATGGTATGTCTTTATAGGAAGTCCCCCCCCCCCCCCACCATACCAGGTGAAAACTTGACGGCGGTAGGTATCAAGAATGGAGAGGATCGAAGATGAGGATCTGCTCATTATAGGAGAGATGGAGTGTAGGTATCAAGCATGGAGGAGATCGAAGATGAGGATTAGGGATGAGCCGAACACCCCCCGGTTCGGTTCGCACCAGAACTTGCGAACGGCCCCCACGTTCGGTACGAACGTTAGAACCCCATTGAAGTCTATGGGACTCGAACGTTCGAATTGGAAAGTGCTAATTTTAACGGCTAATATGCAAGATATTGTCCTAAAAAGGGTTTGGGGACCTGCCTCCTGCCCCAGGGGACATGGGTCACTGCAAAAAAAAGTTTTAAAAACGGCCGTTTTGGCGGGAGCACTGATTTTAATGACGATTAAAGTGAAAAATAAAAGTGAAATATTCCTTTAAATATGGTGCCTGGGGGGTGTCTGTAGTATGCCTGTGAAGTGCCACGTGTTTCCCGTGTTTAGAACAGTCCCTGCACAAAATGACATTAAACGGAAATAACACCATTTAAAACTGCTTGCGGTTTTAATGTTATATCTGGTTCCTGCAATATGGTTGAAAATCATTGAGAAACATGGCATGGGTATCCCTCCCTGCCCATTACCAGCCTATTTGGGTCTTGTACGCATATTAAGGGGAACCCAGTACCCATATTAAAAAAAGGAAATGCGTGTGGCCCCCAGGCCCTATATACTCAGAACAGCAGTATACAGGCGGTGCAAACAAGACAGGGACTGTGTAGGTTTGTTGTGTTAAGTTGAATCTGTTTGTATTTTTCAACCGGTACATTTTTAAAGTGTAGCTCCAGTCAAAAAAACTATTTTTAAGCTTTTTGGAAAACATAGGGAAGGGTTATCACCCCTGTATAATTTGTTTTGTCGTCCATCTTTTTTCATCTCACTTGCTGCTGTCTCCTTGCGTTTCCAAGTAGGAGACGTTTGTAAGTTGGATGTTTGAAAGTAGGGGCCTGCCCTATATTATATCGGTATGTACTGGGTACAGAGCACGCAGACAGCACGCACTATCTCCTAACACTACTGACTGCAAGCTCTATTATTAACCACTTGACCACTGGGCACTTAAACACCCTTAATAACCAGACCAATTTTCAGCTTTCGGTGCTCTCACATTTTGAATGACAATTACTCAGTCATGCAACACTGGACCTATATGAAATGTTTGTCCTTTTTTTCACACAAATAGAGCTTTCTTTTGGTGGTATTTAATCACCTCTCAGTTTTTTTATTTTTTGTGCTATAAAAGAAAAAAGACCGGAAATTCTGCGAAAAAATGAATTTTTCTTTGTTTCTGTTATAAAATTTAGCAGATTAGTAATTTTTTCTTCATAAATTTTTTTTTACTGGTTACATGTTTTGAGTTGCAGAGGAGGTCTAGGACTAGAATTATTGCTCTCGCTCTAACGTTCTCGGCGATACCTCACATGTGTGGTTTGAACACCGTTTTCATATGTGGGCGGGGCTTACGCATGCGTTCGCTTCTGCATGCGAGCACATGGGGACATGGGCGCTTAAATTTTTATATTATTTTTTTTATTGTTCATTTTACTTTATTTATTTTAGTTTGACATTTTTTTCCCCAAAAATATATTTTTGATCACTTTTATTCCTATTACAAGGAATGTAAACATACCTTGTAATAGGAATATGGGGTGACAGGTCCTCTTTACAGTGAAATCTGGGGGTCAATATGACCCCACATCTCACCTCTAGGCTGGGAAGCCTGAAATAAAAAATAAAAAAAAGATTCTGGCTTTGATCGTACTGGCAAGTTGGTAGAAGCATCGGAGGGCGGTGAGGGGTGGGGGGCGTCTATGGCTGGGTATTTCAGGGTATCACCGAGTATGGCTGGGTATGGCAATTTATGGCAGGGTATTGCAGAGTATTGGCGGGGTATTGGCGGGGTACTACAGAGTAATAGCAGGGTACTGCAGAGTATTGGGGAGTACTACAGAGTAATGGCAGGGTACTGCAGAGTAATGGCAGGGTACTGCAGAGTAATGGCAGGGTACTGCAGAGTAATGGCGGGGTACTGCAGAGTAATGGCAGGTACTGCAGAGTATTGGGGGGTACTGCAGAGTAATGGCAGGGTACTGCAGAGTAATGGGGGGTACTGCAGAGTAATGGGGGGTACTGCAGAGTAATGGCGGGTACTGCAGAGTAATGGCAGGGTACTGCAAAGTATTGGGGGTACTGCAGAGTAATGGCGGGGTACTGCAGAGTAATGGCGGGGTACTGGAGAGTAATGGCGGGGTACTGCTGAGTAATGGCGGGTACTGCAGAGTAATGGCAGGGTACTGCACTGCAGAGTAATGGCGGGGTACTGCAGAGTAATGGCGGCTACTGCAGAGTAATGGCAGGGTACTGCACTGCAGAGTAATGGCAGGGTACTGCAGAGTAATGGGGGTACTGCAGAGTAATGGCAGGGTACTGCAGAGTATGCACTGGTATTGCAGAGTATTGGCAGGGAATTGAGGGGTTAAATTCGGTGAGCAGCGATGTGGGCACTGCAGATGCAGCCCACATCGCTGCTGACACCGATCTCTTTCCCCTCCGCTGTACTGATCGGTACAGAGAGGGGAGGGAGGAACCGGCGTCAAAACATGACGCCGGTTTGTTTACAAGTGATCACTCCGTCATTTGACGGAGCGATCACGTGGTAAACGGCCGCGACGATCCGTGATGCGCCGGGTCCTGTGGACCCGGCGGTCACGGATGCTCTCGAGTGCGCACACCTCGGGGCGCGCGAGAGCAGAATTCTGGGAGGCCGTTAATTAACGGCCTCTCAGAGTTAAACAACCGCCCTGAAGCCGTTAATCGGCAATGGGCGGTTGTTAAGTGGTTAAAGATAGATCACTAGCTATATAGGTGAGGTGAATATAGTGGTGTATACTGCAGTCAGGGCACAGACAACAACCACTACACAGCAGCAAGATAGGAAATCAGCCAAAAACGATTGGTGTGTACTGTGTTGAAGGTACACAGAACACCCACTGCTTCAGATGCAAAGTAACACACTACAGGAGGCCGCCTTAAAGGCGGCCTTATATAGTGTGGGGCGTGCACTACACAGCCTGAGCTATGATTGGCCACAGGCAGGATGCCTGTGGCCAATCATGGCTCTCCTCGCTGCTGGCGCTGCGATTGGCCAAGCATGCGGGGTCACAGTGCATGCTTGGCCAATCATGAGCCAGCAATGCACTGCGCCATCGCAGTGCATTGTGGGCCGTGAGCGCCATACGAATTTTGACGCGAACGGACCAAGAGTTCGGATTTCGCCGAACAGCCAATGTTCGAGTCGAACGTACGTTCGACTCGAACACGAAGCTCATCCCTAATGAGGATCTGATCATTATAGGGGAGATGGAGTGTAGGTAGGTACTCAGAATGATGGAGACTGAAGATGAGGATCTGCTCACTATATTAAATATAAATACATTTTACATGTCTTCTATCTCATTTTACACCAATTTCCTCAAATCCTGTTTTCCACCAAAATCGGAGCATTTAGGAGGGGTGATGTCACTCGGTGAAGGCCCGGCTCCGTTGCCCCAGGCATAGTCTACACCTGCTGGAATAAGAGCTTCTTCTGTTCTTTCTATATGTCAGCAATTAGGGATTGAAGCGATTGAAGCTTACCATCCGTGTGCAATTTTGTGCAGCCAATCAATCTAAAGTCCCCGGGAGAATCTCCCCACAAATGATCCGTCTGTACATAGACGTTACACTTCAGTTTACAGGGAAGCGTGCTGCTCTGGTTTATGAAAATGCAGGAAAATGATTGCATTTTGGGTAGACAGGGGAACTGTTTGCTACGTTTTACCTGGATCTGTGCCAGCAGAGGGTTTGAGACCTGCATGCAGCCTTCATTGTGAGTTTCTGGGGTCTCAACTTGTAATGGTCTCTTAATCATGGCTGTAATCCTATTGAGTTTCCATTCATGTTGTTTGGATTGAGGGAGGCTCCCTCTTTCAAGGGCAGCTTCAGATGTCATTCTGCGTTAATCCCCTTTTGAACCCCTGCGTTGGGGTGAAGTGAGTAACCCTTGCCTTCATCTCTTTGTATGCTGATCGCTGCAAAGCAAACAAGCCTGACCCCCTGCTTGGAGCACACAGCTCTCCTAAGGACGACTACGGCATCGAAGGAGGACCACTGCATGGAGGCTGTCATAAGCCAGGATGGTTTGTAGCACACTTATACATTTCTGCTAAAGTAGATCTATCCAAAACTAAAATAAGTTTTGCCTTTAGTTCTTCTTTAAAGCTGCACTTCTGGAATGTTGCAAACTCTACCCTTGCTGAGCCAATGACAGCTAACCACTTAGGGTGAGAGCTTGGATTCAGTCCAAACCCAGAAGTTAGATGTCCTTGATGGTCAATGTCATTGACTTAATATGACCGTGTCATGGGCATCCCAGCCCCTATGGAATCTCCGGCCTGCAGGTCTTTCACCCAGCACTGATATCTAACTTCCAAGTTTAGACTTAATAAATCCAATCTCATCTCAAGTGGTCTGTAGGAAGGCTGTTCTCC
Organism: Lithobates pipiens; assembly: GCF_037356315.1. Lineage (NCBI taxonomy): Eukaryota > Metazoa > Chordata > Amphibia > Anura > Ranidae > Lithobates > Lithobates pipiens. The sequence continues at coordinate 7,576,712 of NW_027507750.1, read as the reverse complement.
CGACCCCCGTACAAGAGATATTAGCAACTGTGTAGGCAGGTGCAGTGTACTTTCTCCACTGCAGGTGGTGCTCTTCTGCAGCAACACTACATTTGGAGAGGAAGTCAAGAGGAACATGTTACCTCTATGGTTTCCAGGGTCACTAAGGGAGTGATACGATTGGATGTTACCACCCTATGTGACTCTAGTGGCCATCTTGGGTCAGGCAGAGCCTATGTGAGTCCCTGGCTCTTGGTCTTGGTGCGCATTTTGCGAGTCGGTAGAGTAGGGGCAGGTACCCCATCTGGTAGGGACAGAACTAACATCTGGGAAAGGTTTCTGATCAGGAAGGAAAGCGTAGAGCTCGTAAGTTTTCTGGACATCCACCTGCTTGGGCACCAAAAGGCCAGGCCGCATTCTGCCCCCCATCAATTGCCTACTGCTCGCTGAACAAGGAACCCTTAGCAACTTCTGAAGCAAAGGAAGGAAGGAAATAAAGAAAGAAAGAACGAAAGAACGAAAGAAAGAAAAGGGAAGGAAGGAAAGAAAGAAACTCTGAGTGTAAAATTTATTAAAACTCAATAAAAATTAAAAGTATATATTGCACTCATATGTAAAATTAATATACAAGCACATCTGTCAAACCCCCAATAGGTGGCAGTATACTAGGTGGTCAGTGGTGTTATAGCAGACCTCTCTAGGACGGATGTGATGTCATATACCAGGATCCAGGAAGTATACCAGGGAGAACACCAGGTAGAACCAGCAGATGAACCAGCAGTATGTAAAAACAAAGATGGCAGCCACTATGGGTGTGATGACATCCTACATGACATGGATGTGCGTAGCAACATGTTTCAGGGCAGGGAGCCCCTTTCTCAAGTATCCCTGACACTGACTACATTGCTTTTTGGTCCAACACTGACATTTACAGTGCCTTGCGAAAGTATTCGGCCCCCTTGAACTTTTCAACCTTTTGCCACATTTCAGGCTTCAAACATAAAGATATAAAATTTTTATTTTTTGTGAAAAATCACCAACAAGTGGGACACAATTGTGAAGTGGAACGAAATCTATTGGATATTTTAAACTTTTTTAGCAAATAAAAAACTGAAAAGTGGTGCGTGCAAAATGATTCGGCCCCTTTACTTTCAGTGCAGCAAACTCACTCCAGAAGTTCAGCGAGGATCTCTGAATGATCCAATGTTGTCCTAAATGACTGATGGTGATAAATAGAATCCACCTGTGTGTAATCAAGTCTCTGTATAAATGCACCTGCTCTGTGATAGTCTCAGGGTTCTGTTGAAAGCGCAGAGAGCATCATGAAGACCAAGGAACACACCAGGCAGGTCCGTAATACTGTTGTGGAGAAGTTTAAAGCCGGATTTGGATACAAAAAGATTTCCCAAGCTTTAAACATCCCAAGGAGCACTGTGCAAGCGATCATTTTGAAATGGAAGGAGTATCAGACCACTGCAAATCTACCAAGACCTGGCCGTCCCTCTAAACTTTCAGCTCAGACAAGGAGAAGACTGATCAGAGATGCAGCCAAGAGGCCCATGATCACTCTGGATGAACTGCAGAGGACTACAGCTGAGGTGGGAGAGTCTGTCCATAGGACAACAATCAGTCGTACACTGCACAAATCTGCCCTTTATGGAAGAGTGGCAAGAAGAAAGCCATTTCTCAAAGATATCCATAAAAAGTCTCGTCTAAAGTTTGCCACAAGCCACCTGGGAGACGCACCAAACATGTGGAAGAAGGTGCTCTGGTCAGATGAAACCAAAATCCAACTTTTTGCCCATAATGCAAAACGATATGTTTGGCGTAAAAGCAACACAGCTCATCACCCTCAACACACCATCCCCACTGTCACACATGGTGGTGGCAGCATCATGGTTTGGGCCTGCTTTTCTTCAGCAGGGACAGGGAAGGTTAAAATTGAGGGGAAGATGGATGCAGCCAAATACAGGACCATTCTGGATGAAAACCTGTTGGAGTCTGCAAAAGACCTGAAACTGGGACGGAGATTTATCTTCCAACAAGACAATGATCCCAAACATACAGCAAAATCTACAAAGGAATGGTTCACAAATAAACGTATCCAGGTGTTAGAATGGCCAAGTCAAAGTCCAGACCTGAATCCAATCGAGAATCTGTGGAAAGAGCTGAAAACTGCTGTTCACAAACGCTCTCCATCCAACCTCACTGAGCTCCAGCTGTTTTGCAAGGAAGAATGGGCAAGAATTTCAGTCTCTCGATGTGCAAAACTGATAGAGACACCCCAAGAGACTTCCAGCTGTAATCGCAGCAAAAGGTGGCTCTACAAAGTATTAACGCAAGGGGGCCCAATCATTTTGCACGCCCCACTTTTCATTTTTTATTAGTTAAAAAAGTTTAAAATATCCAATAGATTTCGTTCCACTTCACAATTGTGTCCCACTTGTTGGTGATTCTTCACAAAAAATAAACATTTTATATCTTTATGTTTGAAGCCTGAAATGTGGCAAAAGGTTGAAAAGTTCAAGGGGGCCGAATACTTTCCCAAGGCACTGTAACTTCCAGGTTTGGACCAATCTAAGCTCAGCCTAGGTGGGCCAAAGGAAAAATGGCCACTGCATAAGAGATATTGGCCCTGCAACTGTACAGGTACCATCAGGCAGAAGATCAATCCCCTACTGCTCACCAAACAAAGAGCCCTGAGCAACCCCTGGAGCAACTCTAGAAGGGAATAAAGAGGGAGAAAGAGCGCCACTACCTAAGTGTAGTATTTATTAAAACTCTTTATAAATGAAAAGTGTATATTACTCTCACATGTAAAATTAATATATAGGCACATCTGTCAAGTTTTCAATGGCTAAAAGTATATCAGGTGGTTAGTGGTGTTATAGCAGACTCCTCTAGGTGGTTTTGATGTCAGATACCAGGAAGTATATCAGGAAGCAAACCAGAAAGAACCGGGCAGTATGTAAAAAAACAAAGGTGGCAGCCACTGTGAACATGATGACATCATACGTGGATGCACGTGGAAACATGTTTCAGGGCAGGGAACCCATTTCTTAAGCATCACTGACACTGACTACATGTGCAGCTGCCTCGTGGGTTTTTGTCCCAGCAATGACATCTAGCTTCCAGGCTTGGACCAATCTAAGGTCAGCCTATGTGGGCTGAAGGAGAAATTGCCACCATACAGGAGATATTGGCCCTGCATCTCTACAGGTACTATCATGCAGGAGATCAACCCTCCAGTGCTCACTGCTGTAGCAACTCCTGGAGCAACCCGAGAGTTCCATGGAACCTTGGCTGAAAATGGCTGCTCTATAAGGAACCTGAAATGACAGATTTCTTACCAGAATTTTAGTAATTCTTGGCAATTTAATCAAAAGTATATAATTAAATGTATTTAGAGATCTGTGTGTATATATATATATATATATATATATATATATATACACATACACATATATATATATATATATATATACACTATCTCACAAAAGTAAGTACACCCTCACATTTTTGTAACTATTTTCTTCTCTCTTTTCATGTGACAACACTGAAGATATGACACTTGTCTACAATGTAAAGTAGTGAGTGTACAGATGATCAAAGTAAGAAGGAAAGCACTCACATTGCCATATCCATAATTTAAGGGGAACAAAGAAAGGGATACTTACTAAGTATCCCTAGGTCGGAATTCAGAGGCATACGAAACAAATAGTAACGTATAGAAAAATAACAATGTTTATTATGAAAATACAATACATGAATAGAACATTCAAAAGGTTAAAAATCATGTATAATGATACAGAGTATACAGTGAGCCCTTGTGTATTGACGCGTTTCGCCGTTAGGCTTCTTCAGGACACAAACAAGGTATTCAAAAGATAGCAGAGGAGAGAGCGAATCTCGCTGTCTTGCAGGAGAATGAATCAACCTTGTGACTAGCAGAGGGCTGTCTCCCAGGGGTTATCCAGTATCTGTCTATGTTGAAAATCACTCTATAGGGACCACACTACCTGTCTAGGTACAGGATTCTGTACCGGTTAGCCATTAAGGCAGCTTGGCTTTGTTGCTCCAGCACCCTTAAATGTGGCTACTGGTCCTGGATTACTCTTTTTTGGCAGAGCTTCACCTCTGTTTGGGAACCATTTGCTTATCACTCCTGATCTGCCTATATCAGCAGATTTGACTGTCTCCAGTCACCTGTATGCTAACCACAGAAATTGATCCCCCTTTTGGGAGTATATCACATCCACACTATCTGGATATTTATATACGGGGTTCATTCTCCTGCAAGAAAGTGAGATTCGTTCTCTCCTCTGCTATATTTGAATACCTTGTTTGTGTCCTGAAGAAGCCTAATGGTGAAATGCATCGATACACAAGGGCTCACTGTATACTCTATCATTATACATGATTTTTAACCTTTGAATGTTCTATTCATGTATTATATTTCAATAATAAACATTGTTATTTTTCTATACTTTACTATTTGTTTCGTATGCCTCTAAAGTCCGACCTAGGCATACTTAGTAAGTATCCCTTTCTTTATTTGAGTGTACAGCTTGTATAACAGTATAAATTTCCCGTCCCCTCAAAATAACTCAACACACAGCCATTAATGTCTAAACCGCTGGCAACAAAAGTCAGTACACCCCTAAGTGAAAATGTCCAAATTGGGCCAAAAGTGTCAATATTTTGTGTGGCCACCATTATTTTCCAGCACTGTCTTAACCCTCTTGGGCATGGAGGTCACCAGAGCTTCACAGGTCACCACTGGAGTCCTCTTCCCCTCCTCCATGATGACATCACAGAGCTGGTGGATGTTGGAGACCTTCCCCTCCTCCACCTTCCGTTTGAGGATGTCCCACAGATGATCAATAGGGTTTAGGTCTGGAGACGTGCTTGGCCCGTCCATCACCTTTCCCCTCAGCTTATTTAGTAAGGCAGTGGTGGTGTTGGAGGTGTGTTTGGGGTGGTTATCATGTTGGAATACTGCCCTGCGGTCCAGTCTCTGAAGGGAGGGGATCATGCTCTGCTTCAGTATGTCACAGTACATGTTGGCATTCATGGTCCCCTCAATGATCTGTAGCCCCCCAGTGCCGGCAGCACTCATGCAGCCCCAGACCATGACACTCCCACCACCATGCCTGACTGTAGACAAGACCCACTTGTCTTTGTCCTCCTCACCTGGTTGCCCCCACACACGCTTCTCACCATCTGACACCAAATACGTTTATCTTGGTCCCATCAGAGCACAGGACATGGTTCCAGTAATCCATGTCCTTAGTCTGCTTGTCTTCAGCAAACTGTTTGTGGTCTTTCTTGTGCATCATCTGTAGAAAAGGCTTCCTTCTGGGGTGACAGCCATGCAGACCAATTTGATGCAGTGTGCGGCGTATGGTCTGAGCACTGACAGGCTGACCCCCCCCCCCCCACCCCTACAACCTCTGCAGCAATGCTGGCAGCACTCATACATCTATTTCCCAAAGACAACCTCTGGATATGACGCTGAGCACGTGACCTCAACTTCTTTGGTGGACCATGGCGAGGCCTGTTCTGAGGGGAACCTGTCCTGTTATACCGCTGTATGGTCTTGGCCACCGTACTGCAGCTCAGTTTCAGGGTCTTGGTAATTTTCTTATAGCCTAGGCCATCTTTATGTAGAGCAACAATTCTTTTTTTCAGATCCTCAGAGAGTTCTTTGCTATGAGGTTCCATGTTGAACTTCCAGTGACCAGTATGAGAGAGTGAGAGTGATAACACCAAATTTAACACACCTGCTCCCCATTCACACCTGAGACCTTGTAACACTAGCGAGTCACATGACACCTGGGGAGGGAAAATGGCCAATTGGGCCCAATATGGACATTTTCACGTAGGGGTGTACTGACTTTTGTTGCCAGCGGTTTAGACATTAATGGCTGTGTGTTGAGTTATTTTGAGGGGACAGGAAATTTACACTGTTATAAAAGCTGTACACTCACTACTTTACATTGTAGACAAGTGTCATTTCTTCAGTGTTGTCACATGAAAAGAGAGAAGAAAATAGTTCAAAAAATCTGACGGAGGGGTGTACTTACTTTTGTGAGACACTGTATATAATAGTATAACACTCAGGCTGCTTCAGATACACACTGACACATGTGCTGGTATATAGTTCAGTTTATTCCGTTCTTGACCCTTTCCTTTTGAGTCCAATGCCAGATAAGTCCAGAAGAAATGTGAATGTCCGTAAGTGAAAGTATGTGACATTGGGACGTATAATGATGGACTTGGAAGGATGACATCATAGCAGAACGCGCGTTTCCCATAAAGGAAAACCTTCTGTGTTTATTCACTAAAATTCCAACCAGCGGAGGATTTTTATGATGGGTGGAGCTCTATGGTGATTTCACGCTGTTGGCGAGCCGGTGGACAGGAAATCTAGCGTGCGGATGGACTGAAGATCTGTTATCAGGTTCTCTGCAAATGTGAAAAACAGAAAAAGAAAAGCAGAGTGCGCTGGCACAGCAACGTAGTAAAAGAAAAGTCAGCTACAGTATTGTGTAGTTCTATTAGTCCAGCTTGGCACAATGTTTGTATATACAGTGCCTTGCGAAAGTATTCGGCCCCCTTGAACTTTTCAACCTTTTGCCACATTTCAGGCTTCAAACATAAAGATATAAAATTTTTATTTTTTGTGAAGAATCACCAACAAGTGGGACACAATTGTGAAGTGGAACGAAATCTATTGGATTTTTGAAACTTTTTTAACTAATAAAAAAATGAAAAGTGGGGCGTGCAAAATGATTGGGCCCCCTTGCGTTAATACTTTGTAGAGCCACCTTTTGCTGCGATTACAGCTGCAAGTCGCTTGGGGTGTCTCTATCAGTTTTGCACATCGAGAGACTGAAATTCTTGCCCATTCTTCCTTGCAAAACAGCTGGAGCTCAGTGAGGTTGGATGGAGAGCGTTTGTGAACAGCAGTTTTCAGCTCTTTCCACAGATTCTCGATTGGATTCAGGTCTGGACTTTGACTTGGCCATTCTAACACCTGGATACGTTTATTTGTGAACCATTCCTTTGTAGATTTTGCTGTATGTTTGGGATCATTGTCTTGTTGGAAGATAAATCTCCGTCCCAGTTTCAGGTCTTTTGCAGACTCCAACAGGTTTTCATCCAGAATGGTCCTGTGTTTGGCTCCATCCATCTTCCCCTCAATTTTAACCATCTTCCCTGTCCCTGCTGAAGAAAAGCAGGCCCAAACCATGATGCTGCCACCACCATGTGTGACAGTGGGGATGGTGTGTTGAGGGTGATGAGCTGTGTTGCTTTTACGCCAAACATATCGTTTTGCATTGTGGGCAAAAAGTTGGATTTTGGTTTCATCTGAGCAGAGCACCTTCTTCCACATGTTTGGTGTGTCTCCCAGGTGGCTTGTGGCAAACTTTAGACGAGACTTTTTATGGATATCTTTGAGAAATGGCTTTCTTCTTGCCACTCTTCCATAAAGGGCAGATTTGTGCAGTGTACGTCTGATTGTTGTCCTATGGACAGACTCTCCCACCTCAGCTGTAGTTCTCTGCAGTTCATCCAGAGTGATCATGGGCCTCTTGGCTGCATCTCTGATCAGTCTTCTCCTTGTCTGAGCTGAAAGTTTAGAGGGACGGCCAGGTCTTGGTAGATTTGCAGTGGTCTGATACTCCTTCCATTTCAAAATGATCGCTTGCACAGTGCTCCTTGGGATGTTTAAAGCATGGGAAACCTTTTTGTATCCAAATCCGGCTTTAAACTTCTCCACAACAGTATTACGGACCTGCCTGGTGTGTTCCTTGGTCTTCAAGATGCTCTCTGCGCTTTCAACAGAACCCTGAGACTATCACAGAGCAGGTACATTTATACAGAGACTTGATTACACACAGGTGGATTCTATTTATCACCATCAGTCATTTAGGACAACATTGGATCATTCAGAGATCCTCGCTGAACTTCTGGAGTGAGTTTGCTGCACCGAAAGTAAAGGGGCTGAATAATTTTGCACGTACCACTTTTCAGTTTTTTATTTGCTAAAAAAGTTTAAAATATCCAATAGATTTCGTTCCACTTCACAATTGTGTCCCACTTGTTGGTGATTCTTCACAAAAAATTACAATTTTATATCTTTATGTTTGAAGCCTGAAATGTGGCAAAAGGTTGAAAAGTTCAAGGGGGCCGAATACTTTGGCAAGGCACTGTATATCTTATACCGGAGAAGGGGTCCCTGGCACTACTACAGTAGCTGCGATCTTCCAGGGTCTTACGCCTGCATCAGAATTTTCAGCCAGTGATGTAGAAGTGATTCAAGTGCCTATAGAGCCATTCGATCACTTCTGCAGGTGGCGGAGGGGGTTCCCCCTCACTTATGCCCCCGCCTTTCCCGGGCTCTCCCGCCCAGTGGCGGCTGGTGTTTTTTTTTTGTTTGGGGGGGCGGCAAACAACAGAACCCCCCCCCCTCGCAGAAACTCAAAACCTCAACCCCAAACAACTCGGTCCACTGGCCCTTACCCTGTCTAGGCGACGGGCAGTGGGCGGGGCTGCAGCGGGGATCGGGCATCTGAGGAGCGGCGGCGGGGATCGAACATCCAGGCATCAGAGGGGACCGTGTGGCTCTTCTCCTCCTTCCTTCCCGCTGTGCGTCTCCTCCCCTCCTCCTAGGCGTCCAATAGGATCGCCTGTCCTTTCAGCCAATTGGGTGACGGGTATCAGACCCACTTCCCGATTGGCCAGGAGGAGGATAAGGCTCTAATCAGGTGCTTAAAAAATAAAATAAAATCTGGACGCTGTAATTCATGCGTCTGGTGCTATGCATGAATCTATCCATTGCATATATGGGGGTGGCGAGGAGAGAGGGAGCAGCGCCCGGGCGCACCTAATGGACGGGCCACCCCGTCCCATCAGGGACCCAGGAACGCTGTGACTGGTGGCATCTATTGCACTGCACAAGGAGAGAGGAACTGATGTTGTTCTTTACTAACTGTGAGATCAGAAACCAGAAGCGATGAATATTCTGACACTTCCGTGGGTCGGTCAGGTGAAGCTCGGTACAGTACTCACACCATGCACTGTCAGGACTGCCCACACTCCTCCTCCGTCCAGCTCCGCTCTTTCCCGGTGGCCGCCAAAACTCTCCAGCAGCTCCAGAGCCCGCCGCCATACCGTCCCCACCCTCCTCCTCCTCCTCCTAAGCCAATGGAGTCGCATTGTCCTTTCGGCCAATCAGGACACAGGTCCCAGGACCTGGCTTCCCGATTGGCCGGGAGGCGAATCGGTGTGACAGTAGCGAATATAACTGTCACTGGCAGGCAAGGGGTTAACACTAGGGGGCCATCAAGGGGTTAACTGTCTAAATTGTCCTAGTGACAGTTATACAGTAATCAGTGGCTATTTTTTAGCTCTGATCGCTGTATAAATGTCACCTGGTCCCAAACAAGCGTCAAAAGTGTCCGATCTGTCCACTGCAATGTCGCAGTCCTGATTAAAAAAAAAAAAAAGATAAAAAAATAAATAAAAGTAAATCACATATTGCCGCCACTACTATTAAAAAAAAAAAAAAAAATAATAATAATAATAATAAAAATGCCATAAATCGTTCCCCTGTTTTGTAGATGATATAACTTTTCCGCAAACGCGATTGCAATTTTTTTTTTTACCAAAAATATGTAGAAGAAGAATACATAGCGGCCTAAACCGATGAAGACTTTTTTTTTTTGGTTATTTATTATAACAAAAAGTACAAAATATTGTGTTTTTTTTTATTTTTCAAAATTGGCGCTCTTTTTTTAAAATTTATAGCGCAACAAAAATAAAAAACCGCAGAGGTGATCAAATACCACCAAAAGAAAGTTCTATTTGTGAGGAAAAAAGAACTTCAATTTTTGTTTGGGTGCAGTGTCGCACGACCGCGCAATTGTCAGTTAAAACGACGCGGTGCTGTGCTGCAAAAAAAAATAAAAAATGGCTCGGCCAGGAAGGAGGCAAATCCTTTCCGGGGCTGAAGTGGTTAAAGTGTATTTTTTTTTTTTTCCAAAAAATATTTGGCTTTGAAAACCCACCACGTAAATACTGCATGACATAAACAAAATTGCAACACAACATTGTATTCTCTAGGGCCTCTGCTTAATAAAAGATAAATAATGTTTGTGGGTTCTAAGTAATTTCCTAGGAAATGATGATTTTTTTTTTTTTTTTAGATGCATGACAGAAACGTCAGAATCGGTTTTGGCGGCAAATGGTTAATAAAAGTGGCCGACGAGCCCCAAGCCACAATCCGGACCGGCGTGGATTCCCTACGAATGATTCTACCACTGAATTCCCCCAAATATCACACCAGCTTGACTTTAATTGTTAACCACTTCCTGTCCACCCTATAGCAGTTTTACTGCTACTGGACGGCACCTGTGCGCTCTTCTAGGTAGGGGGCGCGCATGCGCACCGCCATTGGCTTGCTTCTGCTGTCGTTATACACAGCGGAAGCCGATCGGTAGGTTACGGGTATCTCACCCGATCCACGCCGAGGTAGCCAAGATGTTCCTTCGGCGTGTCTTCTGGGTATCGCGGCTCCGGCGCTGCGAATGGCCGGAGCCGCAATGTCGCCACTCTCACGCGTGCGCGCCATACAGGTTTAGGAGATTTTTTTTTTTTTTTTTTACCTACCGGTAAGCCTTATTATAGGCCTACCTGTAGGTAAAAGTTACAAATTTGACTATACAACCGCTTTAACCCTTTGATCACCCTAGATCAGGGATATGCAATTAGCGGACCTCCAGCTGTTGCAGAACTACAATTCCCATGAGGCGTAGCAAGACTCTGAGAGCCACGAGCATGACACCCAGAGGCATGATGGGACTTGTAGTTTAGCAACAGCTGGAGGTCCGCTAATTGCATATCCCTGCCCTAGATGCTTAGCCCCCTTACCAGCCAGTGTCAAAGGTACAGTGACAGTGCATATTTTTAGCACTGATCACTGTATTAGTGTCACTGGTCCTCAGAAAGTGTCAAAAGTAGCAGTTAGTGTCCGATATAGCGTGACTGAGATATTGCGGCACACTTATGCCCCGTACACACGGTCGGTTATTCCGACAACAGAATCCATCGGATTTTTTTCCAACTGATTTTCTGCCAAACTTGTATTGCATACACACGGTCGGACAAAGTTGTCGGAAAATCCGATCGTTCTTAGCGAGGTGACGTACAAACACGTACGCCGGGACTATAAACGGTAGCCAGTAGCCAATAGCTGTGGTCTCTTTGTTTATTCTGAGCATGCGTGGCACTCTGCCCGTCGGAAATTGTCTACGCAAACGATCGGAATTTCAACGATCGGATTTTGTTGTCGGAAAATTTTAGATCCTCCTCTCAAACTTTGTGTGTGTCGGAAATGCCGACGGAAAAAGTCAGATGGAGCCCACACACACACAGATCGGATTTCTGACAACGCGATCCGATCGCACATTTTCCCTCGGAAAATTCCAACCGTGTGCACAGGGCATAAGTCACTGATCGCCACCATTACTAGTTAAAAAAAATATATATATATATATATATATATATATATATATATATATATATAAATAAATCGATCCCATAGTTTGTAGACGCTATAACTTTTGCGCAAACCAAACAATATACATTTATTGGGATTTCTTTTAAATCAAAAAATATGTGGCAGAATACATAGTGGCCTAAATTTATGAAGATATTAGATTTTTTTTTATTATTATTGTATTATTGTATTGTTTTATTGCAATGTGTATATATATATATATATACACACATACATATATATATATATATATATATATATATTATTTATTTATTTTTTTACAAAAATTTCGCTATTTTATTGTTTATAGCGCAAAAAAAACCCAAAAAAACACAGAGGTGATCAAATAATAAAAAAAAAAATTTATTTGGGTGCAGCGTCGCACGACCACGCAATTGTCAGTTAAAATTACGCAGTGCCGTATCACAAAAAACAAGTCTGGTCAGGAAAGGGGGGAGGGTAAATCCTCCAGAGGTCAACTGCTGCACGTCCATGTAGTCATAGGTGTGCATATCCTATTGCATTAGGATGTGCAATCAAAAGCTCAAACACGCATGTGTGCGCATACAGATGGTATCATTGGTGTCTGTAGTTTTTGTTTTTATTATATGATTTTTTTTTTTTTTTGCTATTTTAATTTTAATTTTTAATTTTTTTTTATAATGATTTTTTTTTTAATTTTAATTTTAAAAAAATTTTTTTAATTTTTTTTATAATGATTTTTTTTTTTACAATATTTTTAGGAGCCCCCCACCCCCACCATTAGAGGGCTTTGATGAAATATCAGGGGTCTAAACAGGGTAATCTGCTCCACACAGGGTGATTAGGCTGTGCCCAGGCATACCTGGCACACCCTGTGAACACACCTATTCATGTAGTATTTTCTTCGGTACAGATTCCTTGTAACACAACCGCTACATTTTATACCTTTTATAATGGAATAAAAAATACATTTATTACATTAAAAAAATAAGTTTCAAAAATGTAACTTTTTTTTTTTTCCCTGTAGCATTGCGCTGACCATTCCTGCTGGATTTTGGGAGGCTGGAGGAAGCCGGGGGGCTCCTGTTACAGCCTGGAATAGCAAACTCTGCCCAGGCCCAGTGAAATGAAAATAAACAGCTCTCGTTTCTGAGTTATTTTCCGTTCTGTACCTTTCCGGGAGCGTCTAAGCGTCTGTTGTTTTTAAGGAGATCGTTTCACTCCCCCACGCAGATATTTAATAAACTATTTCAATGCCAGAGGGGTCCAGCGCTTGCGATATTTGGAAGTAACAAAAGAACCAAAAAAAAAACAATGGGAGTGAGAGGAGAGGAGAGGAAGCCGGGGAGCTGGAGAAGTGGGGAAGCCAGATAACAATGAATGAGATGGGGGAATGATGGCGAGGAAGGGCCGAGAGGAAATAAACTGTGTGTAAAGGGGAAGAAGATAGCGCCGAATGGCATGGCCCTCTGTATGGGTCTCCCCGGCCTAATCACCGCCAGAAATGGGCAATTATTATTCCTGGTGGATGAATACAGTCATATTGTTCCATTGCTGAGCTCTGTCCGGGCCTATAACCATCTACAGCTCACCGCTCCAGGCACATAGAAGGCCCCATTCACATTTCTGTGGGCAATTTCCACGTGATTTTGCACGTCATGCATGGGGGCAAGCCCGTTCACTTCAGTGGGCTGCCTTATGCGCATTTGTTGCCCAAAAGGAACTCACGCTCCTTTTTGAGCCAACAAGCTTCAAGCGATTTTTGAAGAAGCGCTTTGGTGCGATTGCAGCATGATTCTGAGGCGCGACAATCCTGGCAAAAATCGCACCGTGATTCAGGCGCCATTACTAATGAATAGAACACAAATGCATTTTACACGGAATTGCTGGCAGAACCGTGGCCAGTGGCGACTGATGCTCCATTTTTGAGGGGGGCAGCAAACAGAATCCCCCGGATTCCCCCACCCCATTTGGTCGGTCAATACCCCCCCCCCCCAATCACTCGCTGGTCCGCCCACCAGCCCGTACTTGGCCGCAGGCAGCTTCGGCTCCTTCCTGCGTCTCCTTCTCGGCGGCTTCCTCCTCGATTGACTTCACCTGGTGTCTCCTCCTCCTCGGCGTTTCCTCCTCCTCAGCGGCCAATACGATCGCTTCCCCTCTCGATGGCTTCCTCCTCAGCCACCAATACGATCACTTGCCCTCTCGGCAGCTTCCTCCTCAGCAGCCAACATGATCACTTCCCCTCTCGACGGCTTCCTCCTCAGCGCCCAATATGATCGCCTTTCCTCTCGGCCAATCGGGTCTTAAGATCCGCTTCCTGATTGGGAGGAGAATCAGGAAGACAATAGCGAATATTAATTATCTACTGTCACACAACTGGGTGGGCTCAGGGCACAGTGCTCTGCGCCCCGAACCCACCCATTTTCGAAACCAATTAGAGCCTCAGGCTCTAATCATGTGCTTAAAAAAAAAAAAACCCAATGAACTCCATGCGTCCAGTGCCCTGAATGTAGATTAGGGGCCGGGGGTGCATGGATTAGGGAGGCGACCCCCCTGTACCCCTTATGGACAGGCTGCCACTGATAGTGGAAATTAGGCCATCTCATCCTCCACAGGGCCACAATGCTGCTCTCCAAGGGTGGCTCAGTTTCTCCTCCATAGATACAGAGGAGAAGTGAGCGTAGCCATCCTATGAAAGGAGGTGTGTTACTTGCAGGTGAAAATAAAGGGAAAAAGAAAAGGAAAATGAATGCAGCCACCTCATCCAATGGCTGGGAAGACACAATATATTACAATTTATATACACTTTATTAGTTCCTTTGTAGAAGGAAATCTGTGGACCTCAAAGCCTGTGAACTAGGCTTGTGCAATTCGTTTCGTAACGAATCGAAATTCGGCCGAATTTTGCATCTTTCGGACATTCGGATGCATCCGAATGTCCGAATAAAAAAAAAAAAACACAAATTACAACGAATACGAAAGAAATATAACGAATGAATTCGACATGATTCAACATTATTTCAACCGCATTCGAAAATATTTTGTGAGCCGAATTTAGGGCCATGTATCTCGGGGTCACTTGGTGCTAGACACTTCATATGTTGTAGTGCTAGTACTATTGTGTTTGCATACCAAATTTGGGGTTTCTAGCTATAAGTGACCCCGAGATATGTGGCCCCAAAATCGGGTCGCAAAATGTTATTAGTTATTAGAGCAGAGAATGACATTTTGCGACCTGATTTTGGGGCCACATATTTCGGGGTCACTTATAGCTAGAAACCCCAAATTTGGTATGCAAACACAATGGTACTAGCACTACAACATATCCAAATTTGAAGTGTCTAGCACCAAGTGACCCCGAGATACATGGCCCTAAAATCGGGTCACAAAATATTTTCGAATGCGGTTGAAATAATGTTGAATCATGTTGAAATAATTTCGAATGCATTCGAAATTATTTCAACATGATTCGACATTATTTCAACCGCATTCGAAATGATTTCAACATTATTCAACATTATTTCAACCGCATTCGAAAATATTTTGTGACCCGACTTTAGGGCCATGTATCTCGGGGTCACTTGGTGCTAGACACTTCAAATTTGGATATGTTATAGAGCTAGTATTATTGTGTTTGCATACCAAATTTGGGGTTTCTAGCTATAAGTTACCCCGAGATATGTGGCCCCAAAATCGGGTCGCAAAATGTCATTCTCTGCTCTATTAACTAATAACATTTTGCGACCCGATTTTGGGGCCACATATCTCGGTGTCACTTATAGCTAGAAACCCCAAATTTGGTATGCAAACACAACTGTACTAGCACTACAACATATCCAAATTTGGAGTTTCTAGCACCAAGTGACCCCGGGATACATGGCCCTAAATTCGGGTCACAAAATATTTTCGAATGTGGTTGAAATAATGTCGAATCCGGTAGAAATATTTTCGAATGTGGGCGATTTTTCGAATTCGGTAGAAAACTAAATGAAATCTGAAAACGAATTTAAGGAAGTTAACGAATATAACTAAACGAAATTCATGAATTAACGAATTAAAACGAAACGGAACTAAACAAATTTTTTTCCTTTTGCACATGTCTACTGTGAACTATCATTGCCATTCATTAGTGCAGGTCTGAAAAACTGGAAAATGTGGCATCCTTTGGATACTTTGATGAAAACATTTGAGTTCTGCCCATGACACTTTTTGTTTCTTATTTGCACTAACATACAATTTTTCGGGACAAGCTTTCAGGGTGTGTCCCCTTCTTCGAAGTCCTAGCAGTACAATCACATCAAGCAAGGTACTTTGATGAGCAAGACCGTGTCCTAGGGAGGGAAGGGCCGGACAACCATCCTACGTTCTACAGAAGATCCAGAAAGCCACCTAAGCTGTAAGCTGTGGCCTGCAGATGGTTTTCCATGTTCCCTCCTGCTGTTCAGTATCATTTTGGAGATTCTTGGACAACAGCTGCACTCACAGGTTCACCCCCTCAGACCTGACCCTTGACCTGGAAGCAATAAACTATTTGTAGCACACACTGTGATCTGGCCCCTCATGGAAGAAAATCTATCAATGGTTTGAAGAGCAGAGCAGGGATAGCCATTAATGCAACCGGGGCAGACTTGCTATGTTTCTAATATTAATTTATTGCACTATAATAATAATAATAATATATTTTTATCAATATGAGATACTATACAAGTTAAAGATCTGATATACACCGATCAGTCATAACACTGTGACCACTGACAGATAAAGTGAAAAACATTGATTATCTGGTTACAATAGCATCTAAAAGTGGGGGAGATATATTAGGCAGCAAGAGAACATGTTGTCCCTGAAGTTGGTATGTTGAAAAAATATGGGCATGGGTAAGGATTTGGGGAACTTTGACAAGACAACAGGGTCAGAGCAACTCCAAAACTGTAGCTCTTGTGGGATGTTCCGGGTCTGCAGTGGTCAGGACCGTCCAGAAGTGGTCCAAAGAAGGAAAACTGGCAACAGAGTCATGTGTGGCCAAGGCTCATTGAAGGAGGTGGGGGGGGGGGGGGATGATGGAGGTGATGAGGGAAGGCTCATTGATGGTGGTGGGGAGGGAAGGCTCATTGATGGAAGTGGAGAGGGAAGGCTCATTGATGGAGGTGGGGGAGGGAAGGCTCATTGATGGAGGTGGGGAGGGAAGGCTCATTGATGGAGGTAGGGAGGGAAGGCTCATCGATGGAGGTGGGGAGGGAAGGCTCATTAATGGAGGTGGGGAGGGAAGGCTCATTAATGGAGGTGGGGAGGGAAGGCTCATTGATGGAGGTGTGGAGGGAAGGCTCATTGATGGAAGTGGAGAGGGAAGGCTCATTGATGGAGGTGGGGGAGGGAAGGCTCATTGATGGAGGTGGAGGAGGGAAGGCTCATTGATGGAGGTGTGGAGGGAAGGCTCATTGATGGAAGTGGAGAGGGAAGGCTCATTGATGGAAGTGGAGAGGGAAGGCTCATTGATGGAGGTGGGGGAGGGAAGGCTCATTGATGGAGGTGGGGAGGGAAGGCTCATTGATGGAGGTAGGGAGGGAAGGCTCATCGATGGAGGTGGGGAGGGAAGGCTCATTAATGGAGGTGGGGAGGGAAGGCTCATTAATGGAGGTGGGGAGGGAAGGCTCATTAATGGAGGTGGGGAGGGAATTGATGGAGGTGGGGAGAGAAGGCTCATTGATGGAGGTGGGAAGGGAAGGCTCATTGATGGAGGTGGGAGGGGAAGGCTCATTGATGGAGGTGGGAGGGGAAGGCTCATTGATGGAGGTGGGAGGGGAAGGCTCATTGATGGAGGTGGGAGGGGAAGGCTCATTGATGGAGGTGATGAGGGAAGGCTCATTGATGGAGGTGGGGAGGGAAGGCTCATTGATGGAGGTGGGAGGGGAAGGCTCATTGATGGAGGTGGGAGGGGAAGGCTCATTGATGGAGGTGGGAGGGGAAGGCTCATTGATGGAGGTGATGAGGGAAGGCTCATTGATGGAGGTGGAGAGGGAAGGCTCATTGATGGAGGTGGGAAGGGAAGGCTCATTGATGGAGGTAAGGAGGGAAGGCTCATTGATGGAGGTGATGAGGGAAGGCTCATTGATGGAGGTGGGGAGGGAAGGCTCATTGATGGAGGTGGGGGAGGGAAGGCTCATTGATAGAGGTGGGGGAAGAAAGGCTCATTGATGGAAGTGGGGAGGGAAGGCTCATTGATGGAGGTGGGGAGGGAAGGATCATTGATGGAGGTGGGGAGGTAACGATCATTGATGGAGGTGGAGGTGGAAGGATCATTAATGGAGGTGAGGAGGGAAGGCTCATTGATGGAGGTGAGGAGGGAAGGCTCATTGATGGAGGTGGGGAGGGAAGGCTCATTGATGGAGCTGGAGAGGGAAGGATCATTGATGGAGGTGGAGAGGGAAGGATCATTGATGGAGGTGGGGAGGGAAGGATCAATGAACGAGGTGGGGGGAGGGAAGGCTCATTGATGAAGGTGAGGGAAGGATCATTGAAGGAGGTGGGGGAGGGAAGGATCATTGATGGTGGTGGAGGTGGAAGGATCATTGATGGAGGTGGGGAGGGAAGGATCATTGATGGAGGTGGGGAGGGAAGGATCATTGATGGAGGTGGGGAGGGAAGGATCATTGATGGAGGTGGGGAGGGAAGGATCATTGATGGAGGTGGGGAGGGAAGGATCATTGATGGAGGTGGGGAGGGAAGAATCATTGATGGAGGTGGCACCTATAATGTGTCAGATTTACACACACTCCCGGCTGTGTAAAACGCATTTGAAAAGTTGTGGCTTTAGATACACAAAATTAATTTAAAGCTGTATTAAACCTTCAACTAAAAATTTCACATATCACAGCTGGGAGGAGCAGAGCGAGGAGGGGTGACTGACATTCCCTGCTCTCTGCTCCGAGCCGACTGAAAACTGAGCTTTGCCGTTTTTTTAATTAGCCGATAGAGAAAACTATCATCTGTTGAACCATTTGTTGCTAGGTTTTTCAACTTTTTTTAACAATCTTTTTCATCTTCTTTTCTTATTATTATTATTCATTTATTATTACTTTTTTTTTTTTTTGTGCAAGGGGTTAGAGTTAGGGTTTGGAGTTAGGGTTAGAATTAGGGGTTAGGGTTATTTATTGTTTACTTTTATTTTTTGTTAGGGTTAGGGTGTTAACAATACTAATACTACTACTAATATTGAATGAATAAATAAATGTAAAATAAATACAAAAATAACTACAATTAATCATCAATAAAATACTATGTAATAATAAATAATCAACCCCTAACCCTTAAAAAATAAAATAATAATAATAATAATAATAATAATAATAATAATAATAATAATAATAATAATAATAATATACCAATAAATAACTAAACATCCCAAACCCTAACACAAAATAAATTATTATTATTATTATTATTATTATTATAATAATAATAATGTATTTATAGCTTTTTTAACCTTTCCATCAGCTTTTATTTTATTTTTTTATTATTATTATTATTCATTTATTTTATTTTTATTTTTAGGGTAAGGGGTTAGAGTTAAGGTTAGGTTAGGGTTAGCATTAGGAGTTGGGGTTAGGGTTATTTATTTAAAAAAAAATTGTTAGGGTGTTAATACTACTACTACTACTACTAATTAATAAATAAATGTAAAATAATTATACAAATAAATCAAAATAATGATAAATAAAGAATAACTAAATAAATACAATAAATAAATACTGACTTAATTAATGTCATTATAAATAATTAACCCCTAACCCTTAAAAAAAAAAAAAATAATAATAATAAAATACTAAAAAATAACTAAACACCCCAAACCCTAACACACTATAAATAAATAATTAATATTATTATTATTATTATTTATTATCTTATTTTTTTGTTCGGTTTTGGATTTTTTTAATGTTATTTTCATTATTATTATTCTTCTTATTAATAATAATTTATTTAATAGGGGGTTCATTATTATTTATTTATTTTTTATTACATATTATTCATTTATTTCATTTATTATTTATGAGGATGTTTAGTTATTCATGTAATTATTTTACATGTATTTATTCATATATTATTACTATTTTTTTAATTTGAGCTTATTATTATTATTATTTATTATCTTATTTTTTTGTTCGGTTTTGGATTTTTTTAATGTTATTTTTTTTATTATTATTATTATTATTCTTATTAATAATAATTTATTTAATAGGGGGTTCATTATTATTTATTTATTTTTTATTACATATTATTCATTTATTTCATTTATTATTTATGAGGATGTTTAGTTATTCATGTAATTATTTTACATGTATTTATTCATATATTATTACTATTTTTTTAAATTGAGCTTATTATTATTATTATTTATTATCTTATTTTTTTGTTCGGTTTTGGATTTTTTTAATGTTATTTTTTTTATTATTATTATTATTCTTATTAATAATAATTTATTTAATAGGGGGTTCATTATTATTTATTTATTTTTTATTACATATTATTCATTTATTTCATTTATTATTTATGAGGATGTTTAGTTATTCATGTAATTATTTTACATGTATTTATTCATATATTATGACTATTTTTTTAAATTGAGCTTATTATTATTTATTATCTTATTTTTTTGTTCGGTTTTGGATTTTTTTAATGTTATTTTTATTATTATTATTATTCTTATTAATAATAATTTATTTAATAGGGGGTTCATTATTATTTATTTATTTTTTATTACATATTATTCATTTATTTCATTTATTATTTATGAGGATGTTTAGTTATTCATGTAATTATTTTACATGTATTTATTCATATATTATTACTATTTTTTTAATTTGAGCAGAAAATCGCAGGAAAACATGCGACAAAACGCACGCAAAAACAAGCAAATGGTTAATTTCCTTTAGGCTCCAGAATTTTAAGCTTCAGAATTTTTTTTTTGAGCCCCAGGTGACTTGTGGCGGAGCTGTGAACCGTCTCCATGGAGAATAATTGATTTTTTTTTCTCCTCCAGCGTTTTTGGAGCTTCCCGGCTACACTGAGGTGTGGATGGGGCCTTAGGTTTACTTTAGTTTTTTTTGTACTTTAGTTCCTCCCGGAAAGGGAATCCGATGGGCTCCGAGTGCGGAGGATTATGGTCGGTGGAACTGTTAGCACAACCCTTGCAGGAATAATTCTGGATCACATCAGGGAAGTGGGTTAGAAATCGGACTCTTTCCTTGTCTTCGGCATGAAGAGAGACCAATACAAAGTTTATACTTCTATAATATAGCCCTCTCCCCTCTCGGGATAGAATTTCACTGGCGCACACAAGGCACACTGGAGGACTCTGTTCTGCCACATCTGGAAGCACTTGAGCCGTCCTGAGTCTGGACGTGTCACACAAGAAAACCGAACTGCACCTATCTCAGCGCTCCGCCCCGCTCAGGGAGGATGGACCGGCTGTGCCCGGCCATGTTTAACCGGCAATTCCTTCAGCTGTTCGTGAAATCCACACCGAGTGAAGGTTGGGTTCTATGGTCTGCTAAGACTTTAATCCGTTTGATAAGCATCCTTTAAAATGAAATAAAGAGACATCTAAAGTCTGCGGGTGCCCATGTATGAAACACCGCGGTGTTATCCATAGCCACGGGCCACTCGAGAAAAACGTATTTACATCAGCCAGATAGATAGCCAGACGTGGTCATTTTTCCTGGATTTACCATAGTTTAGTTCATAATCTGAGCAGAATTCTTTTTAAACGTTTAAATTGGCCATTCTTAGCCAGGGTTCCTCCAGAGGTTGCTAGGGGTTCCTTGAACTGTGGATGATTGACCTCCCATTTGGTGGTACCGCCATAGTTCCACGGTCATCGCTGACCTGAGAGCGCCAACTGCATGAACCCAATGACAGCTGTGAAGGTACCCCAACCGTCCATCAATATAAGGGACATTCTTCCCACCGATCACCAATGTAAGGAACATTCTTCTCACTGATCACCAATGTAAGGAACATTCTTCCCACTGATCACCAATGTAAGGGACATTCTTCCCACCGATCACCAATGTAAGGAACATTCTTCTCACTGATCACCAATGTAAGGAACATTCTTCCCACCGATCACCAATGTAAGGAACATTCTTCTCACTGATCACCAATGTAAGGAACATTCTTCCCACTGATCACCAATGTAAGGAACATTCTTCCCACCGATCACCAATGTAAGGAACATTCTTCTCACTGATCACCAATGTAAGGGACATTCTTCCCACTGATCACCAATGTAAGGAACATTCTTCTCACTGATCACCAATGTAAGGAACATTCTTCCCACTGATCACCAATGTAAGGAACATTCTTCTCACTGATCACCAATGTAAGGAACATTCTTCCCACTGATCACCAATGTAAGGAACATTCTTCTCACTGATCATCAATGTAAGGAACATTCTTCTCACTGATCACCAATGTAAGGAACATTCTTCTCACTGATCACCAATGTAAGGAACATTCTTCTCACTGATCACCAATGTAAGGAACATTCTTCTCACTGATCACCAATGTAAGGAACATTCTTCCCACTGATCACCAATGTAAGGAACATTCTTCTCACTGACCACCAATGTAAGGAACATTCTTCTCACTGATCACCAATGTAAGGAACATTCTTCCCACTGATCACCAATGTAAGGAACATTCTTCTCACTGATCATCAATGTAAGGAACATTCTTCCCACTGATCACCAATGTAAGGAACATTCTTCTCACTGACCACCAATGTAAGGAACATTCTTCCCACTGATCACCAATGTAAGGAACATTCTTCTCACTGATCACCAATGTAAGGAACATTCTTCTCACTGATCACCAATGTAAGGAACATTCTTCCCACTGATCACCAATGTAAGGAACATTCTTCTCACTGATCACCAATGTAAGGAACATTCTTCCCACTGATCACCAATGTAAGGAACATTCTTCTCACTGATCACCAATGTAAGGAACATTCTTCCCACTGATCACCAATGTAAGGAACATTCTTCTCACTGATCACCAATGTAAGGAACATTCTTCCCAATTTTTCTTTATTAAAAGTCTTGCAATCAATAATCATAAAATCACAATATATAAATATACATAAATATATACATATTTACATAAATTAAAATAAATATAGCAAATCTGCTCTCAAACCAAAAAAATACTTTAAGCAATAACATAAATCCTATTACGACTCACACCATTACACCAGACATCAAACTTGTGAGGTTAAGAAACAAACCCGTACCCATTATGCATGCAGCCCTTCTTCAAAAAGAAGATACTAACCAAAAAAAGCTAAGGGAGTGAAAGAACCAGAAAAAGAAAAGAGCTCCTCACCCAGAGATGGGCAGTTCACCAAAGGCAGGTCTGATATTCCTCCACGCCCTTATCCAGACTGCCCGAGGCTCCCTGCCCTTCTCAAGACCCCGAATTTTCCCAACCTCACCCAGAATATCGTGCACCACCACCTCAACAGAGAGGACTTTCTTCCGCAGGGTAATCTGGCACCGTGCATTCCATGTGAAGTAACGGACAACTATACTAACTAAAAACAGTGTATCCAAATCAAAATCCCAGTGAGTCGGGAATGCCCCATACACCCACTCCGCATAACTCATGCGATAGAAAAAGGGGATGCCTAGAGCCCTCCCCACCCTTTTATACACCTCTATGTTAAAGGGACACTGGAGCAAAAAGTGGTCCATAGACTCCACTTTACCAACACACTCCGCTCTAGGACAATCCCGATCATCCACAGGGCGATGCTTCAAGTTCCCTCTCACATAGAGCCTTCCATGGAAGGCGAGCCAGGCTTGATCCCTAAACTTCAAGGGGATTCTTTCTAAATTGATTAAACGCAACCCCTCCCTCATTACAGAGCCTGGGCAATCCCTTAAGGCCAGTGACACACTGAAAGCAGAGCCCAAAATCCTCTTCTCCAGAAGCTTCCTGGGGAGGGACTTGATATCCTCCACTGTCACCTGCCACTGCCGAAGTATTTTCAGACACGGGGCAACATAAGCCGGGAGCTTGCCATGTCGGACTCTCAGACTTTTCACTGGCCCGCCATCTTCCCAGGATCGCAGAAAAGGCCTAAAACAAGATTGAAAAATACCCACCCATCCCGGCGGGTTCTCTGCTAGCATGTTACCAAAATTGTACTTTAAAAACAGCAGAGAAAAGAAAACTATTGGGTTGACCATTCCTAGGCCACCCTCCCGCCTAGACAGGTAAGTTACATTGCGTTTGATCAGGTTCAGCCTACTTCCCCATAACAGTTGGAAAAAGCAGCTGTACACCCTTGCATAGAGAGATACTGGCAAGATACAGACAAAGCTGACATATAAAAAAATTGGGACCAGGTACGTTTTGATCAAGTCAACCCTCTCCCTCAAAGAAAGCTTCCATTTCTTCCAACTTGCTACTTTGGCATTGGCACACACCAACCTGCTTTCCCAATTTCGATGACCATAGTCACCAGGACCAAATTTGATGCCCAACACTTTAATTTCCTGCTGGGGCTCTGGGAAGGCATCCGGAAGTTCGAAGCTTTCACCTTCCTCACCCATCCAGAAAACTTCACTCTTTTCATGGTTGACTTTAGAACCAGAAGCCTCCGTGTACTGCTCTATCATAGAGACCACCTCCTGCGCCTCCTCCGTTCCAGAGACAATAACAGACACATCATCGGCATAGGCCACGACCTTCAAAGGTGGCACACCAGCAATGCCCAAAGGCACCCCGCACAAAGATCCACTCTCTAGCCTTCTTATGAAGGGGTCGATTGCGAATACATATAACAGGGGGCTCAGAGGACATCCCTGGCGCACACCAGAGCCAACCTCAAAAGGCCGTCCAACCCAACCATTAACCAGTGGGAAGCTCTCAGCCCCTTTATATAATGTCTTCAGCCAATCTATAAACCTCCCCTGCAGGCCGTATCTACCAAGTAGCAAATACAGGTACTCGTGATTGACTCTATCAAAAGCCTTCGCCTGATCCAATGCCAGCAAGTACTTTCTCCATCCAGCAGCCCTGCATCGTTCCAAAGCCTCCCGGACAGCTAAAACCGCTGAAAAGGTACTTCTACCTTGGACCGAGCAGTGCTGATGACTGGACAACAAATCGCCTGCCACTGACGACAAGCGCCAAAAAAGAATCTTCGCCAAGATCTTTCTATCAACATTGAGAAGACTGATGGGGCGCCAGTTCTCAATCATTGAGGGGTCTTTACCTTTTGACAGAAGAATCACAGCGGATTGCCTCATGGAGGGAGGGAGCGAACCCTCTTCTAGACAGCTGTTATAAACCTCCGCTAAAAAGGGAGCCAGAATGGACTTAAAACACTTGTAGAATTCAGCTGTCAACCCATCTGGCCCAGGCGATTTTTGGGTAGCCAGCTTCTCTATAGCATGAACTACCTCATCCACTGAAATTGGTTCTGTCAAATCCATCAAAGGCAATGTACCATTTCCCAATCCTGGAGTAGAATCCAGAAAGCTTTCCATCTTGTCCCGACAAAGGTCCTTTCTTCCCAGAAGGTCTGCATAATATGATCTGAAGATCTCCAGGATCCCTGATCTGGACTTCACCAGGGAACCCGTACTATCCCTCAGGCCTATGACCGTCTTAACTGCTATGCCTTGCTTACAGTTCTGGTAAGGATCAGGCGAGTGATATTTTCCATAATCCCTCTCCAGAACCAAGGAGGCATGCCGGTCGTATTGACACTTTCTAAGAAGAAACTTCACCTCAGAGATCTCCCCTGGATCTCCTCTATACGAGACAAGACGATCAAGCTTCCTCCGCAAATGCTGGTAGGCAATGTACATACCAAGCTGCTTCTTCTTACTTATGGCCTTGAAAAGTCCAATCGCCCTTTGTTTCACAAGCTCCCACCACTCTGACTTAGTGCTGCAAAAGTCCAGAATAGAAACCTGTGCCTGGA
Source organism: Lithobates pipiens (assembly GCF_037356315.1). Lineage (NCBI taxonomy): Eukaryota > Metazoa > Chordata > Amphibia > Anura > Ranidae > Lithobates > Lithobates pipiens. Next base: position 7,551,192 of record NW_027507750.1, on the reverse strand, counting down.
AAAAATCCTCAAAGGATTGTCTTACCTCTACGTCTTCCAGGAGAGCCGAATTCAGTTTCCAGGTACCCCTTCCCCTGGGTGGAGTGTCCGAGGCATTCAGAGTCACAGACAGCATACAGTGGTCAGAGAACTCCACCGCCCTCAACTCAGGAGCCGAGAAAGCAGAGTTCTCCTTTAAAAAAAACCTATCTATCCTACTCTGACTATTCCCTCTCTGAAATGTGAATCCCGTGCTGCCAGGGCAGTGCTTAATATGCACATCTACCAGGCCTGCTTGTCTCACCATATCTCTAAGAAAAACGCTATCATACGCCAGCCTGTCTATGGAGCCTCTCCTGTCTTCAGGCCTAATTATGGTGTTAAAATCACCTCCAAAGACAACCTGCTGGGATGTAAAAAGGAAGGGCTTGATCTCTGTGAGGAGGCATTTCCTGCCCCATCTTGACTGCGGTCCATAGATATTAATCAGACGCAAGTCCTGCCCCCTAACAGAGACGTCCAAGACCATGCATCTCCCAATCTCTACCTCAATTACCCGCCGGCACGTTACCATATCGGTTTTAAAAAGGACCGCAACTCCGCTGCAGGGCTCTGCCGCAAGAGACCAAAAGGAGGGACCGCATCTCCACTCCCTTTTTGCTAGATGGACATCGGCCAAAGTATTGAGCCAGGTCTCTTGCAAAAATAAAATCTCGGCATCAAACTCGCTGAGCAAAAATAAGGCAATATCACGAGCTCTTGCAGATTTCATGCTGGCGACATTAATGGTCGCCACCTTTATCGGAGTGGGAACTGCCATCAGGATGATTGGGGTAGTCGTTTCTTAACCTTTGCCACACTCTCATCACCAGAAACAGCTCTCTTCAAACTACATGACTCCCCCTCATCCATGGATGATAAAGAAAAAGATATATCAGACATCCCATCACCTGACAAAACTGAAAAAGGGTTACCAGGAGGAACCCCTCCTGGGTCCGACTCTGAGGAAGAAATAACTACTTTATTTGTCTTCCTCTTCTTCTTTTTCTTCCTCCTAAACGTCTCCCACCCCTCATCATCTGAATCCCCCTCAACAGAGGGTGAGACATGGGATATGGACACCCTTCCATCCGCCCCACCCCCATCCAGCACCCCCACATTCCCCTGACCACGTTTGCGCTGCCGAGGGACGGGGACTGGAGGCTGAGAAGGAAGATCCGCTAAACCTGCCCCCCCAGCAGCCTCCGCTAGTCTGGAGGACCTACGTACAGCAGGAATAGGGACAACCACATGGGGGACAGACTTAGGGACCACATCACTAGAGGGAACAGAATCTGAAACAGAAGGAACTGACACAGGAGGGACAGACTCAGGGACAACATTACCAGGGGGAACAGAACCTGAAACAGATGGAACAGACACAGGAGGGACAGACTCAGGGACAACATTACCAGGGGAAACAGATGGAACTGACACAGGAGGGACAACAACAGTTACAGCGGCCTCATCCTCCTTATCCAGCCTCTGCAGCTCAGCCTCCAATCCTTGCAGGTTATGTAAAGCCTCTGGACACTTACTGTAAGGATGGCCAAGCTGTTGGCACAGATTGCACCGAATTTGGGTACAATCTTTCGCCAAGTGGTCCAGACCCTGGCATAGCGAACACTTTTTACGGGTGCAGGTAGAGGCAAAATGGCCCTTTTCACCACATTTATTGCAGACTTTGGGCTGTCCCTGGTAGAAAATAGTCAGCCGATCTCTTCCCAGAAAAGCTGAGCAGGGCAGATGTTGGACTACATTGCCCAGCACCCCCAGTTTTAGTGACACCGTCCAGGCCCCTGTCCATTTCCCATGCTCATCCAGGACCTTCCGCAGTGGAGTGAGGACCTCACCATATCGGCGTAGCCATACTATCAAATCAGCCTCTGGTATGGATTCGTTACGCACCAGGATGGTCACCGATTTTATCAGAGGCTGCCTGGAAATCACCTTTGGCACCAAACCACTCCACTGCGAAAGGCCCTGGCACCTCCTATGTCGCTCCCAAAATAAATCCAACCCCTCAGGTTTTACAAAAGACAAATCAAATTCATAACTCCCCACTGGGCAAATCAAAGCAAAAATATCCACAGCTTTAAACCCCATTTCCAAAATCAACTCTGCCACCCTCCCCCTCACTGGTGGGGTCCCCTCCCCCTCCCACTTGAACTGAACCACATTCCTCCTCCTATACCCACCACCAATCCCACCACCAAACCCCCCTATATTGTGACCACCAATATTTACAGTATTCCCCCCACCCTCCTTGGTGCGACTCCCCACAACAGACGCATAACTCCCCATATTCCTCCCAGCAGAAGAGATATTTGTGTGTTTTGAACTGTCTGAGACATCTTTAGCAGATATCGATTGTACAGATTTGGTCTGTACAATCGATGAGTCTTTCCTCTGAGCAGAGAGAGAAATGTCATCTTTGTTTTTCCCAGCAGTATTAACCCCTTCACCATCACCTCCACCACCCACCACATTCATTGTTTTATCATGACTGTCATTGTTAATACTTGCTGGTATATTCACATGTCCTGCAGTCTTCCCAGCAGTGTCAGTTCCCACTGCTGTGCTGGTGGAATCTTCAGCTGGCCTGTTCTCTTCCATCAGGACAGGACTTTCTGCAGAGGACAGTGCAGGCTGGACTGACACATCCATGGCTTCCATTGCACATGGTGCAGTATTCTGATCCCCTCCCCCATCAGCATCAATCAGCTCTGCTGGAACACAGAGAGGCTCAGGTGAAGCAATCACATTGCAGGTGTCAGACACAGTGTGTGAAACACATGCAGCAAATGTGGTAGTGGAACTACAGGTCTCAGCACATGCGGGTGCAGCAACATCCATGTTCAGGGGATTTGGTGCAGGTTCATCCTCATTCCCTGGCTGATTCTTCTGAACATCCTCCGGGACCTCTGATGGATTATCAGACATTACAAACTTGTCTCCTCTCAGGGGGGATTCCATCCTCTGGATGAAGGTCAGGGTGCCATTCTCACTCTCAACCCCCTGGCTGGTTGCCGCCGGCGACTCCAAGGCCTTACATGGGGGGAGAGGAGCAGAGGCAGATGGACCCGGGTCATCCATATGCTGAGGCTGATCCACGGAACATGCTGAGGACTGGCTGACAAACCTTCTCTCGTTTTCAAACTTTTCTTTAAATGCTCCACTTTTTTCTTTTAGTTTTCCCAACAATAAAGTTTGCTGCTTTACTTTTTCCTCTAATTCCTGTAGCTCAGGCTTCATGGCGGTGCGATTCTTACTCCAGGCCTGGAAGTATTTGGCTTTGAAGTTTTTAAGCTCCACTCTCAAAACTTTAAGTTTCTCCTCCGCTCTCCCAATCGCCCTAAAGCGATTAACAACCTTAAGGCTGAAAACGCTGGCATCCATACCAGGGCCCGGACCTACAGTCAGATCCTCCACCTCCTCCTCACTGGGCCCCGTGTCATCAGGGGGATCCATCTCAGGGCCTCCCCCAGGATCAGGCATTATTCCTGGGCCAAGCTAGCAGGCAAGGCCCAGGCTTGAAAAATGGGTGGTTCTCACAGAGAGCTCTTTGGGTGTGTCCTCCTCCTCCTTCCCACTGACCACCAATGTAAGGAACATTCTTCTCACTGATCACCAATGTAAGGAACATTCTTCTCACTGATCACCAATGTAAGGGACATTCTTCCCACTGATCACCAATGTAAGGAACATTCTTCCCCCTGATCACCAATGTAAGGAACATTCTTCTCACTGATCACCAATGTAAGGAACATTCTTCTCACTGATCACCAATGTAAGGAACATTCTTCTCACTGATCACCAATGTAAGGAACATTCTTCTCACTGATCACCAATGTAAGGAACATTCTTCTCACTGATCACCAATGTAAGGAACATTCTTCTCACTGATCACCAATGTAAGGGACATTCTTCTCACTGATCACCAATGTAAGGAACATTCTTCCCACTGATCACCAATGTAAGGAACATTCTTCTCACTGATCACCAATGTAAGGAACATTCTTCCCACTGATCACCAATGTAAGGAACATTCTTCCCACTGATCACCAATGTAAGGGACATTCTTCTCACTGATCACCAATGTAAGGAACATTCTTCTCACTGATCACCAATGTAAGGAACATTCTTCCCACTGATCACCAATGTAAGGGACATTCTTCTCACTGATCACCAATGTAAGGAACATTCTTCTCACTGATCACCAATGTAAGGAACATTCTTCCCACTGATCACCAATGTAAGGAACATTCTTCTCACTGATCACCAATGTAAGGGACATTCTTCTCACTGATCACCAATGTAAGGGACATTCTTCTCACTGATCACCAATGTAAGGAACATTCTTCTCACTGATCACCAATGTAAAGAACATTCTTCCCACTGATCACCAATGTAAGGAACATTCTTCTCACTGATCACCAATGTAAGGAACATTCTTCCCACTGATCACCAATGTAAGGAACATTCTTCTCACTGATCACCAATGTAAGGAACATTCTTCTCACTGATCACCAATGTAAGGAACATTCTTCTCACTGATCACCAATGTAAGGAACATTCTTCTCACTGATCACCAATGTAAAGAACATTCTTCTCACTGATCACCAATGTAAGGAACATTCTTCCCACTGATCACCAATGTAAGGAACATTCTTCTCACTGATCACCAATGTAAGGAACATTCTTCTCACTGATCACCAATGTAAGGGACATTCTTCCCACTGATCACCAATGTAAGGAACATTCTTCCCACTGATCACCAATGTAAGGAACATTCTTCCCACTGATCACCAATGTAAGGAACATTCTTCTCACTGATCACCAATGTAAGGAACATTCTTCTCACTGATCACCAATGTAAGGAACATTCTTCTCACTGATCACCAATGTAAGGAACATTCTTCTCACTGATCACCAATGTAAGGAACATTCTTCCCACTGATCACCAATGTAAGGAACATTCTTCTCACTGATCACCAATGTAAGGAACATTCTTCTCACTGATCACCAATGTAAGGGACATTCTTCTCACTGATCACCAATGTAAGGAACATTCTTCCTACTGACCCCCGATTAATAAGGATTCACTGAGACCTGAAAAATACTTCAAAGGTGGATAGTTTGATAAATATTTGGTAGTAAACTCCAAACTTGTGAGTCTTTTAGTATTAATTGCTTGAAGAAACTTTGACAGGAGAGAGGTTTAGGGTCACATGATACTCCAAAATTATCAATTGCAACAGACCTCTCACTAATCTTCTTACAGCAGCCTTTCCTGGAGGTAACAGTGAACCGGCAGTATGTCTAGGACTCTATCAGAGCAGCACCACCTTTGGTACTTAGATCCCTTCTAGAGAAAGCACACCAAAAGTCCACAGCAATGTCTTTACCCACAGTGTCTTTGGAGCTGTCTGCCACCCAGCCTCCATGGGTAGATCCTCAGTGAGGGAGATAAAAAGATCCTCCTCCAGACCCAGGACTTCAGAACAGTGCTCTCCAGCAAATACTCCTTTAATAATCTTCCTTGGACCCTCACCCCAGCTCCTGCTGTGATCCAAACTGCAATCTCCTGTCTCAGAAACTCTCTTCTAGGGGCAGCAGCCCCCCAGGAGCCTGGAACTCTCCCCGAAGAAGAAAGACACTCCCCAGAGCTTCCAAAACATATATATCCTCCCCGACCACCTTCTGGATGCCTCCTTCCATGGATTGACTGGGGCATGATAAATATTCCTACTGCTCATCTGAACCTCACTGCCCTATATTGTAGAAACTTCTTCCAAGGACAGGTGGGAGAAATCAAGCACCTAGCTTAGGAAGCTCAGGATAAAAACAATCAATCACTGCTCCACTCACTACAGCGAAGCCAAAAACAACATTTACCTAGCAGCCTAGGACGGTCCTACATTGATTTATACAGCCCTGGTTCTCGCACATTGCAGAGTACATAGAAGCATTTACATTAGTCCCTGCCACTAATGTTCTTACAACCTTATGTCCTACTGCAGCACCTTGAAGCAGCTGGAAAAGGCGCACAAAAAAGAGAATATACAAACTCCATGCATCTGTGGTGCAATCTAAACTCAGGACCCCAGCACTGCAAGGTCACAATGACAGCCAATACCCAACTGGACTGACCCTTCAGGGGAAAGCCTTGGTGAGAACAATGATGACCTGACACTATCATACTGTTCGTCCAGCTTGGCACGGATTGCCTATCTAATATGAGGTCATCCTGAAAAAATACATCACTTGAGACTCAAAGCGGAACTCAGAAGTGCTCTAACAAGTGTTAACAAGTGTAAGAGCAACACAACTGTCACCCCTGATAACCCCAGAGAAGGCAGAAGCCAAGTCTGTCCAAGGAAGGGAAGAGCGATATATAAACAAAGGACATGGCACTGTACATTGACCCAGCAGGCCTCATCCCGGGATCTGTGGATGGCTCATCTAAGGATGTGTAGATGGTGATTGTATACCGGGATGTCAGTGATATGAGGGGCAGGCTTTGTCCTCCTTGGCCACTGCTGTCCACAGATAGTGATATTATAATATTTGGTGACAGATCGGCGCAGAGCCACCCTTTTCCTTATGTGGGCTTCAAAGATGTCCACCTTAAGCAGCAAAATGCACCAACCCATAATAACTGAACTTCACCTTACTGAAGCCAGACCCCAACCATACGGATGCCAGTTGTTTTGCATTTTGTATTGCACTTCAATTCATATTTATAACACTCTTGAGCTCCTGAGGGTTGTACCCCCTTCAAGACCATAAAACTCTTCACCCTGAACCCGGAAGAAGAGAGCGACATACATGTATGTCGTGTCGGGGTGCCTGTACAAGCCGCCCGCCCACAGTACAAAGCGGTGGGCAATCCGTCAGTGGTTAAAGTCCAATGATTTGTCAAAATAGACCAGCACAACGTGTTATCCATAGAGTAACATGCTATACCGCTTGTGGTAATGAGCTAGCATGAGTGAAAGCGGAACTACATTTTATCTGAGAACCTCGATTTCATTCATTTTTAATACTCAAAGCAAACGCAAACTTCCCTATCCTTCCACGTCTCCATTCATCCTTCCACTTCCACATCCATCCATGTCTCCATCCTTCCACTCCCCCATCCATCCATGTCTCCATCCTTCCACTCCCCCATCCATCCATGTCTCCATCCTTCCACTCCCCCATCCATCCATGTCTCCATCCATCCATGTCTCCATCCATCCTTCCACTCCCCCATCCATCCATGTCTCCATCCTTCCACTCCCCCATCCATCCATGTCTCCATCCATCCTTCCACTCCTCCATCCTTCCACTCCTCCATCCATCCATGTCTCCATCCTTCTACACCCTCATCCATCCATGTCTCCATCCTTCTACTCCTCCATCCATCCATGTCTCCATCCATTCTTCCACTTCAACATCCATCCATGTCTCCATCCTTCTACTCCTCCATCCATCCATGTCTCCATCCATCCTTCCACTCCTCCATCCATCCTTCTACTCCTCCATCCATCCATGTCTCCATCCATCCTTCCACTCCCCCATCCATCCTTCTACTCCTCCATCCATCCATGTCTCCATCCATCCTTCCACTCCCACATCCATCCATGTCTCCATCCATCCTTCCACCCCCCATCCATCCATGTCTCTATCCATCCTTCCACTCCTCCATCCTTCCACTCCCACATCCATCCATGTCTCCATCCATCCTTCCACTGCTCCATCCATCCATGTCTCCATCCATCCTTCCACTCCTCCATCCATCCATGTCTCCATCCATCCTTCCACTCCTCCGTCCATCCATGTCTCCATCCTTCTACTCCTCCATCCATCCATGTCTCCATCCATCCTTCCACTCCCCCATCCATCCATGTCTCCATCCATCCATCCACTCCTCCATCCTTCCACTCCCCCATCCATCCATGTCTCCATCCTTTCACTCCTCCATCCATCCATGTCTCCATCCTTTCACTCCTCCATCCATCCATGTCTCCATCCATCCTTCCACTCTTCCGTCCATCCATGTCTCCATCCATCCTTCCACTCCTCCATCCATCCATGTCTCCATCCATTCTTCCACTCCCCCATCCATCCATGTCTCCATCCATCCTTCCACCCCCCATCCATCCATGTCTCCATCCATCCTTCCACTCCTCCATCCTTCCACCCCCCATCCATCCATGTCTCCATCCATCCTTCCACACCTCCATCCCTCCATGTCTCCATCCATCTACCCATGTCTCCATCCATCCTTCCACTCCTCCATCCATCCACGTCTCCATCGGTAGCGGCTGGTGCTTTTTTTTTTTGAGGGAGGCAGAGCAAACAATGCACCCACAGCCACAGAAACCCCAGTGCTTCCAGTTTAGCTACTGAGCCACTGTGCTGTCCTTGAGGGGTAATAAATAAGCGCAACGAGAAAAAAAAACCTGCACAAAACACAAAGTACGGCACCGACCAAATCCGAAAGCATTCGTCATCACATGACCTCCATTGTCTTTCCTATCGCAAGTCTAGGTCACAGGTTCCACTTGAGGGACAGGGGCACTCCAAGTCTGGCAGTTCAGGGACAAGAGTTCCACACACTGACTAATAATATGAAATAAGTTCATCACTTTCAGATTCAAAGTATGAACACTTGTAAAACCATAGACTGTGCCACTTCATAATTATGGAAATCAATCCCAGATTCTAATGTGTTGTTCATTATAGAACTTCAAACTTGTGAAAGTCCCTCCTGGGGAAAGTTATGTCAACAGCTTTGCTTTCTCCCTCCGAGGAATTAATTGCTTGAAATGTATCACTATCAGATTCATCACGTCTATTCCATGCATGGTCAGGCCAACAAAAAACTTTCTGCTACCCCCATGATGGACCTACATGGATACGTTGGATGGATTATTTAATTCCCAATACAACAAAGATGTATGCCCATTATTATGGATGAGGACCTGTCCCGTAAACACTTGTGTTAGGTAGTGCGGGTCTAACTTCATAATGCCCCTTTCACACGGGGGCGGTGCGGCCGTCGGCGGTAAAGCGCCGCTATTTTAGCAGCGCATTACCGTCGTTTTAGCGGCGTATGCGGCCACTAGCGGGGTGGTTTTAACCCCCGATAGCGGCCGAAAAAGGGTTAAAACCCTGCAGCGGGGCTTTGCCGGCGGTATAGCCGTGCTGTCCCATGAATACACCGCTCCTTTCACCGCTCCAAAGATGCGGCTAGCAGGACTTTTTTTATCGTCCTGCTAGTGTGAAAGCCCGGCCTTCCCAGTGTAAAAGGGGCCTAAGAGAGTCATTTGGTTGCTTAAAGTTGAGTTCCACCCAAAAATGGAACTTCCGCTTTTCTCAACCCCCCCCCCCCCCCTCCGGTGTCACATTTGTCACCTTTCAGGGGGGAGCAAATACAAATACAGATATTTTGCTCCCACTTCCGGGCATAGATACCCACGCCAACTGCGGGTATCTACGGTACTTCCCTCCCCCCCCTCCCGCTGTCTTCTGGGAGACACAGAGATCCCAGGAGACAGCAAGGACCAGTGGGAATGCGCAGCGCAAGTCGCGCATGCGCAGTAGGGAACCAGGAAGTGAAGGCGCAAGGCTTCACTTCCTGATTCCCTTACCGAAGATGGAGGCGGCAGCACCCGATAGCCGAGGGACAACATCGCGGGTGCCCTGGACAGGTAAGTGCCCATATTTTAAAAGTCATCAGCTGCAGTATTTGTAGCTGCTGAGTTAAAAAAAAAAAAGAAGTGGCGGAACTCCGCTTTAAGGCAGTGTTTCACAACATGGGTGCCGTGGCTCCCTGGGGTTCTATCTGGACTACCCTGGGAATGTGGCAAGCGCGGGACCCAGTTTGCCCTGGATCAGTATGAATAAGCGCTGCACAAAACTGTTGCTGCAATATAAATCCTGTATAATAATATTAATGAGCTGTCAGAATGCAGGCAGGTCAGCCACCAGTCCCATAACAACCAATGACACGATAGGGGGGAGAAATCTTCTGTGCTGCAAAATCTCCCCCTCCCCCCTCCATCTTATACTTACCTGAGTCCAATCCAATCCAGCAATGTGCACGAGAGCAGCCGCTCTCACCACTGTCTCCCCCTTTATTGGGCAGATTGAAAGCAGCGGGAGCCATTGGCTGTTAATAAAATGCTGTGCCGAGCAAGCGGCGGGTGGGGCCGAGCCGCCCACTCTGTGTCAATACATGCAGGCAGGGTGGCTCGGAAGCGAGCACGCATGGGTGCCCCCATGGAAAGCGACTTTCCATGGGGGGTACTCCGTGGAGACTGCAGAAGAAGAGGATTGGGGCTGCTCTGTACAAAACCATTACACAGAGCAGGTAAGTATAACATGTTTGGTATTTTATTCTATTTTTTTAATGACACTTTAATGTCGCTTTAAGGTCTGCCAACCATTATGTAGTGAGCGGATCTGGAGGAAAGAAGGGAAAGGGGAGACGTGATTAAAAACCTTTAAATACATTAAGGGGGTGAATAAGGTTCAGGAAGGAGGTCTCTTCAATATGAAACCAAAATCAAGAACGCAAGTAAATGACCTCCAACTAAGACCGTTCACACTGAATGCATTTTTCAGGCATTTTAGCGCTAGAAATAGCGCCTGTAAAGTGCCTGAAAACTGCCTCCTATGCCTCCCCAGTGTGAGAGTCGAGTGCTTTCACACTGGGGGCGGTTGCGCCTGCGGGATGTTACAAAAAGCCCTGCAAGCAGCATCTTTGGGGAGGTTTGGGAGCGCTGTATACAGCGCTCCTAAATCGCCCCTGCCCATTGGAATGCATGGGCAGCGCTTCTGAAGCACCTGGAGTGTGCTTCGGAAAGCGCCCCGCAAAACCGGGGAGCTTTCAACCTTTTCTTCAGCCGCTAGCGGGGTGGGTTAAAAGCGCCCCCGCTAGCGGCCGAAAATCGCCACTAAAAAGGACGGGAAAGTTCCGCCAAAACTAGCGCTTTACCACTCATGCGGCGCAGCCCCAGTGTGAAAGTACCCTAACTGCGGGAAAATTCAAAACTAATTTTTGAAAGTATTATTTCACTAAAAGGGTGGTTGATGATTGGAAAAAAAAACTACTACCAGTTGAGGTAGCGAGACAGTCAACAGTAAGGCTCGGTTCACACAGGGCGCGACACGACTTGCCGTGCCGCGACCTGCCGCGACCTCAGCGGCGACTTGCAAGCGACTTCTGTATAGAAGTCAATGCAAGTCGCCCCGAGGTCGCCCAAAAGTAGTACAGGAACCTTTTTTCTAAGTCGGAGCGACTCGAGTCGCTCCTCTTAGAACGGTTCCGTAGTACAGAACGGGGGCGACTTGTCAGGTCGCGGCGCGGCAAGTCGTGTCGCCCCCGTGTCGCCCCCTGTGTGAACCGAGCCTAAATGGCTTCAAACATGCTTGGGATAAACATAGATCTATAGTCAGACAACAAAGGTAATGAAAAAAAAAATAAGTAAAAAACAAGAAAAACAACAAATAAATAAATAAGTAAAAAACAAACAGATAAAATAAATAAATAAATAAGTAAAAAACAAACGAACAAAAAAAAACTAAATAAATAAATAAAAAACAAGAAAACAAAAAATAAAAAAACACCAACAAAAAAATAATAAATAAATAAAATGGGCAGACTCAATGGGCTACTCAGTCTTTTTTCTGCCCGTCACTTTTCTATATTTCTAATTTGGATACAAATCGATTGGGCTAGTTTAGGTAGGTCATTTTGTTTATACTGTATCTAAAGTTGATCACACAGATTTTGTACCGTGTACAGATAGGACACAGATTAGACGAAGGTATGTCATTCTGCACCTAGGATTATCCAAATGACCAGGGCCGTCTTTGTGGGGGCCCAAAGCGGCTGCCCCTTGAGCCTGCGAATAGTCGATACGTGAATTCGGGCGGGAGGAGCCCAAGAAAACGTTTGCCCGGGGTCCAATCAATATTAAAGGTGGCCCTGCAAATGACAGCTGTATATACTTATCCACCATGAGTCCTGACACCAATCACAGGTCCAATCAACCGGCATTCATAATATCTCATCATCAGCACCACTAGAAACCATATAATACAATGATATTCCCGAACTACCAAATGTGTGCGTTTTTTTTTTTAAACAATATTTTGCAACACTGAAGGAAATGTCAGAACCCAGAAAACATATAAAGTGAAGGAATTGCTGCGCTAGGAACCTAAATAATGTGCCAGATGAAGTGCAGAGGGGCTCAATAAAAGAAGCAATGTTCAAAGGTCAATATACGTCCAATCCTAGGCAGTATAAGAAACGTATCGCATGCCCTGCGATTTCTTCGAATAACATTTACAGCATATACCTATATGGGGGAATTTTTTTTGTATGCTTTTATATGCTGTTTAGGATTTCACCTATTCCTTCAGGATTTATTGCAGTTGTAGTGCACCTTCCTTTGAGCACCGTTTTTCACTTCATTCTGCACACCATATGGATATATTTCCTATCACTGTTCTACGAAGAATCATTTGAGTGTTTTGATATACCTTTATTGTCTTATTGATACACTTTTATTGTTTTATTCGAAAAAAAATCACAGGGCGTGCGATACACTTTTATACTGCCCAGGGTTGGATATATATTGACCTTTGAGCATTGCCTCTTTCAACCATATCTTTTATTGAGCACCTTTGCACTTTATTGATACACTTTTATTGTTTTATTCGAAGAAATCGCAGGGCATGCAATACATTTCTATACTGCCTAGGATTGGACATATATTGACTTTTGAACATTGCTTCTTTTATTGAGCACCTTTGCACCACTAGAAACAATTTATCCAGTCCAGAAACAATGTATCCAGTCCAGAAACAATGTATCGAGTCCAGAAACAATGTATCGAGTCCAGAAACAATGTATCCAGTCTAGCAACAATGTATCCAGTCTAGAAACAATGTATCCAGTCTAGAAACAATGTATCCAATCCAGAAACAATGTATCTAGTTTAGAAACAATGTATCCAGTCTAGAAACAATGTATCCAGTCCAGAAACAATGTATCCAGTCTAGAAACAAAGTATCCAGTGTAGAAACAAAGTATCCAGTGTAGAAACAATGTATCCAGTCCAGAAACAATGTATCCAGTCCAGAAACAATGTATCCAGTCCAGAAACAATGTATCCAATCCAGAAACAATGCATCTAGTTTAGAAACAATATATCCAGTCCAGAAACAATGTATCCAGTCTAGCAACAATGTATCCAGTCTAGAAACAATGTATCCAGTCCAGAAACAATGTATCCAGTCTAGAAACAAAGTATCTAGTCCAGAAACAAAGTATCCAGTCTAGCAACAATTTATACAGTCTAGCAACAATGTATCCAGTCTAGAAACAATGTATCCAGTCCAGAAACAATGTATCCAGTCTAGAAACAATGTATCCAGTCTAGAAACAATGTATCCAATCCAGAAACAATGTATCTAGTTTAGAAACAATGTATCCAGTCCAGAAACAATGTATCCAGTTTAGAAACAATGTATCCAGTCTAGCAACAATTTATACAGTCTAGCAACAATGTATCCAGTCTAGAATCAATGTATCCAGTCTAGAAACAATGTATCCAGTCCAGAAACAATGTATCCAGTCTAGAAACAATGTATCCAGTCTAGAAACAATGTATCCAATCCAGAAACAATGTATCCAGTTTATAAACAATGTATCCAATCCAGAAACAATGTATCCAGTTTAGAAACAATGCCAATTAGATGTCTAGGAAGCCACATTGTATTAATAATAAACATCTACACTGATAGGCAGCTCACTGGGTGATAGATTGATCGATTAGGGTTGATTTACTAAAGGAAAATACTGTAGGCTGCTCACTTTGTAAGGGATTTTTCATCCATAGCTTAGTGAATGAGGTAAAATTTACACTTCGCAAGGAATACCCAATCAAATGCAAGAAGAAAAAAATGCATTTTGTTGCTTGCACATGATTGGATGATGGAAGTCAGCAGAGCCTGACCTCATTTACTAGGCTCTTGGGGGGGGCGGGGGGGGGGATGCTGTAAATGCCTATTTGCTTTTAGTAAATGACCCCAAATTGTGACTTCATTTCACAGATGGATGTCCCAATTCACAGCTACTCCAGTAGCCATCAATGACATCACACATGCAGCAATCCTTCCCCCCGACAAATGTGATCCATACAATCTGCGCACATTACACCGATATGAATTCTTCACAAGTATACCAGGATCTGCTGATATTCCCAAAAACGATACAAAGCATATATAGACATATAGAGCCAGGTCACCCCAGAACACAAGAAACCCCCATTCTGTGCGCATTTCCTGCACCACATTCAGAATGCGCTGCAGGTTGCGATCGGCAGCGGGTGTCAATGTTAGGGCCAGGTTCACATCTATGCATGTGCAGTCAATGTGTTTTTTTTGTTTTGTTTTGCAGTGCTTTTTGCAATGTTCCATGCGCCTTTTTTTTTTTTTATGCATTTCAGGTTTTTTTGGGAAGTGTTGATGTTGCTAGGAGGAGGGTGTCCGTTGTCATGTAGGAAAACGCACCAAAAACACATGTATATGCCTTTTCCATGCATTTTTGATGCAATGCTATTGAAGTCTATGGAGCCACTGTGCTGCATATAAAAAGGTCCCTGCATTTTTCCCAAAAAAATGCATTGCAGGAAACTACATAGATGTGAATGGGACCCAAGGGAAAGAAGGTTAGCTGCTTGCCGACCACCCGCTGGCACTCTGTGTTGAATGATCATGGGTGGCCGGCGGGCATCGTGTCCACCGGACCCACTGATTGGCTTCTCAGATGCCCCAAACTATGAGTCATTAGAGGGTCAATGAGAGATGCAGAGCTGGAGGTGTGTCTCTCTGTGTCTGTGTAAATCCAGGAAGTGAACAGGCAGCAGTTTCAGCTGCCCACAGTTAAAATGGCTACCGCCAGACTCAGTGGAGGGAGATTTCTGCAGCATATTTGGCAAGTACAGAATCACAATATTTATAAAATAATATGCAAAGTGGTTGGAGGGAAGCTTCAGAATGGCAAAGATGTATTTATTACAAATTATGTGAGCACACTGCAGTTCCTCTTTAAAGCGGAGTTCCACCCAAAAATTGAACTTCCACTTTTTTCGGGAAATCTTACCCCCCCCCCCCCCTTCCGGTGTCACATTTGACACCTTTCAGGGTGGAGCAGATACCTGTCTAATGCATGTATTTTGCTCCCACTTCCGGGTATAGATAGCCGAGCCACCCACGGGTATCTACGCCACTTCCGGCGCCTTCTCGCCCCCCGCTGTCTTCTGGGAGACACACAGGTCCCATAAGACAGCAGGGACCAGTGGGATTGTGCAGCACGAGTCGCGCATGCGCAGTAGGGAACACTTACTGATTCCCTTACCAAAGATGGCGGTGCCTCCACCCGGGAGACGAGGGACGGGTCGACTTCGTGTGCCGACATCGCGGGTGCCCTGGACAGGTAAGTGTCCATATTTTAAAAGTCAGCAGCTGCAGTATTTGTAGCTGCTGACTTTAAAAAAAAAAAAAAATTGGTGGAACTCAGCTTTAAGTGGTTAAATGGACTGCGGTGCGTTTCTGTGGATCTGCAAATGCACAAAAATAAAATGCATCGCTACGAACCTAGCCTTACTGAATGAAATGCCCAAATGCTGGTCGCAAACGCAATGCAGTTGCCTGCACTGGATCGCATGGTACAGTAGTAGTGCCATGCGATCCAGTTCCTGTGCATTTTATGAAAAGTGGTGCATGCACTACTTTTGGGGTGGTTCCGGCATGACTTCAGCTGATTCAGGGCTGAATGGGCTGAAAAATCGCACAGCACCTAGATCACTGTTGAATCGCATAGGAATGCACAGCGCGGCCCTGTGCGAATCGTGGTGTGAGCCGGCCCATAATACAGATATTCATTCTGACATCATCGATTGTTTATAAACATTTTACTAGAAAACTCAAAACATCCTTGCGAGTCGCATCTTATTTATATAGTATTTGTAAACAAACAAAACAATAATAGAAATAAGGAAGAGATAATATACTAATAATAGAAACACTGAAGAGATCATTCACTAA
This sequence comes from Lithobates pipiens, assembly GCF_037356315.1. Taxonomy (NCBI): domain Eukaryota; kingdom Metazoa; phylum Chordata; class Amphibia; order Anura; family Ranidae; genus Lithobates; species Lithobates pipiens. The sequence continues at coordinate 7,535,061 of NW_027507750.1, read as the reverse complement.
ATATAATAATGTACAGAATTCCTCATTCTTGGGTTTGATTCATGGAAACTAAAATCATGCAGAGATCAGCTTAAAAGTATAATTAAAACCCAAATTTTCTTTCAAATTTGGATGGAGTTGGAGCGGTGAAAACCTCTGTTTGTTTTTATGTTGTTTGTACCCCACTGGGGAGATTTACATTCTCTTCCTGTTCTGTGGACACAACAGGAAGTGAGATGCAGATCTCCCCAATGTGAGGTCTGTGCCCCTCTGGTGATAGTTGTCCCCACAGATTCCATCTCTGGTGGCCGACCAAAACTTTGCTTCCTCCCCTGAATCTCATTCCCGGTCACAAATGGTCTCCGGGACAAATCCAGAGGAAGTTTCTCCCCAATGGGGACCCAGAAAGCAGTAAAAAAAAAAAAAAAATGACAAGGGCTTTAAAGTAAAACTAAAAGACAAAACTTTCTTTTTTTTTTGGTTTTGGATAGAGTGAAGAGGGATTAGAACGTCTGTGGAGTTTTTATGGCTGTCTGTTCCCCTTCTTCCTCTCTATAGTTCCCCATTTATTATTATAAATTAGAATTAAACTAAAAACAAAACCCTACACTTTGGGTTGTCATCAATACAAGAGCGGAAGGGAAATCTTCCCATGGGGACACTAGTTCTGGTGACACTCGGGGATTCCCTGAATTTGGAGGGATTTTTAACCAACTCCTGTCTTGTCTAAGGGACAGGAAGTGATGGGAAATCTCCCCAATGGGACACAGATGACAATAAAATGAGGGGGGGGGGGGGTTATAATCGTCCTTTAAGGTTCTTTCACATGGACTGCACAGAGGGGGATCTAATAGAATATGGAGCAGTTCTGCATGCCAACAAATCAGCTTTTATCTTTATTTTTCATTGTATAGTAGTGTGATTATTGACATAGAGCTCAGATACATTGTATACAGAGTTCATGTATATATATAGAGCTCAGATACATTGTATACAGTGTTCATGTATATATAGAGCTCAGATACATTGTATACAGAGTTCATGTATATATAGAGCTCAGATACATTGTATACAGAGTTCATGTATATATAGAGCTCAGATACATTGTATACAGTGTTCATGTATATAGAGCTCAGATACATTGTATACAATGTTCATGTATATAGAGCTCAGATACATTGTATATAGTGTTCATGTATATATAGAGCGCAGATACATTGTATACAGTGTTCATGTATATATAGAGCGCAGATACATTGTATACAGTGTTCATGTATATATAGAGCGCAGATACATTGTATACAGTGTTCATGTATATAGAGCGCAGATACATTGTATACAGAGTTCATGTATATATAGAGCGCAGATACATTGTATACAGAGTTCATGTATATATAGAGCGCAGATACATTGTATACAGTGTTCATGTATATATAGAGCTCAGATACATTGTATACAGTGTTCATGTATATATAGAGCGCAGATACATTGTATACAGAGTTCATGTATATATAGAGCGCAGATACATTGTATACAGAGTTCATGTATATATAGAGCGCAGATACATTGTATACAGTGTTCATGTATATATAGAGCTCAGATACATTGTATACAGTGTTCATGTATATATAGAGCGCAGATACATTGTATACAGAGTTCATGTATATATAGAGCGCAGATACATTGTATACAGAGTTCATGTATATATAGAGCGCAGATACATTGTATACAGTGTTCATGTATATATAGAGCGCAGATACATTGTATACAGTGTTCATGTATATAGAGCTCAGATACATTGTATACAGAGTTCATGTATATATAGAGCGCAGATACATTGTATACAGAGTTCATGTATATATAGAGCGCAGATACATTGTATACAGAGTTCATGTATATATAGAGCGCAGATACATTGTATACAGTGTTCATGTATATATAGAGCGCAGATACATTGTATACAGTGTTCATGTATATAGAGCTCAGATACATTGTATACAGAGTTCATGTATATATAGAGCGCAGATACATTGTATACAGTGTTCATGTATATATAGAGCGCAGATACATTGTATACAGTGTTCATGTATATAGAGCTCAGATACATTGTATACAGAGTTCATGTATATATAGAGCGCAGATACATTGTATACAGAGTTCATGTATATATAGAGCGCAGATACATTGTATACAGTGTTCATGTATATAGAGCTCAGATACATTGTATACAGTGTTCATGTATATATAGCTCAGATGCATTGTATACAGTGTTCATGTATATATAGAGCTCAGATACATTGTATACAGAGTTCAAGTATATATAGAGCTCAGATACATTGTATACAGTCCCCATGTATATATATATAGAGCTCAGATACATTGTATACAGTGCTCATGTATATATAGAGCTCAGATACACTGTATACAGAGTTCATGTAGAGATCAGTTACTTTGTATCATTATATGTAACATGAAGTGCACACACGTTTCCTGGATATGGTGAGCACTCCAGCAGACACACATACTCCATGCAGATTGTAATTCCTGATCTTTCATCCAGATGGGACCCCTCACAACCCCCACCCCCCCCCCCCCCCCAGAGGACTCCTCACTCTTCAACCCCCAGGACCCCTCATCCTCTCGAATCCCCCCCCCCCCAGGACCCCTCACTCTTACCGATCCCCCCCCCCCCCAGGACCCCTCACTCTTCCACCCCCAGGACCCCAGAACACTCACAGGGTGGCGGTCTTGTTGGGGATCAGGGCAGGGTCGGGCACCTCCAGCAGGTCCTCGTTAGTACATATCACCTTCTTCCTCTGAGCCCCGGTAGAAGTCACCCCCCCATGTTTGGGGCGCTCCAGGACACATTTGCAGCTGTGGATGAGGACGGGGCAGCTCCGGGTCCAGGGCACCAAGGACAGGAGGACCACCACCCCGACCAGGCAACTCACAGCCCGGAGACCCACCATCATCAGGGGCATGGTGTCAGCCCATCCTACCCGGTGTCCGAGAGATGCCCCTTGCGGTAAGTGGCGGAGCTCTTTGCTGCAGGTAAGTAGTGGAGAGTTCTTTGATTCTTAAGTGGTGAAGAATTCCTTGCTGCAGGTAAGTGGTGAAGAGTTCCTTGCTGCAGGTAAGTTGTGGAGAGTGCTTTGCTGCAGGTAAGTAGTGGATCGGCGTTATTTGCTGCAGGTAAGTAGTGGATTGGCGTTCTTTTCTGCAGGTAAGTAGTGGATCTGAGTTCTTTGCTGCAGGTAAGTGTCAGCTTGGGACTTCCAGGTCCCTATTCCTCAGGCTGCCTGCTGGGGGTTGGGCAGATTTGGGGTTAGCCTCCTATGATGGGACATAACGGATTGTATCCAGCCTGGGATATCCTCACAGCTCTGAGTTCTCCTGATACTGGAGCTCCGGGACCTCCTCTTCCCTCTGCACACACCCTCCTCACTCCTCCTCCTCCTCCTCCTCCTCACTCCTCACTCCGAGGAAGGATGCATGGACAGTCCAGGGGTGCAAGTCAAGGAAGGATGTCATTCCTCTACAGATGCCGCATGCAGGAACAGAGGTGGAAATGCAGAGAGTAATGGAGGAATACCCTAGAGAGGCAGATGGGGGGGGGGGGGGGGCATTTTTCTGTCCTGAGGATGTAATAAGTCCTACAAGACATTGCTCCCAATTCTGCTGATTTATTGATTACAGGTATTTATATAGAGCCGACAATTCAGACTTTACATATCGAACCTCCATATCAGTCCCTGACCTCAAGGAGCTGAAGCTGGAGGTACATTTCCTTCCCACATCCCTGAGGAGGTTCTGGAAAATAAATTGTCGGGGTATTTTATTCTGCTATCATTGGAGGTGATTTACTAAGACAATTGGCTCTTCACTTTGCAAGAAATTATTATAATATATATATATATATATACATACATACATACATATATATTGAACAATAAAAATCAGCGCAGTAGGAAGTGGCTAGGGCTGGCGTGTTAACCCAGCTTTTTGTATTCTGCTACGTTTTTTGGTTAAAAAAAAAAAAAATCCCAATAAGCCTATATTGATTGGTTTGCGTACAAGTTATCGTGTCCTCAAACTATGGGATATTTTTATGGAATTTAAATTTTTTTTTTATTATTATTATTTTTACCAGAAATATGGAGACGAAATACCTGAGGCTTCCCCAAACATGCCCCTGGTCAGGGCTGGACTTACCATTGGGCTTGACTGGGCTCAAGCCCATGGGCCCCACCCAATAGGGGGCCCCGCGGGCTCGGCTCGGCTCTGCTCACAGTCACGCCCAGTCCCACCCTATGATGGACATAACACATTCGGCTACTCTCGGGACTGCGAGAGGACCCAAGAGCCATTGAGAGGACCCGAGAGTGGCGCCATTTTTAAACTTCAAGACTGCAATGACAAGGCTGCAAATGACACTGGGGCAAGGCTGCAAATGACACTGACAAGGTTGCAAATGACACTGACAAGGCTGCAGATGGATGGACAAGGCTGCAGATGGATGGACAAGGCTGCAGATGGACACTGATAAGGCTGCATCGATGGGCATTTAAATGTACGTTTTTTCCTTAAACTTCCCTCCTAAAAGATTTTTCCTTAAAATTCCCTCCTAAACTTGGGGTGCGTGTTATACGCCGATGCGTGTTATAAATATGGTAATGTATAGAAGGTAGGGCCCGGAAGTGACTCAAGCCCAGGGGCCCCCACCGCCCTAAGTCCTGCCCTGCCCCTGGTATAGAATTGAGGAATTAGGACTATCTCGGTACCCAAGGATTAGGCAGGAATTATAATTAAAATAACATTTTATTCATAGAGAGACATAATTAAACCAATTTTATAAAATACATTATATACATTCAAAAGTTACAACTGTGCATTGTTCATACAAAAGGTTTCAAAAACTCAGTGAACCCCCCCCCCCCCCCCAGATCACAGGGGGCACCGAAATGTAGATCTTGAAACGGTGTCAGAAACCATGGAATCAGACCGAGACAGAATTACAGCTAAATCACACTTGTTTAATAGTAAAAGTAAAAAGGACAAAGTAGTCAAAACATTTTTCAGTAACCAGAACTGATAGTCAGCCAAGCCAGGAGGCAGGGATCAATGTAGAGAAACAGCAAGCAGGATCTGGAGCCAGAAGGGATGACAGCAAAGCCAGTCTTTGAACAGGATTGCAGTAGATAGTCTCTGTGATGTTGACCAAGGCGAAGACTGGACAGCTTAAGTAGGTAGGACTGACCAGCAGGATCATCAACAGCTGAGTAACTGTGGAGAGATAGGAGCTGGCAAGTAGCCAACAGCTGAGTGGCCAGCTCTAAGAAAGCCCTGACACACAGTCCTCTACAAGTTTCGGGGCTTTGGCAGCTTCCTCAGGAGGAGTCAATCATTGTCATCCAAAAAATAAGTATAATCTCATAATCCAGTAATACCAGTAACAGCGGCGATCGGTGATTTTTTTTTATTTTTTTGCGGGACTGCAACATTTTGGGGGTGGACAAATCTGACACTAAGTGACACTTTTCAAGGAACAGTGACACCAATACAGTGATCGGTGCTAAAAAAAAAAAAAAAAAAGAAATACACTGTCACTGTATAAATGACACTGGCAGAGAAGGGGTTAACATCAGGGGGTGATCAAAGGGTTAAGTGTGCTCCAATGAAATGCTTTCTAACTGTGTGGGGGGGATGCAGTGACAGGAGGAAAACAGAGAGGCGTGTTTCTGCTACATCTCCATTTTCCTCTCAAGCAGAACAGCGATCTGCCCTGTTTACATCGGAAGACTGGCGTTCCATGAAAACGAAGGGAATCCCTTGCATTCTATGCACTGCATACTAGCACATTACGAAATACCTTAGAATGAAGACCTCCAGAGGCGTACTGTCGCCGCTGACAGGTCTTCCCTCCGGATTTTGTGCGCTTGCTTCCCGCGCACGCGTGCAGGAAGTCACAGCTGTGACACGGAGAGCTGTGAAGGGACGGCGCAGGCATGCCGCCCCTTCAGAGCACATGCTCCGGTGACGCCGCTGGCTGCATGCAGTTTGAATATCTCCTAAAAGGTGCAAGTTTAGGAGATATTCACTGTACCTACCTGCTGTATTGTAGGCCTACCTGTAGGTGCAACAACAACAACAACAACAAAAAGGCTTTACTACCACTTAAAGTAGAACTATTTTTCAATATAAAATAAATAAATAAAGCAAAACTTTTTTTAAATTTTAGAGTTATAACCCCTGTTAGTTTTTTTTTTTTTTTGCCATTTGTGTCCCATTGCAGAGATTTCCCTTCACTTCCTGTCCCCATAGCCAAACAGGAAGTGAGAGGAAATCCCTGCAAATTAAAGGACTCCCTTGGGGAACCCCCCTCCCCCCCAGGCCACCAGAACTAGTGTCCCCATTGGAAGATTTCCCCTCTATTTTTGGGGGGGGGGGGGGGGGACAGCCCAAAATGTGGGATTTTATTTACTTTCACATTCAGTGATAATAGATAATAAATCTCCTTTACGGGGGTTCTAATCCCTCTCCATTCTATTCAAAACTTAAAAAAAAAAAAATGCCTTTAGTTATACTTTAAGCTGGTCATAGATGGATCGAATCTCAGGTAGGTCAGCAGAGTTGATCCATCTATGGACAAGTTGGTCATACTGAAATCAATCCAATCGATCGAATTTATTTGGACATATCTGGACATATATATATATATATATATATATATATATACCTACCTACCTACCTACCTTTCTTCGGAAAGTATAAAAGCCATTAACTACTTGCGGACTTGCCTGCTGTCATTATATGGCGGCTGTTTGATGTTAAATAGCAGATAGCTGCCATTATCCAGGTATCTTTTTTAAAGGGTGGGCAGTCCGCTTTCAGATAAAAGCGGTCTCTGCGGCGGATTCGCCACAAGATCACTTTTATTGGTGGCGGTGGAGAAGGGCCCCCCCCCCCCTTCTCCCACTGATGCCATCGGTAGCGGTGGAGACGATCCGATCCTTTCCCTTCTGAGGCCTGGAGGGAATGATGCCCCCCCCCCCCCCACCCCACTCGGCTCCATACCATTGGACGATAGAAGCGATGTCAAATGTCACTTCTACCCCGGTGGTCTTAAAGGGGACATTGAAAAAAAAACTTTATTTTTTATTGCTTTTAAGTGTAAATATGAGGTTTGAGGTCTTTTTGACCTCCCCCCCCCCCCCGATCTCATATTTAAGAGGTCCTGTCATGCTTTTATTGTAGTACTTGGGATGTTAACATTCCTTGTAATTGAAATAAAAGTGACCTAATTAAAAAAAAAAAAAAAGATAAAATAAACAAGAAAAAAAAAAAGTAAAGCTCCCCGTCCCGCCGAGCTTCGCACACAGAAGCGAACGCATACGCGAGTAGCGCCCGCATATGAAAACTGTGTTCAAACCACCCATGTGAGGTATCGCCGCGATCGGCAGAGCGAGAGCAATAATTCTAGCACTAGACCTCCTCCGTAACTCAAAACAAGCAACCTGTAGAAATTTTTAAACGTCGCCCATGGACATTTTTAAGGGTCAAAGTTTGTTGCCCATTCCACGAGCGGGGCGCAATTTTGATGCGTGACATGTTGGGTATCAATTTACACGTCGTAACATTATCTTTTACATTATACAAAAAAAATGGGGCTACCTTTACTTTTTAATTTAAAAAAAAATAATTAAAAAGTGATTTTTTTCCAAAAAAAGTGCGCTTGTAAGACCGCTGCGCAAATACGGTGCGACAGAAAGCATTGCAACGACCGCCATTTTATTCTCTAGGGTGTTAGAAAAAAAAATATATATATATAATGTTTTGGGGTTCTAAGTAATTTTCTAGCACAAAAAATGATTTTAATTTGTAAACACCAAGTTTGAAAAATAGGCCGGGTCCTTACGTGGGTTAAACAAGCATGACAGGCCGGCAACATGGAGAGATCGGGAAATCGGATGTAATATATGACAGGTCCCCCGTGTTCCGGAGTATCACGTATGACATGTTGCCTACAAGCACGGCACGATCATTGACCAACTAACACAAGAGTTTCCTTTGTTATGTAGCTTTGCTGTGGTACATGACAGAGCAGGATCCTGCGGGGGGGACAGCATTGTCACGCTCTGAATGCCGAGCTCTGATTGGGGACTCCTGATTTCGGCACGTCCTCTTCTCTGATTGGTGGTGGGACACGGACTTCTCAGTACACGGAGCCGTCATACATGTTGTGATTCACGTGCCAGAAATCCAACGTTTTCATTATTCCTAAAAACAAGACAGAAGTGGAGCCCGAAAAGAGGAAACGTGGAAGTCAGCAGGAAACACAAATGTTCAGATTAGGAGAGGACAGGAAACCCGACCAATCCGACCGCTCACAGGGTCAGCGCCGGTTCATAAAGATTGAAGGTTTTCTCAGAGCTCAGTTCTGGATTAATAAATGTGAACGACGCTACGAGCGGCCGAGACGAGCGAATGTACCGATCCACTGCGAGACGCTATTACTCCCACCGACACCAACAATGAGGCAGCATTCCTTCCACTGACACCAACAATGGGGTACCAATCCTCCAACTGACTCCAATGATGGGGCATCCTCCCACTGATACCAATGATGGAGCGCTATTCCTCCCACTGACACCAATGATGGGGCACTATTCCTCCCACTGACACCAATGATGGGGCACTATTCCTCCCACTGACACCAATGATGGGGCACTATTCCACCCACTGACACCAATGATGGGGCACTATTCCTCCCACTGACACCAATGATGGGGCACTATTCCTCCCACCCACACCAATGATGGGGCACTATTCCTCCCACTGACACCAATTATGGGGCACTATTCCTCCCACTGACACCAATGATGGGGCACTATTCCTCCCACTGACACCAATGATGGGGCACTATTCCTCCCACCCACACCAATGATGGGGCACTATTCCTCCCACCCACACCAATGATGGAGCACTATTCTTCCCACCGATACCAATGATGGGGCACTATTCTTCCCACTGACACCAATGATGGGGCACTATTCCTCCCACTGACACCAATGATGGGGCACTATTCCTCCCACTGACACCAATGATGGGGCACTATTCCTCCCACTGACACCAATGATGGGACACTATTCCTCCCACCCACACCAATGATGGGGCACTATTCCTCCCACTGACACCAATGATGGGATACTATTCCTCTCACCGACACCAATGATGGGGCACTATTCCTCCCACTGACACCAATGATGGGACACTATTCCTCCCACCGACACCAATGATGGGACACTATTCTTCCCACTGATACCAATGATGGGGCACTATTCCCCCCACTGACACCAATGATGGGGCACTATTCCTCCCACTGACACCAATGATGGGGCACTTTTCCTCCCACCGACACCAATGATGGGGCACTATTCCTCCCAGTGATACCAATGATGGGGCACTATTCCTCCCAACCACACCAATGATGGGGCACTATTCTTCCCACTGATACCAATGATGGGGCACTATTCCTCCCACTGACACCAATGATGGGGCACTATTCTTCCCACTGACACCAATGATGGGACACTATTCTTCCCACTGACACCAATGATGGGACACTATTCCTTCCAGTGATACCAATGATGGGGCACTATTCCTCCCACTGATACAAATGATGGGGCACTATTCCTCCCACTGATACAAATTATGGGGCACTATTCCTCCCACTGACACCAATGATGGGGCACTATTCTTCCCACTGACACCAATGATGGGACACTATTCCTCCCACTGATACCAATGATGGGGCACTATTCCTCCCACTGATACCAATGATAGGGCACTATTCCTTCCACTGACGCTAATGATGGGGCACTATTCCTCCCACTGATACCAATGATGGGGCACTAATACTCCTATACACACAGGCTAGCCAGAGCACACTGATAATCCCATCTCTCGGCTCCACTAAATAGGCATTTTGTGGTGGGAGTTGGGTAGACGGGGCGGTGCAATATGGAGGATGAGATAAGTCGCTGTTCTAAAATCCGTATTTCTGGTCTTTCTCTGACCTTTCTATGGTCTCTCTATATAAACGGATACTTTGTACTCATGTATGGAATCAGACTTTAATTATAATAACGTGTTCCCACCATATCCACATCTCATGTTTATGTGGGACGATCTGCTGGGGTTGCTTTTTGCCGGTTCTTAGAATGTATATCCAGCCTGTAGAGAAATGCAAAGATGTAATTACCGGGGTACACAACCAATCAGAAGGCTGTCATTTTGCCAGAACGCAGAATGTGGGAGCGTCGGGGCTCATACTCACCATGTTATTATGACTTGCTATGGTCATTACTTAGTCTATATCTCTGACAGGCTGGCATTTCACATACAACATTCAGATTTTCCCTTTAGATTTTCATTTTGGTTCTCAAGTCGGAGCCAATCTTTGTGCCAATAAGGAATATATAATAAAATCACAGGGGAGGCACTGAAGGGTCCGGGGGGGGGGGGCACTGAAGGGTCCTGGGGAGGGCACTGAAGGGTCCTGGGGAGGGGGGACACTGAAGGGTCCGGGGGAGGGGGGGCACTGAAGGGTCCTGGGGAGGGCACTGAAGGGTCCTGGGGAGGGGGGGCACTGAAGGGTCCGGGAGGGCACTGAAGGGTCCTGGGGAGGGGGGGCACTGAAGAGTCCGGGGGGGAACTGAAGGGTCCTGGGGAGGGCACTGAAGGGTCCTGGGGAGAAGGGGCACTGAAGGGTCCGGGGGGGCACTGAAGGGTCTTGGGGAGGGGGGCACTGACGGGTCCTGGGGGGGCACTGAAGGGTCCTGGGGGGGGCCTCATTTTGTTCTGTTTTATGACTTTTATTGTTCATACAAGTTGGAAAGTATAACAATGTTGCATTAGACTTCCATGAAATGTACACTGTTGTTTCAATTTTTTATGGGGTTTTCAAAATTGTGCGGTAACAAAGACGTCGGTGGGTAGCGGCAAAGTAACACCGACAAGGAGGCGCAGAACGGAAATCCTGCCATGGTAACGAACAACCCCCCCATCATCCCATACAAGACCCCGCTATCCGCTATCTGGGGGCTCATCAAAGAAGCTTTTCTCTTATCAGCTTATGGAGGACATTAGAGGGGCAATTATTGGTTTTCTAACATAAGAGGTTGTTCACACTAGGAGGTGTGTTTATAAACATTGATCGGACATGAAATAGAGAGATATAAAGTAACATTGTCTATAAACAATCAGACAGGAGATAAGATACAAAGTAACATTGTTTATAAACATTGATCAGATGGGAAATAGAGAGATACAAAGTAACATTATTTATGAACATTAAATCAGACAGGAGATAAAAAGATACAAAGTAACATTGTTTATAAACATTGATCAGACAGGAGATAGAGAGATACAGGATGGGCCAGGGTCCATTCTGCAGTCATGCGGGGTTGGTTGGGGTCCGTTCTGCGGTCATGCGGGATGGGTCGGGTCCGTTCTGTGGTCATCCGGGGTGGGTCGGGGTCCATTCTACGGTCATGCGGGGTGGGTCGGGGTCCGTTCTGCAGTCATGCGGGGTGGGTCGGGGTCCGTTCTGCAGTCATGCGGGGTGGGTCGGGGTCCGTTCTGCAGTCATGCGGGGTGGGTCGGGGGTCCGTTCTGCGGTAATGGAGGATGGGTCGGGATCCGTTCTGCGGTCATGCAGGATGGGTCGGGGTCTGTTCTGCAGTCATGGGGAATGGGTTGGGCTCTATTCTGCGGTCATGGGGGATGGGTCGGGGTCTGTTCTGCGGTCATGCGGGGTGGGTCAGGCTCTGTTCTGCGGTCATGTGGGGTTGGTCAGGGTCCGTTCTGCAGTCATGGAAGATGGGTTGGGGTCCGTTCTGCGGTCATGCGGGGTTGGTCGGGGTCTGTTCTGCGGTCATGCGGGATGGGTCGGGGTCCGTTCTGCGGTCATGCGGGGTGGGTCGGGGTCTGTTCTGCAGTCATGGGAGATGGGTTGGGCTCTATTCTGCGGTCATGGGGGTTGGTCGGGGTCTGTTCTGCGGTCATGCGGGGTGGGTCAGGCTCCGTTCTGCGGTCATGTGGGGTTGGTCAGGGTCCGTTCTGCAGTCATGGAAGATGGGTTGGGGTCCGTTCTGCGGTCATGCGGGGTTGGTCGGGGTCTGTTCTGCGGTCATGCGGGATGGGTCGGGGTCCGTTCTGTGGTCATGTGGGGTTGGTCGGGGTCCGTTCTGTGGTCATGCGGGGTTGGTCGGGGTCTGTTCTGCGGTCATGCGGGGTTGGTCAGGGTCCGTTCTGCGGTCATGCGGGGTTGGTCGGGGTCCGTTCTGCGGTCATGCGGGGTTGGTCGGGGTCCGTTCTGCGGTCATGCGGGGTTGGTCGGGGTCTGTTCTGCGATCATGCGGGATGTGTCGGGGTCCGTTCTGCGGTCATGCGGGGTTGGTCGGGGTCCGTTCTGTGGTCATGCGGGGTTGGTCGGGGTCTGTTCTGCGGTCATGCGGGATGTGTCGGGGTCCGTTCTGCGGTCATGCGGGATGGGTCGGGGTCCGTTCTGCGGTCATGCGGGGTTGGTCGGGGTCCGTTCTGCGGTCATGCGGGGTTGGTCGGGGTCTGTTCTGCGATCATGCGGGATGTGTCGGGGTCCGTTCTGCGGTCATGCGGGGTTGGTCGGGGTCCGTTCTGTGGTCATGCGGGGTTGGTCGGGGTCTGTTCTGCGGTCATGCGGGATGTGTCGGGGTCCGTTCTGCGGTCATGCGGGATGGGTCGGGGTCCGTTCTGCGGTCATGCGGGGTTGGTCGGGGTCCGTTCTGCGGTCATGCGGAGTTGGTCGGGGTCCGTTCTGCGGTCATGCGGGGTTGGTCGGGGTCTGTTCTGCGATCATGCGGGATGTGTCGGGGTCCGTTCTGCGGTCATGCGGGGTTGGTCGGGGTCCGTTCTGTGGTCATGCGGGGTTGGTCGGGGTCTGTTCTGCGGTCATGCGGGATGTGTCGGGGTCCGTTCTGCGGTCATGCGGGATGGGTCGGGGTCCGTTCTGCGGTCATGCGGGATGGGTCGGGGTCCGTTCTGCGGTCATGCGGGGTTGGTCGGGGTCTGTTCTGCGGTCATGCGGGATGTGTCGGGGTGCATTCTGCGGTCATGCGGGGTTGGTCGGGGTCTGTTCTGCGGTCATGCAGGATGTGTCGGGGTCCGTTCTGCGGTCATGCAGGATGGGTTGGGGTCCGTTCTGCGGTCATGCGGGATGGGTCGGGGTCCGTTCTGCGGTCATGCGTGGTTGGTCGGGGTCTGTTCTGCGGTCATGCGGGATGTGTCGGGGTGCATTCTGCGGTCATGCGGGATGTGTCGGGGTCCGTTCTGCGGTCATGCGGGATGTGTCGGGGTGCATTCTGCGGTCATGCGGGGTTGGTCGGGGTCTGTTCTGCGGTCATGCGGGATGTGTCGGGGTCCGTTCTGCGGTCATGCAGGATGGGTTGGGGTCCGTTCTGCGGTCATGCGGGATGGGTCGGGGTCCGTTCTGCGGTCATGCGTGGTTGGTCGGGGTCTGTTCTGCGGTCATGCGGGATGGGTCGGGGTCCGTTCTGCGGTCATGCGGGGTTGGTCGGGGTCCGTTCTGCGGTCATGCGGGGTTGGTCGGGGTCTGTTCTGCGATCATGCGGGATGTGTCGGGGTCCGTTCTGCGGTCATGCGGGGTTGGTCGGGGTCCGTTCTGTGGTCATGCGGGGTTGGTCGGGGTCTGTTCTGCGGTCATGCGGGATGTGTCGGGGTCCGTTCTGCGGTCATGCGGGATGGGTCGGGGTCCGTTCTGCGGTCATGCGGGGTTGGTCGGGGTCCGTTCTGCGGTCATGCGGAGTTGGTCGGGGTCCGTTCTGCGGTCATGCGGGGTTGGTCGGGGTCTGTTCTGCGATCATGCGGGATGTGTCGGGGTCCGTTCTGCGGTCATGCGGGGTTGGTCGGGGTCTGTTCTGCGGTCATGCGGGGTTGGTCGGGGTCTGTTCTGCGGTCATGCGGGATGTGTCGGGGTCCGTTCTGCGGTCATGCGGGATGGGTCGGGGTCCGTTCTGCGGTCATGCGGGATGGGTCGGGGTCCGTTCTGCGGTCATGCGGGGTTGGTCGGGGTCTGTTCTGCGGTCATGCGGGATGTGTCGGGGTGCATTCTGCGGTCATGCGGGGTTGGTCGGGGTCTGTTCTGCGGTCATGCGGGATGTGTCGGGGTCCGTTCTGCGGTCATGCAGGATGGGTTGGGGTCCGTTCTGCGGTCATGCGGGATGGGTCGGGGTCCGTTCTGCGGTCATGCGTGGTTGGTCGGGGTCTGTTCTGCGGTCATGCGGGATGTGTCGGGGTGCATTCTGCGGTCATGCGGGATGTGTCGGGGTCCGTTCTGCGGTCATGCGGGATGGGTCGGGGTCCGTTCTGCGGTCATGCGGGATGTGTCGGGGTGCATTCTGCGGTCATGCGGGGTTGGTCGGGGTCTGTTCTGCGGTCATGCGGGATGTGTCGGGGTCCGTTCTGCGGTCATGCAGGATGGGTTGGGGTCCGTTCTGCGGTCATGCGGGATGGGTCGGGGTCCGTTCTGCGGTCATGCGTGGTTGGTCGGGGTCTGTTCTGCGGTCATGCGGGATGTGTCGGGGTGCATTCTGCGGTCATGCGGGATGTGTCGGGGTCCGTTCTGCGGTCATGCGGGATGGGTCGGGGTCCGTTCTGCGGTCATGCGTGGTTGGTCGGGGTCTGTTCTGCGGTCATGCGGGATGTGTCGGGGTCCGTTCTGCGGTCATGCGGGATGGGTCGGGGTCCGTTCTGCGGTCATGCGTGGTTGGTCGGGGTCTGTTCTGCGGTCATGCGGGATGTGTCGGGGTGCATTCTGCGGTCATGCGGGATGTGTCGGGGTCCGTTCTGTGGTCATGCGGGGTTGGTCGGGGTCTGTTCTGCGATCATGCGGGATGTGTCGGGGTCCATTCTGCGGTCATGCGGGGTTGGTCGGGGTCCGTTCTGTGGTCATGCGGGGTCGGTCGGGGTCTGTTCTGCGGTCATGCGGGATGTGTCGGGGTCCGTTCTGCGGTCATGCGGGATGGGTCGGGGTCCGTTCTGCGGTCATGCGGGATGGGTCGGGGTCCGTTCTGCGGTCATGCGGGGTTGGTCGGGGTCTGTTCTGCGGTCATGCGGGATGTGTCGGGGTGCATTCTGCGGTCATGCGGGGTTGGTCGGGGTCTGTTCTGCGGTCATGCGGGATGTGTCGGGGTCCGTTCTGCGGTCATGCAGGATGGGTTGGGGTCCGTTCTGCGGTCATGCGGGATGGGTCGGGGTCCGTTCTGCGGTCATGCGTGGTTGGTCGGGGTCTGTTCTGCGGTCATGCGGGATGTGTCGGGGTGCATTCTGCGGTCATGCGGGATGTGTCGGGGTCCGTTCTGCGGTCATGCGGGATGGGTCGGGGTCCGTTCTGCGGTCATGCGGGATGTGTCGGGGTGCATTCTGCGGTCATGCGGGGTTGGTCGGGGTCTGTTCTGCGGTCATGCGGGATGTGTCGGGGTCCGTTCTGCGGTCTTGCAGGATGGGTTGGGGTCCGTTCTGCGGTCATGCGGGATGGGTCGGGGTCCGTTCTGCGGTCATGCGTGGTTGGTCGGGGTCTGTTCTGCGGTCATGCGGGATGGGTCGGGGTCCGTTCTGCGGTCATGCGGGGTTGGTCGGGGTCCGTTCTGCGGTCATGCGGGGTTGGTCGGGGTCTGTTCTGCGATCATGCGGGATGTGTCGGGGTCCGTTCTGCGGTCATGCGGGGTTGGTCGGGGTCCGTTCTGTGGTCATGCGGGGTTGGTCGGGGTCTGTTCTGCGGTCATGCGGGATGTGTCGGGGTCCGTTCTGCGGTCATGCGGGATGGGTCGGGGTCCGTTCTGCGGTCATGCGGGGTTGGTCGGGGTCCGTTCTGCGGTCATGCGGAGTTGGTCGGGGTCCATTCTGCGGTCATGCGGGGTTGGTCGGGGTCTGTTCTGCGATCATGCGGGATGTGTCGGGGTCCGTTCTGCGGTCATGCGGGGTTGGTCGGGGTCTGTTCTGTGGTCATGCGGGGTTGGTCGGGGTCTGTTCTGCGGTCATGCGGGATGTGTCGGGGTCCGTTCTGCGGTCATGCGGGATGGGTCGGGGTCCGTTCTGCGGTCATGCGGGGTTGGTCGGGGTCTGTTCTGCGGTCATGCGGGATGTGTCGGGGTGCATTCTGCGGTCATGCGGGGTTGGTCGGGGTCTGTTCTGCGGTCATGCGGGATGTGTCGGGGTCCGTTCTGCGGTCATGCAGGATGGGTTGGGGTCCGTTCTGCGGTCATGCGGGATGGGTCGGGGTCCGTTCTGCGGTCATGCGTGGTTGGTCGGGGTCTGTTCTGCGGTCATGCGGGATGTGTCGGGGTGCATTCTGCGGTCATGCGGGATGTGTCGGGGTCCGTTCTGCGGTCATGCGGGATGGGTCGGGGTCCGTTCTGCGGTCATGCGGGATGTGTCGGGGTGCATTCTGCGGTCATGCGGGGTTGGTCGGGGTCTGTTCTGCGGTCATGCGGGATGTGTCGGGGTCCGTTCTGCGGTCATGCGGGATGGGTCGGGGTCCGTTCTGCGGTCATGCGGGATGGGTCGGGGTCCGTTCTGCGGTCATGCGTGGTTGGTCGGGGTCTGTTCTGCGGTCATGCGGGATGTGTCGGGGTGCGTTCTGCGGTCATGCGTGGTTGGTCGGGGTCTGTTCTGCGGTCATGCGGGATGTGTTGGGGTCCGTTCTGCGGTCATGCGGGATGGGTCGGGGTCCGTTCTGCGGTCATGCGGGATGTGTCGGGGTGCATTCTGCGGTCATGCGGGATGGGTCGGGGTCCGTTCTGCGGTCATGCGGGGTTGGTTGGGGTCCGTTCTGCGGTCATGCGGAGTTGGTCGGGGTCCGTTCTGCGGTCATGCGGGGTTGGTCGGGGTCTGTTCTGCGGTCATGCGGGATGTGTCGGGGTCCGTTCTGCGGTCATGCGGGATGGGTCGGGGTCCGTTCTGCGGTCATGCGGGATGGGTCGGGGTCCGTTCTGCGGTCATGCGGGGTTGGTCGGGGTCTGTTCTGCGGTCATGCGGGATGTGTCGGGGTGCATTCTGCGGTCATGCGGGGTTGGTCGGGGTCTGTTCTGCGGTCATGCGGGATGTGTCGGGGTCCGTTCTGCGGTCATGCAGGATGGGTTGGGGTCCGTTCTGCGGTCATGCGGGATGGGTCGGGGTCCGTTCTGCGGTCATGCGTGGTTGGTCGGGGTCTGTTCTGCGGTCATGCGGGATGTGTCGGGGTGCATTCTGCGGTCATGCGGGATGTGTCGGGGTCCGTTCTGCGGTCATGCGGGATGGGTCGGGGTCCGTTCTGCGGTCATGCGGGATGTGTCGGGGTGCATTCTGCGGTCATGCGGGGTTGGTCGGGGTCTGTTCTGCGGTCATGCGGGATGTGTCGGGGTCCGTTCTGCGGTCATGCGGGATGTGTCGGGGTCCGTTCTGCGGTCATGCGGGATGGGTCGGGGTCCGTTCTGCGGTCATGCGTGGTTGGTCGGGGTCTGTTCTGCGGTCATGCGGGATGTGTCGGGGTGCATTCTGCGGTCATGCGGGATGTGTCGGGGTCCGTTCTGCGGTCATGCGGGATGGGTCGGGGTCCGTTCTGCGGTCATGCGTGGTTGGTC
Organism: Lithobates pipiens; assembly: GCF_037356315.1. Taxonomy (NCBI): domain Eukaryota; kingdom Metazoa; phylum Chordata; class Amphibia; order Anura; family Ranidae; genus Lithobates; species Lithobates pipiens. Next base: position 7,517,404 of record NW_027507750.1, on the reverse strand, counting down.
GGGGTCTGTTCTGCGGTCATGCGGGATGTGTCGGGGTCCGTTCTGCGGTCATGCGGGATGGGTCGGGGTCCGTTCTGCGGTCATGCGTGGTTGGTCGGGGTCTGTTCTGCGGTCATGCGGGATGTGTCGGGGTGCATTCTGCGGTCATGCGGGATGGGTCGGGGTCCGTTCTGCGGTCATGCGGGGTTGGTTGGGGTCCGTTCTGCGGTCATGCGGAGTTGGTCGGGTCCGTTCTGCGATCATGCGGGGTTGGTCGGGGTCTGTTCTGCGATCATGCGGGATGTGTCGGGGTCCGTTCTGCGGTCATGCGGGGTTGGTCGGGGTCCGTTCTGTGGTCATGCGGGGTTGGTCGGGGTCTGTTCTGCGGTCATGCGGGATGTGTCGGGGTCCGTTCTGCGGTCATGCGGGATGGGTCGGGGTCCGTTCTGCGGTCATGCGGGATGGGTCGGGGTCCGTTCTGCGGTCATGCGGGGTTGGTCGGGGTCTGTTCTGCGGTCATGCGGGATGTGTCGGGGTGCATTCTGCGGTCATGCGGGGTTGGTCGGGGTCTGTTCTGCGGTCATGCGGGATGTGTCGGGGTCCGTTCTGCGGTCATGCAGGATGGGTTGGGGTCCGTTCTGCGGTCATGCGGGATGGGTCGGGGTCCGTTCTGCGGTCATGCGTGGTTGGTCGGGGTCTGTTCTGCGGTCATGCGGGATGTGTCGGGGTGCATTCTGCGGTCATGCGGGATGTGTCGGGGTCCGTTCTGCGGTCATGCGGGATGGGTCGGGGTCCGTTCTGCGGTCATGCGGGGTTGGTCGGGGTCCGTTCTGTGGTCATGCGGGGTTGGTCGGGGTCTGTTCTGCGGTCATGCGGGATGTGTCGGGGTCCGTTCTGCGGTCATGCGGGATGGGTCGGGGTCCGTTCTGCGGTCATGCGGGGTTGGTCGGGGTCCGTTCTGCGGTCATGCGGAGTTGGTCGGGGTCCGTTCTGCGGTCATGCGGGGTTGGTCGGGGTCTGTTCTGCGATCATGCGGGATGTGTCGGGGTCCGTTCTGCGGTCATGCGGGGTTGGTCGGGGTCCGTTCTGTGGTCATGCGGGGTTGGTCGGGGTCTGTTCTGCGGTCATGCGGGATGTGTCGGGGTCCGTTCTGCGGTCATGCGGGATGGGTCGGGGTCCGTTCTGCGGTCATGCGGGATGGGTCGGGGTCCGTTCTGCTGTCATGCGGGGTTGGTCGGGGTCTGTTCTGCGGTCATGCGGGATGTGTCGGGGTGCATTCTGCGGTCATGCGGGGTTGGTCGGGGTCTGTTCTGCGGTCATGCGGGATGTGTCGGGGTCCGTTCTGCGGTCATGCAGGATGGGTTGGGGTCCGTTCTGCGGTCATGCGGGATGGGTGGGGGTCCGTTCTGCGGTCATGCGTGGTTGGTCGGGGTCTGTTCTGCGGTCATGCGGGATGTGTCGGGGTGCATTCTGCGGTCATGCGGGATGTGTCGGGGTCCGTTCTGCGGTCATGCGGGATGTGTCGGGGTGCATTCTGCGGTCATGCGGGGTTGGTCGGGGTCTGTTCTGCGGTCATGCGGGATGTGTCGGGGTCCGTTCTGCGGTCATGCAGGATGGGTTGGGGTCCGTTCTGCGGTCATGCGGGATGGGTCGGGGTCCGTTCTGCGGTCATGCGTGGTTGGTCGGGGTCTGTTCTGCGGTCATGCGGGATGGGTCGGGGTCCGTTCTGCGGTCATGCGGGGTTGGTCGGGGTCCGTTCTGCGGTCATGCGGGGTTGGTCGGGGTCTGTTCTGCGATCATGCGGGATGTGTCGGGGTCCGTTCTGCGGTCATGCGGGGTTGGTCGGGGTCCGTTCTGTGGTCATGCGGGGTTGGTCGGGGTCTGTTCTGCGGTCATGCGGGATGTGTCGGGGTCCGTTCTGCGGTCATGCGGGATGGGTCGGGGTCCGTTCTGCGGTCATGCGGGGTTGGTCGGGGTCCGTTCTGCGGTCATGCGGAGTTGGTCGGGGTCCGTTCTGCGGTCATGCGGGGTTGGTCGGGGTCTGTTCTGCGATCATGCGGGATGTGTCGGGGTCCGTTCTGCGGTCATGCGGGGTTGGTCGGGGTCTGTTCTGCGGTCATGCGGGGTTGGTCGGGGTCTGTTCTGCGGTCATGCGGGATGTGTCGGGGTCCGTTCTGCGGTCATGCGGGATGGGTCGGGGTCCGTTCTGCGGTCATGCGGGATGGGTCGGGGTCCGTTCTGCGGTCATGCGGGGTTGGTCGGGGTCTGTTCTGCGGTCATGCGGGGTTGGTCGGGGTCCGTTCTGTGGTCATGCGGGGTTGGTCGGGGTCTGTTCTGCGGTCATGCGGGATGTGTCGGGGTCCGTTCTGCGGTCATGCGGGATGGGTCGGGGTCCGTTCTGCGGTCATGCGGGATGGGTCGGGGTCCGTTCTGCGGTCATGCGGGGTTGGTCGGGGTCTGTTCTGCGGTCATGCGGGATGTGTCGGGGTGCATTCTGCGGTCATGCGGGGTTGGTCGGGGTCTGTTCTGCGGTCATGCGGGATGTGTCGGGGTCCGTTCTGCGGTCATGCAGGATGGGTTGGGGTCCGTTCTGCGGTCATGCGGGATGGGTCGGGGTCCGTTCTGCGGTCATGCGTGGTTGGTCGGGGTCTGTTCTGCGGTCATGCGGGATGTGTCGGGGTGCATTCTGCGGTCATGCGGGATGTGTCGGGGTCCGTTCTGCGGTCATGCGGGATGGGTCGGGGTCCGTTCTGCGGTCATGCGGGGTTGGTCGGGGTCCGTTCTGTGGTCATGCGGGGTTGGTCGGGGTCTGTTCTGCGGTCATGCGGGATGTGTCGGGGTCCGTTCTGCGGTCATGCGGGATGGGTCGGGGTCCGTTCTGCGGTCATGCGGGGTTGGTCGGGGTCCGTTCTGCGGTCATGCGGAGTTGGTCGGGGTCCGTTCTGCGGTCATGCGGGGTTGGTCGGGGTCTGTTCTGCGATCATGCGGGATGTGTCGGGGTCCGTTCTGCGGTCATGCGGGGTTGGTCGGGGTCCGTTCTGTGGTCATGCGGGGTTGGTCGGGGTCTGTTCTGCGGTCATGCGGGATGTGTCGGGGTCCGTTCTGCGGTCATGCGGGATGGGTCGGGGTCCGTTCTGCGGTCATGCGGGATGGGTCGGGGTCCGTTCTGCGGTCATGCGGGGTTGGTCGGGGTCTGTTCTGCGGTCATGCGGGATGTGTCGGGGTGCATTCTGCGGTCATGCGGGGTTGGTCGGGGTCTGTTCTGCGGTCATGCGGGATGTGTCGGGGTCCGTTCTGCGGTCATGCAGGATGGGTTGGGGTCCGTTCTGCGGTCATGCGGGATGGGTCGGGGTCCGTTCTGCGGTCATGCGTGGTTGGTCGGGGTCTGTTCTGCGGTCATGCGGGATGTGTCGGGGTGCATTCTGCGGTCATGCGCGATGTGTCGGGGTCCGTTCTGCGGTCATGCGGGATGTGTCGGGGTGCATTCTGCGGTCATGCGGGGTTGGTCGGGGTCTGTTCTGCGGTCATGCGGGATGTGTCGGGGTCCGTTCTGCGGTCATGCAGGATGGGTTGGGGTCCGTTCTGCGGTCATGCGGGATGGGTCGGGGTCCGTTCTGCGGTCATGCGTGGTTGGTCGGGGTCTGTTCTGCGGTCATGCGGGATGGGTCGGGGTCCGTTCTGCGGTCATGCGGGGTTGGTCGGGGTCCGTTCTGCGGTCATGCGGGGTTGGTCGGGGTCTGTTCTGCGATCATGCGGGATGTGTCGGGGTCCGTTCTGCGGTCATGCGGGGTTGGTCGGGGTCCGTTCTGTGGTCATGCGGGGTTGGTCGGGGTCTGTTCTGCGGTCATGCGGGATGTGTCGGGGTCCGTTCTGCGGTCATGCGGGATGGGTCGGGGTCCGTTCTGCGGTCATGCGGGGTTGGTCGGGGTCCGTTCTGCGGTCATGCGGAGTTGGTCGGGGTCCGTTCTGCGGTCATGCGGGGTTGGTCGGGGTCTGTTCTGCGATCATGCGGGATGTGTCGGGGTCCGTTCTGCGGTCATGCGGGGTTGGTCGGGGTCTGTTCTGCGGTCATGCGGGGTTGGTCGGGGTCTGTTCTGCGGTCATGCGGGATGTGTCGGGGTCCGTTCTGCGGTCATGCGGGATGGGTCGGGGTCCGTTCTGCGGTCATGCGGGATGGGTCGGGGTCCGTTCTGCGGTCATGCGGGGTTGGTCGGGGTCTGTTCTGCGGTCATGCGGGATGTGTCGGGGTGCATTCTGCGGTCATGCGGGGTTGGTCGGGGTCTGTTCTGCGGTCATGCGGGATGTGTCGGGGTCCGTTCTGCGGTCATGCAGGATGGGTTGGGGTCCGTTCTGCGGTCATGCGGGATGGGTCGGGGTCCGTTCTGCGGTCATGCGTGGTTGGTCGGGGTCTGTTCTGCGGTCATGCGGGATGTGTCGGGGTGCATTCTGCGGTCATGCGGGATGTGTCGGGGTCCGTTCTGCGGTCATGCGGGATGGGTCGGGGTCCGTTCTGCGGTCATGCGGGATGTGTCGGGGTGCATTCTGCGGTCATGCGGGGTTGGTCGGGGTCTGTTCTGCGGTCATGCGGGATGTGTCGGGGTCCGTTCTGCGGTCATGCAGGATGGGTTGGGGTCCGTTCTGCGGTCATGCGGGATGGGTCGGGGTCCGTTCTGCGGTCATGCGTGGTTGGTCGGGGTCTGTTCTGCGGTCATGCGTGGTTGGTCGGGGTCTGTTCTGCGGTCATGCGGGATGTGTCGGGGTCCGTTCTGCGGTCATGCAGGATGGGTTGGGGTCCGTTCTGCGGTCATGCGGGATGGGTCGGGGTCCGTTCTGCGGTCATGCGTGGTTGGTCGGGGTCTGTTCTGCGGTCATGCGGGATGTGTCGGGGTGCATTCTGCGGTCATGCGGGATGTGTCGGGGTCCGTTCTGCGGTCATGCGGGATGGGTCGGGGTCCGTTCTGCGGTCATGCGTGGTTGGTCGGGGTCTGTTCTGCGGTCATGCGGGATGTGTCGGGGTCCGTTCTGCGGTCATGCGGGATGGGTCGGGGTCCGTTCTGCGGTCATGCGTGGTTGGTCGGGGTCTGTTCTGCGGTCATGCGGGATGTGTCGGGGTGCATTCTGCGGTCATGCGGGATGTGTCGGGGTCCGTTCTGTGGTCATGCGGGGTTGGTCGGGGTCTGTTCTGCGATCATGCGGGATGTGTCGGGGTCCATTCTGCGGTCATGCGGGGTTGGTCGGGGTCCGTTCTGTGGTCATGCGGGGTCGGTCGGGGTCTGTTCTGCGGTCATGCGGGATGTGTCGGGGTCCGTTCTGCGGTCATGCGGGATGGTTCGGGGTCCGTTCTGCGGTCATGCGGGATGGGTCGGGGTCCGTTCTGCGGTCATGCGGGGTTGGTCGGGGTCTGTTCTGCGGTCATGCGGGATGTGTCGGGGTGCATTCTGCGGTCATGCGGGGTTGGTCGGGGTCTGTTCTGCGGTCATGCGGGATGTGTCGGGGTCCGTTCTGCGGTCATGCAGGATGGGTTGGGGTCCGTTCTGCGGTCATGCGGGATGGGTCGGGGTCCGTTCTGCGGTCATGCGTGGTTGGTCGGGGTCTGTTCTGCGGTCATGCGGGATGTGTCGGGGTGCATTCTGCGGTCATGCGGGATGTGTCGGGGTCCGTTCTGCGGTCATGCGGGATGGGTCGGGGTCCGTTCTGCGGTCATGCGGGATGTGTCGGGGTGCATTCTGCGGTCATGCGGGGTTGGTCGGGGTCTGTTCTGCGGTCATGCGGGATGTGTCGGGGTCCGTTCTGCGGTCTTGCAGGATGGGTTGGGGTCCGTTCTGCGGTCATGCGGGATGGGTCGGGGTCCGTTCTGCGGTCATGCGTGGTTGGTCGGGGTCTGTTCTGCGGTCATGCGGGATGGGTCGGGGTCCGTTCTGCGGTCATGCGGGGTTGGTCGGGGTCCGTTCTGCGGTCATGCGGGGTTGGTCGGGGTCTGTTCTGCGATCATGCGGGATGTGTCGGGGTCCGTTCTGCGGTCATGCGGGGTTGGTCGGGGTCCGTTCTGTGGTCATGCGGGGTTGGTCGGGGTCTGTTCTGCGGTCATGCGGGATGTGTCGGGGTCCGTTCTGCGGTCATGCGGGATGGGTCGGGGTCCGTTCTGCGGTCATGCGGGGTTGGTCGGGGTCCGTTCTGCGGTCATGCGGAGTTGGTCGGGGTCCGTTCTGCGGTCATGCGGGGTTGGTCGGGGTCTGTTCTGCGATCATGCGGGATGTGTCGGGGTCCGTTCTGCGGTCATGCGGGGTTGGTCGGGGTCCGTTCTGCGGTCATGCGGGGTTGGTCGGGGTCTGTTCTGCGATCATGCGGGATGGGTCGGGGTCTGTTCTGTGGTCATGCGGGGTTGGTCGGGGTCTGTTCTGCGGTCATGCGGGATGTGTCGGGGTCCGTTCTGCGGTCATGCGGGATGGGTCGGGGTCCGTTCTGCGGTCATGCGGGATGGGTCGGGGTCCGTTCTGCGGTCATGCGGGGTTGGTGGGGGTCTGTTCTGCGGTCATGCGGGATGTGTCGGGGTGCATTCTGCGGTCATGCGGGGTTGGTCGGGGTCTGTTCTGCGGTCATGCGGGATGTGTCGGGGTCCGTTCTGCGGTCATGCAGGATGGGTTGGGGTCCGTTCTGCGGTCATGCGGGATGGGTCGGGGTCCGTTCTGCGGTCATGCGTGGTTGGTCGGGGTCTGTTCTGCGGTCATGCGGGATGGGTCGGGGTCCGTTCTGCGGTCATGCGGGGTTGGTCGGGGTCCGTTCTGCGGTCATGCGGGGTTGGTCGGGGTCTGTTCTGCGATCATGCGGGATGTGTCGGGGTCCGTTCTGCGGTCATGCGGGGTTGGTCGGGGTCCGTTCTGTGGTCATGCGGGGTTGGTCGGGGTCTGTTCTGCGGTCATGCGGGATGTGTCGGGGTCCGTTCTGCGGTCATGCGGGATGGGTCGGGGTCCGTTCTGCGGTCATGCGGGGTTGGTCGGGGTCCGTTCTGCGGTCATGCGGAGTTGGTCGGGGTCCGTTCTGCGGTCATGCGGGGTTGGTCGGGGTCTGTTCTGCGATCATGCGGGATGTGTCGGGGTCCGTTCTGCGGTCATGCGGGGTTGGTCGGGGTCCGTTCTGCGGTCATGCGGGGTTGGTCGGGGTCTGTTCTGCGATCATGCGGGATGGGTCGGGGTCTGTTCTGTGGTCATGCGGGGTTGGTCGGGGTCTGTTCTGCGGTCATGCGGGATGTGTCGGGGTCCGTTCTGCGGTCATGCGGGATGGGTCGGGGTCCGTTCTGCGGTCATGCGGGATGGGTCGGGGTCCGTTCTGCGGTCATGCGGGGTTGGTCGGGGTCTGTTCTGCGGTCATGCGGGATGTGTCGGGGTGCATTCTGCGGTCATGCGGGGTTGGTCGGGGTCTGTTCTGCGGTCATGCGGGATGTGTCGGGGTCCGTTCTGCGGTCATGCAGGATGGGTTGGGGTCCGTTCTGCGGTCATGCGGGATGGGTCGGGGTCCGTTCTGCGGTCATGCGTGGTTGGTCGGGGTCTGTTCTGCGGTCATGCGGGATGTGTCGGGGTCCGTTCTGCGGTCATGCGGGATGGGTCGGGGTCCGTTCTGCGGTCATGCGGGATGGGTCGGGGTCCGTTCTGCGGTCATGCGGGGTTGGTCGGGGTCTGTTCTGCGGTCATGCGGGATGTGTCGGGGTGCATTCTGCGGTCATGCGGGGTTGGTCGGGGTCTGTTCTGCGGTCATGCGGGATGTGTCGGGGTCCGTTCTGCGGTCATGCAGGATGGGTTGGGGTCCGTTCTGCGGTCATGCGGGATGGGTCGGGGTCCGTTCTGCGGTCATGCGTGGTTGGTCGGGGTCTGTTCTGCGGTCATGCGGGATGGGTCGGGGTCCGTTCTGCGGTCATGCGGGGTTGGTCGGGGTCCGTTCTGCGGTCATGCGGGGTTGGTCGGGGTCTGTTCTGCGATCATGCGGGATGTGTCGGGGTCCGTTCTGCGGTCATGCGGGGTTGGTCGGGGTCCGTTCTGTGGTCATGCGGGGTTGGTCGGGGTCTGTTCTGCGGTCATGCGGGATGTGTCGGGGTCCGTTCTGCGGTCATGCGGGATGGGTCGGGGTCCGTTCTGCGGTCATGCGGGGTTGGTCGGGGTCCGTTCTGCGGTCATGCGGAGTTGGTCGGGGTCCGTTCTGCGGTCATGCGGGGTTGGTCGGGGTCTGTTCTGCGATCATGCGGGATGTGTCGGGGTCCGTTCTGCGGTCATGCGGGGTTGGTCGGGGTCCGTTCTGCGGTCATGCGGGGTTGGTCGGGGTCTGTTCTGCGATCATGCGGGATGGGTCGGGGTCTGTTCTGTGGTCATGCGGGGTTGGTCGGGGTCTGTTCTGCGGTCATGCGGGATGTGTCGGGGTCCGTTCTGCGGTCATGCGGGATGGGTCGGGGTCCGTTCTGCGGTCATGCGGGATGGGTCGGGGTCCGTTCTGCGGTCATGCGGGGTTGGTCGGGGTCTGTTCTGCGGTCATGCGGGATGTGTCGGGGTGCATTCTGCGGTCATGCGGGGTTGGTCGGGGTCTGTTCTGCGGTCATGCGGGATGTGTCGGGGTCCGTTCTGCGGTCATGCAGGATGGGTTGGGGTCCGTTCTGCGGTCATGCGGGATGGGTCGGGGTCCGTTCTGCGGTCATGCGTGGTTGGTCGGGGTCTGTTCTGCGGTCATGCGGGATGTGTCGGGGTGCATTCTGCGGTCATGCGGGATGTGTCGGGGTCCGTTCTGCGGTCATGCGGGATGGGTCGGGGTCCGTTCTGCGGTCATGCGGGATGTGTCGGGGTGCATTCTGCGGTCATGCGGGGTTGGTCGGGGTCTGTTCTGCGGTCATGCGGGATGTGTCGGGGTCCGTTCTGCGGTCATGCGGGATGTGTCGGGGTCCGTTCTGCGGTCATGCGGGATGGGTCGGGGTCCGTTCTGCGGTCATGCGTGGTTGGTCGGGGTCTGTTCTGCGGTCATGCGGGATGTGTCGGGGTGCGTTCTGCGGTCATGCGTGGTTGGTCGGGGTCTGTTCTGCGGTCATGCGGGATGTGTCGGGGTCCGTTCTGCGGTCATGCGGGATGGGTCGGGGTCCGTTCTGCGGTCATGCGTGGTTGGTCGGGGTCTGTTCTGCGGTCATGCGGGATGTGTCGGGGTGCATTCTGCGGTCATGCGGGATGGGTCGGGGTCCATTCTGCGGTCATGCGGGGTTGGTTGGGGTCCGTTCTGCGGTCATGCGGAGTTGGTCGGGGTCCGTTCTGCGGTCATGCGGGGTTGGTCGGGGTCTGTTCTGCGGTCATGCGGGATGTGTCGGGGTCCGTTCTGCGGTCATGCGGGATGGGTCGGGGTCCGTTCTGCGGTCATGCGGGATGGGTCGGGGTCCGTTCTGCGGTCATGCGGGGTTGGTCGGGGTCTGTTCTGCGGTCATGCGGGATGTGTCGGGGTCCGTTCTGCGGTCATGCGGGATGGGTCGGGGTCCGTTCTGCGGTCATGCGGGGTTGGTCGGGGTCCGTTCTGCGGTCATGCGGAGTTGGTCGGGGTCCGTTCTGCGGTCATGCGGGGTTGGTCGGGGTCTGTTCTGCGATCATGCGGGATGTGTCGGGGTCCGTTCTGCGGTCATGCGGGGTTGGTCGGGGTCCGTTCTGTGGTCATGCGGGGTGCATTCTGCGGTCATGCGGGGTTGGTCGGGGTCTGTTCTGCGGTCATGCGGGATGTGTCGGGGTCCGTTCTGCGGTCATGCAGGATGGGTTGGGGTCCGTTCTGCGGTCATGCGGGATGGGTCGGGGTCCGTTCTGCGGTCATGCGTGGTTGGTCGGGGTCTGTTCTGCGGTCATGCGGGATGTGTCGGGGTGCATTCTGCGGTCATGCGGGATGTGTCGGGGTCCGTTCTGCGGTCATGCGGGATGGGTCGGGGTCCGTTCTGCGGTCATGCGGGATGTGTCGGGTCCGTTCTGCGATCATGCGGGGTTGGTCGGGGTCTGTTCTGCGATCATGCGGGATGTGTCGGGGTCCGTTCTGCGGTCATGCGGGGTTGGTCGGGGTCCGTTCTGTGGTCATGCGGGGTTGGTCGGGGTCTGTTCTGCGGTCATGCGGGATGTGTCGGGGTCCGTTCTGCGGTCATGCGGGATGGGTCGGGGTCCGTTCTGCGGTCATGCGGGATGGGTCGGGGTCCGTTCTGCGGTCATGCGGGATGTGTCGGGTCCGTTCTGCGATCATGCGGGGTTGGTCGGGGTCTGTTCTGCGATCATGCGGGATGTGTCGGGGTCCGTTCTGCGGTCATGCGGGGTTGGTCGGGGTCCGTTCTGTGGTCATGCGGGGTTGGTCGGGGTCTGTTCTGCGGTCATGCGGGATGTGTCGGGGTCCGTTCTGCGGTCATGCGGGATGGGTCGGGGTCCGTTCTGCGGTCATGCGGGATGGGTCGGGGTCCGTTCTGCGGTCATGCGGGGTTGGTCGGGGTCTGTTCTGCGGTCATGCGGGATGTGTCGGGGTGCATTCTGCGGTCATGCGGGGTTGGTCGGGGTCTGTTCTGCGGTCATGCGGGATGTGTCGGGGTCCGTTCTGCGGTCATGCAGGATGGGTTGGGGTCCGTTCTGCGGTCATGCGGGATGGGTCGGGGTCCGTTCTGCGGTCATGCGTGGTTGGTCGGGGTCTGTTCTGCGGTCATGCGGGATGTGTCGGGGTGCATTCTGCGGTCATGCGGGATGTGTCGGGGTCCGTTCTGCGGTCATGCGGGATGGGTCGGGGTCCGTTCTGCGGTCATGCGGGGTTGGTCGGGGTCCGTTCTGTGGTCATGCGGGGTTGGTCGGGGTCTGTTCTGCGGTCATGCGGGATGTGTCGGGGTCCGTTCTGCGGTCATGCGGGATGGGTCGGGGTCCGTTCTGCGGTCATGCGGGGTTGGTCGGGGTCCGTTCTGCGGTCATGCGGAGTTGGTCGGGGTCCGTTCTGCGGTCATGCGGGGTTGGTCGGGGTCTGTTCTGCGATCATGCGGGATGTGTCGGGGTCCGTTCTGCGGTCATGCGGGGTTGGTCGGGGTCCGTTCTGTGGTCATGCGGGGTTGGTCGGGGTCTGTTCTGCGGTCATGCGGGATGTGTCGGGGTCCGTTCTGCGGTCATGCGGGATGGGTCGGGGTCCGTTCTGCGGTCATGCGGGATGGGTCGGGGTCCGTTCTGCGGTCATGCGGGGTTGGTCGGGGTCTGTTCTGCGGTCATGCGGGATGTGTCGGGGTGCATTCTGCGGTCATGCGGGGTTGGTCGGGGTCTGTTCTGCGGTCATGCGGGATGTGTCGGGGTCCGTTCTGCGGTCATGCAGGATGGGTTGGGGTCCGTTCTGCGGTCATGCGGGATGGGTCGGGGTCCGTTCTGCGGTCATGCGTGGTTGGTCGGGGTCTGTTCTGCGGTCATGCGGGATGTGTCGGGGTGCATTCTGCGGTCATGCGCGATGTGTCGGGGTCCGTTCTGCGGTCATGCGGGATGTGTCGGGGTGCATTCTGCGGTCATGCGGGGTTGGTCGGGGTCTGTTCTGCGGTCATGCGGGATGTGTCGGGGTCCGTTCTGCGGTCATGCAGGATGGGTTGGGGTCCGTTCTGCGGTCATGCGGGATGGGTCGGGGTCCGTTCTGCGGTCATGCGGGGTTGGTCGGGGTCTGTTCTGCGATCATGCGGGATGTGTCGGGGTCCGTTCTGCGGTCATGCGGGGTTGGTCGGGGTCCGTTCTGCGGTCATGCGGGGTTGGTCGGGGTCTGTTCTGCGATCATGCGGGATGGGTCGGGGTCTGTTCTGTGGTCATGCGGGGTTGGTCGGGGTCTGTTCTGCGGTCATGCGGGATGTGTCGGGGTCCGTTCTGCGGTCATGCGGGGTTGGTCGGGGTCCGTTCTGCGGTCATGCGGAGTTGGTCGGGGTCCGTTCTGCGGTCATGCGGGGTTGGTCGGGGTCTGTTCTGCGATCATGCGGGATGTGTCGGGGTCCGTTCTGCGGTCATGCGGGGTTGGTCGGGGTCTGTTCTGCGGTCATGCGGGGTTGGTCGGGGTCTGTTCTGCGGTCATGCGGGATGTGTCGGGGTCCGTTCTGCGGTCATGCGGGATGGGTCGGGGTCCGTTCTGCGGTCATGCGGGATGGGTCGGGGTCCGTTCTGCGGTCATGCGGGGTTGGTCGGGGTCTGTTCTGCGGTCATGCGGGATGTGTCGGGGTGCATTCTGCGGTCATGCGGGGTTGGTCGGGGTCTGTTCTGCGGTCATGCGGGATGTGTCGGGGTCCGTTCTGCGGTCATGCAGGATGGGTTGGGGTCCGTTCTGCGGTCATGCGGGATGGGTCGGGGTCCGTTCTGCGGTCATGCGTGGTTGGTCGGGGTCTGTTCTGCGGTCATGCGGGATGTGTCGGGGTGCATTCTGCGGTCATGCGGGATGTGTCGGGGTCCGTTCTGCAGTCATGCGGGATGGGTCGGGGTCCGTTCTGCGGTCATGCGGGATGTGTCGGGGTGCATTCTGCGGTCATGCGGGGTTGGTCGGGGTCTGTTCTGCGGTCATGCGGGATGTGTCGGGGTCCGTTCTGCGGTCATGCAGGATGGGTTGGGGTCCGTTCTGCGGTCATGCGGGATGGGTCGGGGTCCGTTCTGCGGTCATGCGTGGTTGGTCGGGGTCTGTTCTGCGGTCATGCGTGGTTGGTCGGGGTCTGTTCTGCGGTCATGCGGGATGTGTCGGGGTCCGTTCTGCGGTCATGCAGGATGGGTTGGGGTCCGTTCTGCGGTCATGCGGGATGGGTCGGGGTCCGTTCTGCGGTCATGCGTGGTTGGTCGGGGTCTGTTCTGCGGTCATGCGGGATGTGTCGGGGTGCATTCTGCGGTCATGCGGGATGTGTCGGGGTCCGTTCTGCGGTCATGCGGGATGGGTCGGGGTCCGTTCTGCGGTCATGCGTGGTTGGTCGGGGTCTGTTCTGCGGTCATGCGGGATGTGTCGGGGTCCGTTCTGCGGTCATGCGGGATGGGTCGGGGTCCGTTCTGCGGTCATGCGTGGTTGGTCGGGGTCTGTTCTGCGGTCATGCGGGATGTGTCGGGGTGCATTCTGCGGTCATGCGGGATGTGTCGGGGTCCGTTCTGTGGTCATGCGGGGTTGGTCGGGGTCTGTTCTGCGATCATGCGGGATGTGTCGGGGTCCATTCTGCGGTCATGCGGGGTTGGTCGGGGTCCGTTCTGTGGTCATGCGGGGTCGGTCGGGGTCTGTTCTGCGGTCATGCGGGATGTGTCGGGGTCCGTTCTGCGGTCATGCGGGATGGTTCGGGGTCCGTTCTGCGGTCATGCGGGATGGGTCGGGGTCCGTTCTGCGGTCATGCGGGGTTGGTCGGGGTCTGTTCTGCGGTCATGCGGGATGTGTCGGGGTGCATTCTGCGGTCATGCGGGGTTGGTCGGGGTCTGTTCTGCGGTCATGCGGGATGTGTCGGGGTCCGTTCTGCGGTCATGCAGGATGGGTTGGGGTCCGTTCTGCGGTCATGCGGGATGGGTCGGGGTCCGTTCTGCGGTCATGCGTGGTTGGTCGGGGTCTGTTCTGCGGTCATGCGGGATGTGTCGGGGTGCATTCTGCGGTCATGCGGGATGTGTCGGGGTCCGTTCTGCGGTCATGCGGGATGGGTCGGGGTCCGTTCTGCGGTCATGCGGGATGTGTCGGGGTGCATTCTGCGGTCATGCGGGGTTGGTCGGGGTCTGTTCTGCGGTCATGCGGGATGTGTCGGGGTCCGTTCTGCGGTCTTGCAGGATGGGTTGGGGTCCGTTCTGCGGTCATGCGGGATGGGTCGGGGTCCGTTCTGCGGTCATGCGTGGTTGGTCGGGGTCTGTTCTGCGGTCATGCGGGATGGGTCGGGGTCCGTTCTGCGGTCATGCGGGGTTGGTCGGGGTCCGTTCTGCGGTCATGCGGGGTTGGTCGGGGTCTGTTCTGCGATCATGCGGGATGTGTCGGGGTCCGTTCTGCGGTCATGCGGGGTTGGTCGGGGTCCGTTCTGTGGTCATGCGGGGTTGGTCGGGGTCTGTTCTGCGGTCATGCGGGATGTGTCGGGGTCCGTTCTGCGGTCATGCGGGATGGGTCGGGGTCCGTTCTGCGGTCATGCGGGGTTGGTCGGGGTCCGTTCTGCGGTCATGCGGAGTTGGTCGGGGTCCGTTCTGCGGTCATGCGGGGTTGGTCGGGGTCTGTTCTGCGATCATGCGGGATGTGTCGGGGTCCGTTCTGCGGTCATGCGGGGTTGGTCGGGGTCCGTTCTGCGGTCATGCGGGGTTGGTCGGGGTCTGTTCTGCGATCATGCGGGATGGGTCGGGGTCTGTTCTGTGGTCATGCGGGGTTGGTCGGGGTCTGTTCTGCGGTCATGCGGGATGTGTCGGGGTCCGTTCTGCGGTCATGCGGGATGGGTCGGGGTCCGTTCTGCGGTCATGCGGGATGGGTCGGGGTCCGTTCTGCGGTCATGCGGGGTTGGTCGGGGTCTGTTCTGCGGTCATGCGGGATGTGTCGGGGTGCATTCTGCGGTCATGCGGGGTTGGTCGGGGTCTGTTCTGCGGTCATGCGGGATGTGTCGGGGTCCGTTCTGCGGTCATGCAGGATGGGTTGGGGTCCGTTCTGCGGTCATGCGGGATGGGTCGGGGTCCGTTCTGCGGTCATGCGTGGTTGGTCGGGGTCTGTTCTGCGGTCATGCGGGATGGGTCGGGGTCCGTTCTGCGGTCATGCGGGGTTGGTCGGGGTCCGTTCTGCGGTCATGCGGGGTTGGTCGGGGTCTGTTCTGCGATCATGCGGGATGTGTCGGGGTCCGTTCTGCGGTCATGCGGGGTTGGTCGGGGTCCGTTCTGTGGTCATGCGGGGTTGGTCGGGGTCTGTTCTGCGGTCATGCGGGATGTGTCGGGGTCCGTTCTGCGGTCATGCGGGATGGGTCGGGGTCCGTTCTGCGGTCATGCGGGGTTGGTCGGGGTCCGTTCTGCGGTCATGCGGAGTTGGTCGGGGTCCGTTCTGCGGTCATGCGGGGTTGGTCGGGGTCTGTTCTGCGATCATGCGGGATGTGTCGGGGTCCGTTCTGCGGTCATGCGGGGTTGGTCGGGGTCCGTTCTGCGGTCATGCGGGGTTGGTCGGGGTCTGTTCTGCGATCATGCGGGATGGGTCGGGGTCTGTTCTGTGGTCATGCGGGGTTGGTCGGGGTCTGTTCTGCGGTCATGCGGGATGTGTCGGGGTCCGTTCTGCGGTCATGCGGGATGGGTCGGGGTCCGTTCTGCGGTCATGCGGGATGGGTCGGGGTCCGTTCTGCGGTCATGCGGGGTTGGTCGGGGTCTGTTCTGCGGTCATGCGGGATGTGTCGGGGTGCATTCTGCGGTCATGCGGGGTTGGTCGGGGTCTGTTCTGCGGTCATGCGGGATGTGTCGGGGTCCGTTCTGCGGTCATGCAGGATGGGTTGGGGTCCGTTCTGCGGTCATGCGGGATGGGTCGGGGTCCGTTCTGCGGTCATGCGTGGTTGGTCGGGGTCTGTTCTGCGGTCATGCGGGATGTGTCGGGGTGCATTCTGCGGTCATGCGGGATGTGTCGGGGTCCGTTCTGCGGTCATGCGGGATGGGTCGGGGTCCGTTCTGCGGTCATGCGGGATGTGTCGGGGTGCATTCTGCGGTCATGCGGGGTTGGTCGGGGTCTGTTCTGCGGTCATGCGGGATGTGTCGGGGTCCGTTCTGCGGTCATGCGGGATGTGTCGGGGTCCGTTCTGCGGTCATGCGGGATGGGTCGGGGTCCGTTCTGCGGTCATGCGTGGTTGGTCGGGGTCTGTTCTGCGGTCATGCGGGATGTGTCGGGGTGCGTTCTGCGGTCATGCGTGGTTGGTCGGGGTCTGTTCTGCGGTCATGCGGGATGTGTCGGGGTCCGTTCTGCGGTCATGCGGGATGGGTCGGGGTCCGTTCTGCGGTCATGCGTGGTTGGTCGGGGTCTGTTCTGCGGTCATGCGGGATGTGTCGGGGTGCATTCTGCGGTCATGCGGGATGGGTCGGGGTCCATTCTGCGGTCATGCGGGGTTGGTTGGGGTCCGTTCTGCGGTCATGCGGAGTTGGTCGGGGTCCGTTCTGCGGTCATGCGGGGTTGGTCGGGGTCTGTTCTGCGGTCATGCGGGATGTGTCGGGGTCCGTTATGCGGTCATGCGGGATGGGTCGGGGTCCGTTCTGCGGTCATGCGGGATGGGTCGGGGTCCGTTCTGCGGTCATGCGGGGTTGGTCGGGGTCTGTTCTGCGGTCATGCGGGATGTGTCGGGGTGCATTCTGCGGTCATGCGGGGTTGGTCGGGGTCTGTTCTGCGGTCATGCGGGATGTGTCGGGGTCCGTTCTGCGGTCATGCAGGATGGGTTGGGGTCCGTTCTGCGGTCATGCGGGATGGGTCGGGGTCCGTTCTGCGGTCATGCGTGGTTGGTCGGGGTCTGTTCTGCGGTCATGCGGGATGTGTCGGGGTGCATTCTGCGGTCATGCGGGATGTGTCGGGGTCCGTTCTGCGGTCATGCGGGATGGGTCGGGGTCCGTTCTGCGGTCATGCGGGATGTGTCGGGGTGCATTCTGCGGTCATGCGGGGTTGGTCGGGGTCTGTTCTGCGGTCATGCGGGATGTGTCGGGGTCCGTTCTGCGGTCATGCGGGATGTGTCGGGGTCCGTTCTGCGGTCATGCGGGATGGGTCGGGGTCCGTTCTGCGGTCATGCGTGGTTGGTCGGGGTCTGTTCTGCGGTCATGCGGGATGTGTCGGGGTCCGTTCTGCGGTCATGCGGGATGGGTCGGGGTCCGTTCTGCGGTCATGCGTGGTTGGTCGGGGTCTGTTCTGCGGTCATGCGGGATGTGTCGGGGTGCATTCTGCGGTCATGCGGGATGGGTCGGGGTCCGTTCTGCGGTCATGCGGGGTTGGTTGGGGTCCGTTCTGCGGTCATGCGGAGTTGGTCGGGTCCGTTCTGCAATCATGCGGGATGTGTCGGGGTCCGTTCTGCGGTCATGCGGGGTTGGTCGGGGTCTGTTCTGCGGTCATGCGGGATGTGTCGGGGTCCGTTCTGCGGTCATGCGGGATGGGTCGGGGTCCGTTCTGCGGTCATGCGGGATGGGTCGGGGTCCGTTCTGCGGTCATGCGGGGTTGGTCGGGGTCTGTTCTGCGGTCATGCGGGATGTGTCGGGGTGCATTCTGCGGTCATGCGGGGTTGGTCGGGGTCTGTTCTGCGGTCATGCGGGATGTGTCGGGGTCCGTTCTGCGGTCATGCAGGATGGGTTGGGGTCCGTTCTGCGGTCATGCGGGATGGGTCGGGGTCCGTTCTGCGGTCATGCGTGGTTGGTCGGGGTCTGTTCTGCGGTCATGCGGGATGTGTCGGGGTGCATTCTGCGGTCATGCGGGATGTGTCGGGGTCCGTTCTGCGGTCATGCGGGATGGGTCGGGGTCCGTTCTGCGGTCATGCGGGATGTGTCGGGGTGCATTCTGCGGTCATGCGGGTTGGTCGGGGTCTGTTCTGCGGTCATGCGGGATGTGTCGGGGTCCGTTCTGCGGTCATGCAGGATGGGTTGGGGTCCGTTCTGCGGTCATGCGGGATGTGTCGGGGTGCATTCTGCGGTCATGCGGGATGTGTCGGGGTCCGTTCTGCGGTCATGCGGGATGGGTCGGGGTCCGTTCTGCGGTCATGCGTGGTTGGTCGGGGTCTGTTCTGCGGTCATGCGGGATGTGTCGGGGTGCATTCTGCGGTCATGCGTGGTTGGTCGGGGTCTGTTCTGCGGTCATGCGGGATGTGTCGGGGTGCATTCTGCGGTCATGCGGGATGTGTCGGGGTGCATTCTGCGGTCATGCGGGATGTGTCGGCGTCCGTTCTGCGGTCATGCGGGGTTGGTCGGGGTCCATTCTGCAGTCATGCGGGATGGGTCAGGGTCTGTTCTGCGGTCATGCGGGATGTGGGGGTGACGGAGCCCAGTGGGTATTTGTGGACGGAATGGTGGTCTCCATTCATGGAATTAAATGTTTTGTTTATTTAAAGGTTATTAAAACAAACATCGGATGAAGGGAGACCACACATGGACGGGGAGGAGAACGCCGGGGGGGGGGGGGGCTCACATCCTATAATAACAAATAACACGGGGGGGAGGGGGTTCACATCCTATAATAACAAATAATAACAGCGGGGGGGGGGGGGGGGCTCACATCCTATAATAACAAATAATATATAATTTCTGAATAATAATAATAATAATATAAATCCTAAATAATAATAATAATATATAAATCCTAAATAATAATAATAATAATAATAATAATAATATATAAATCCTGAATAATAATAATAATAATATATGAATCCTAAATAATAATAATAATAATAATGATAATATATAAATCCTGAATAATAATAATATATAAATCCTGTATAATAATAATAATAATATATAAATCCTGAATAATAATAATATATAAATCCTGTATTATAATAATAATAATAATAATATATATAAATCCTGAATAATAATAAAATAATAATATATAAATCCTGAATAATAATAATATTAAAATGTATTGATGGGTGGGTGTCTGGAGGAGTGGGCATTCCAAGAAAGCCTGCATTTGCATGCAGACTGCCCACACGTGATGCTGAGCCTCCATTACCAAAAGAAATGAGCCAATGAGTGAAAGGGGCGGGGTCAGGAACAGTCAGGCTGGGGGCGGAAAGTGCTACCCTGTTTCCCCTAAAATAAGACTAAAGCCCCATACACACGGTCGGACTTGTACAAACTTTTCCGTGGACTTTTGTACAAAGTGTGTTGTCCACAAGTTTGTATTGCATACACACGGTCGGACTTTTTGACAACAAACACGAACGTAATGACGTCACAACGTACTGACGCCGCTTCAAAAGAGGACGTTCAATGACTCCAGCGCCACCTTTGGTCAACTTCTGTATTGTAGTCTGATCGTTTGCAATGGTTCTGAGCATGCGTGTTTGTACCTTGTACAAAAGTCCGATGCTTTTGCATACACACGGTCGGACTTTGCTCCATCGGACTTCTGTTGTCAAAAAGTTTGTCCGTTCGCAGAGCCAACAAAAGTCCGATGAAAACAGAAAAAGTTTGTCCGATGGAGCGTACACACAGTCGGATGTTGCTCCAAAACAGCTAATTTGCATGTTTGTTGTCAAAAAGTCCGACCGTGTGTACGGGCCTTTAGCGTGATTGTCGGTGTTGGCTGCAATATAAGCCCTACCACCCAAATAAGCCCTACTCTGTTTCCTCAAAAATAAGCCCTACCCTGAAAAGAAGACCTACAAGGACTTTAACTAGGGCTTATTTGGGGGGTAGGGCTTTTATTGCAGCTATCACCGACAATCACACTAGGTCTTATTTTAGGGGAAACAGGGTAGATGATGCTGGATGTGCTCCAGCCAGGAGATGAGGAGGGCTTCCTATATAAGGGCTATACCTCTACTTTACTTATTGTTCTGCTGCTCCTCCTCCTGGGGTAACATGAGTGTGGAGAGGGGGTGCAGAAACTCTTTGTAACTTTACTAAGCCTGCACATTACTATTATGTGCGCAAGGGGGGACCATGGGACATGTAGTCCTGCTGGCAGCAATGAAGGCGGGAGAATGTGTACCACCCCCTACTGGAAGCCAAGGGAAGCACAGCACACGCAAGAGCGACCAGGAGGTAAATAAAGTCCTATAAGGGGCAAACAGAGGTTTACAAAATTAGTAATTGAAGATTAAATAAAACAGTACCTTTATTTATTTATTTATTTTTTTATTTTTTTAACAGTATTCAGATCCTGATGAGACAAAGTACAGCCAGTATTGCCTCAAGGCGCCCCCTCTTCTGCTTCTGCCTCAGCACTTGCCCAAGGAAAGCTCCGGTGTCTTGTCAAATACTGTCCCCCATCGGATAGTGTCCGCCCTGTACTGTGCAGGTACATCGCTTTTGCAGTACGGAGGACAAGGAGACGCTGAAGGTTTCTGAAGATGAACAGCGCCTGCGCACTGAGTCCAGGTTCAAGCCCCACCATCCAAGTGGGCAGAGAGTTAAAATAAAAAATTGCCAAGCGCAGCGAGGCCGTTGCCGAAGCATGGTGAGCAATTGTCAGATTTGGGCAAGTGCCGGGAGCCAGGGACAGGTGCCCAGTAAGCAAAGCGGCCTTCTTCTTACTAGCTGCCAAGGGGTAATTACAGTGTTACAGGGCACCCAGGAAAACATACTGTACCCCCACCGGGAACTAAATACTGCAATACAAGTGATACCTCTTCTTCTATTATTATTATTATTATTATACAGGATTTGTGTGGCGCCAACAGTTTGCACAGCACTTTATAGCATGAGGGCAGACTACAATACAATTCAATACAGGAGGAGTCAGAGGGCTCTGCTCGTTAGAGCTTACAATCTAATGGAATAAATAAAGAAATTGCATTCAAATTGCCTTTTTTTAATATGAGGGTTACTTAAAGGGTAACTCAACCTTTCTTGGAAAAAAAAATAGCAAAAAAAAAAAAAAATAGCAAAAAAAATAAATACAAATAATAATAATAAAATAATAAACAAATAATGAATTAAATAAAAAAAAGTTATATATATATATATATATATATATATTGATAAATAGATAAATAGATATAATATATATATATATATATATATATATATATATATATACTCATACATCGATAATAAATACATTGAAAGATTAAAAATTATATATATATATATATATATATATATATATATATATATATATATATATTTTTAATCTTTCAATGTATTTATTATCGATGTATGAGTATATGTGGGTACATTTTGTTAATCATGTTTATATTATGAACTAAATGGGTCGAAATCTCTGGTCTCCAATCAGAGATATCTGAAAAGTATGAGCGGGGGGACTATTACGGTACACGTAAATAGGTTAATTCAAAGTAAGAAAAAAAGGGACAGATATTATATAAAAATAATACAATTTATTAAAAATAAAAAATGTTACAGTATCAAGTTGTATCACAATTTCATAGGGGAAGGTGAGGTATTTCGACTAGTTTCGCTTCACAGCTTCTTCAGGAATTACCTTCATCTAAAATACATCAATTACTCATAAATATAGAAGATATGTAGAAAACATCGCAAATCACAACATAACAATTACTTTGGTACAATAAGCATGGAGACAGTAAAAGCAAAGTCTTACCTATATGCCCTTACCCCTGGACAGGCCGGAGCCGAACTGGGGAGAGAAAAAGGCCTTACACTTTTTCTCTCCCCAGTTTGGCAGCGTCTATGGGTCTTCCTTTATCTAGGCACACCACGTCTACGGGCCTTCCTATATGTAGATACACCACGTCTACGGGCCTTCCTTTATCTAGATACACCACGTCTACGGGCCTTCCTTTATCCAGATACACCACGTCTACGGGCCTTCCTTTATCTAGATACACCACATCTACGGGCCTTCCTTTATCCAGATACACCACGTCTACAGGCCTTCCTTTATCTAGATACACCACATCTACAGGCCTTCCTTTATCTAGATACACCACGTCTACGGGCCTTCCTTTATCTAGATACGCCACGTCTACGGGCCTTCCTATATCTAGATACACCACGTCTACGGGCCTTCCTATATCTAGATACACCACGTCTACGGGCCTTCCTTTATCTAGATACGCCACGTCTACGGGTCTTCCTTTATCTAGATCAGGGGTGGCCAACCAGACAAAGACCAAGAGCCACATTTTTTACCAAGTTACCGCAAAGAGCCACATCATACGCATGGGCACACATGAACATCACCCCATCCCTTCCTCATACACACATACGTTTGCTCTCATCCAATGCGACACTAAAATACTCACAAGCTTGAAGATCAGAGTGCAACTTTGACTGAATAGTCGTGTTAATGTCTGATATTCTGTGCTCAACAGTGTGGCGGGACAGTTGGAGGTCTGATACCATTCGTTTTAGTTTGTCGTTTTCAGGAGACAAGATTTCAACAATGTCACAGAGGCATTTTTTAATGAACTCCCCTTCATTGTATGGCTTTTTGGCCCGTGCAATGTTCCAAGCCAGTTGATACGATGCAAGCGTTACAGTCTCTGTGTGCTTTGTAAGTTTTTGGAAAAACTTTGCCTGCTTTTCTGTCTGACTTTTCAAAGTAACCAACTTGTGCTTGCGAAGTTCAGTCCCTTTTGGAAATTCCTGGTCGATGTTAGCATGGAGTGAGCTGAAGTGGCGCTGAAGGTTTGAAGCTTTGAAATGCGACAAGGACACCTGACATATAAGGCAGAATGGCTTTCCATTACGTTCAACAAAAAAATATAAACTCTCCCTCTCTGTTAAAAACGTCCTGTGTTCTTCTTCATATTTTCGTTTTGCTGTGCATTTTTTCCCTGCCATTTTGCTCTTACTGAAAAACTGCCCACGTGTGCATTTGACGTAAATTCAGAGCAAGGGGGCGGGGTAGTGAGAGTGAGGGGTGAGCGGAGGTGTGTATGAGAGCGGATGGCGAACGGCAGAGTTCTGGCCGAAAAATTTGAAACAAACTCCGACGGATTCGAACTTGGTGACATACGACTCGACTAATAAGGAAGTTCATAGCCAGGAGTAGCCAATAGCTGCACTAGCGAATTTCTCGGTAGGAACTGGGTCCGGCAGAGTTCTGGCCGAAAAATTTGAAGCATGTTTTGCAATTCTGACGGACTTTCCGAATGAGCGGACTTCACACACAATCACACCAAACTCCGGCGGATTCGAACGTGATGACGTACGACTCGACTCGAATAAGGAAGTTCATAGCCAGTAGCGTAAGTAACGTAAGAGCCGCACGGAACCGGGCAAAGAGCCGCATGCGGCTCGGGAGCCGCGGGTTGGCCACCCCTGATCTAGATACACCACGTCTACGGGCCTTCCTATATGTAGATACACCACGTCTACAGGCCTTCCTTTATCTAGATACACCACGTCTACGGACCTTCCTTTATCTAGGCACACCACGTCTACGGGCCTTCCTTTATCTAGATACACCACGTCTACGGACCTTCCTTTATCCAGATACACCACGTCTACGGGCCTTCCTTTATATAGATGTACCACGTCTACGGGCCTTCCTTTATCTAGATACACCATGTCTACGGGCCTTCCTTTATCTAGATACACCACGTCTACGGGCCTTCCTTTATCTAGATACACCACGTCTACGGGCCTTCCTTTATCTAGATACACCACGTCTACAGGCCTTCCTTTATCTAGATATACCACGTCTACGGACCTTCCTTTATCTAGATATACCACGTCTACGGGCCTTCCTTTATCTAGATACACCATGTCTACGGGCCTTCCTTTATCTAGATACACCACGTCTACGGGCCTTCCTTTATCCAGATACACCACGTCTATGGGCCTTCCTATATGTAGATACACCATGTCTACAGACCTTCCTTTATCTAGATACACCACGTCTACGGGCCTTCCTTTATCTAGATACACCATGTCTATGGGCCTTCCTTTATCTAGATACACCACGTCTATGGGCCTTCCTTTATCCAGATACACCACATCTACGGGCGTTCCTTTATCTAGATACACCACGTCTACGAGCCTTCATTTATCTAGATACACCAGGTCTACGAGCCTTCATTTATCTAGATACACCACGTCTACAGGCCTTCCTTTATCTAGATACACCACGTCTACGAGCCTTCCTTTATCTAGATACACCACGTCTACGGGCCTTCCTTTATCTAGATACACCACATCTATGGGCCTTCCTTTATCTAGATACACCGCGTCTACTGGTCTTCCTTTATCTAGCTACACAGCGTCTACGGACCTTCCTTTATCCAGATACACCACGTCTACGGGCCTTCCTTTATCTAGATACACCACGTCTACGAGCCTTCCTTTATCTAGATACACCACATCTACGGGCCTTCCTTTATCTAGATACACCACATCTATGGGCCTTCCTTTATCTAGATACACCGCGTCTACTGGTCTTCCTTTATCTAGCTACACAGCGTCTACGGACCTTCCTTTATCTAGATACACCACATCTACGGGCCTTCCTTTATCTAGATACACCACATCTACGGGCCTTCCTTTATCTAGATACACCGCGTCTACTGGTCTTCCTTTATATAGCTACACAGCGTCTACGGACCTTCCTTTATCTAGATACACCACGTCTACGGGCCTTCCTTTATCTAGATACACCACATCTACGGGCCTTCCTTTATCTAGATACACCACATCTACGGGCCTTCCTTTATCTAGATACACCACGTCTACGGGCCTTTCTTTATCTAGGCACACCACGTCTACGGGCCTTCCTTTATCTAGATACACCACGTCTACGGACCTTCCTTTATCTAGGCACACCACGTCTACGGGCCTTCCTTTATCTAGATACACCACGTCTACGGACCTTCCTTTATCCAGATACACCACGTCTACGGGCCTTCCTTTATATAGATGTACCACGTCTACGGGCCTTCCTTTATCTAGATACACCATGTCTACGGGCCTTCCTTTATCTAGATACACCACGTCTACGGGCCTTCCTTTATCTAGATACACCACATCTACGGGCCTTCCTTTATCTAGATACACCACGTCTACAGGCCTTCCTTTATCTAGATATACCACGTCTACGGACCTTCCTTTATCTAGATATACCACGTCTACGGGCCTTCCTTTATCTAGATACACCATGTCTACGGGCCTTCCTTTATCTAGATACACCACGTCTACGGGCCTTCCTTTATCCAGATACACCACGTCTATGGGCCTTCCTATATGTAGATACACCATGTCTACAGACCTTCCTTTATCTAGATACACCACGTCTACGGGCCTTCCTTTATCTAGATACACCATGTCTATGGGCCTTCCTTTATCTAGATACACCACGTCTATGGGCCTTCCTTTATCCAGATACACCACATCTACGGGCGTTCCTTTATCTAGATACACCACGTCTACGAGCCTTCATTTATCTAGATACACCAGGTCTACGAGCCTTCATTTATCTAGATACACCACGTCTACAGGCCTTCCTTTATCTAGATACACCACGTCTACAGGCCTTCCTTTATCTAGATACACCACATCTACGGGCCTTCCTTTATCTAGATACACCACATCTATGGGCCTTCCTTTATCTAGATACACCGCGTCTACTGGTCTTCCTTTATCTAGCTACACAGCGTCTACGGACCTTCCTTTATCCAGATACACCACGTCTACGGGCCTTCCTTTATCTAGATACACCACGTCTACGAGCCTTCCTTTATCTAGATACACCACATCTACGGGCCTTCCTTTATCTAGATACACCACATCTATGGGCCTTCCTTTATCTAGATACACCGCGTCTACTGGTCTTCCTTTATCTAGCTACACAGCGTCTACGGACCTTCCTTTATCTAGATACACCACATCTACGGGCCTTCCTTTATCTAGATACACCACATCTACGGGCCTTCCTTTATCTAGATACACCGCGTCTACTGGTCTTCCTTTATATAGCTACACAGCGTCTACGGACCTTCCTTTATCTAGATACACCACGTCTACGGGCCTTCCTTTATCTAGATACACCACATCTACGGGCCTTCCTTTATCTAGATACACCACATCTACGGGCCTTCCTTTATCTAGATACACCACGTCTACGGGCCTTTCTTTATCTAGATCCACCACGTCTACGGGCCTTCCTTTATCTAGATACACCACGTCTACAGGCCTTCCTTTATCTAGATACACCACGTCTACGAGCCTTCCTTTATCTAGATACACCACATCTACGGGCCTTCCTTTATCTAGATACACCACGTCTACGGGCTTTCCTTTATCTAGATACACCACCTCTACGGGCCTTCCTTTATCTAGATACACCACGTCTACGGGCCTTCCTTTATCTAGATACACCACGTCTACAGGCCTTCCTTTATCTAGATACACCACGTCTACGAGCCTTCCTTTATCTAGATACACCACATCTACGGGCCTTCCTTTATCTAGGTACACCACGTCTACGGGCCTTCCTTTATCTAGATACACCACCTCTACGGGCCTTCCTTTATCTAGATACACCACGTCTACAGGCCTTCCTTTATCTAGATACACCATGTCTACGGGCCTTCCTTTATCTAGATACACCACGTCTACGGGCCTTCCTTTGTCTAGATACACCACATCTACGGGCCTTCCTTTATCTAGATACACCACGTCTACAGGCCTTCCTTTGTCTAGATACACCACATCTACGGGCCTTCCTTTATCTAGATACACCACGTCTACGGGCCTTCCTTTATCTACATACACCACGTCTACGGGCCTTCCTTTATCTACATACACCATGTCTACGGGCCTTCCTTTATCTAGATACACCACGTCTACGGGGCTTCCTTTGTCTAGATACACCACATCTACGGGCCTTCCTTTATCTAGATACACCACGTCTACGGGCCTTCCTTTATCTAGATACACCACGTCTACGGGCCTTCCTTTATCCAGATACACCACGTCTACGGGCCTTCCTTTATCTAGATACACCACATCTATGGGCCTTCCTTTATCTAGATACACCACGTCTACGGGCCTTCCTTTATCTAGATACACCACCTCTACGGGCCTTCCTTTATCTAGATACACCATGTCTACGGGCCTTCCTTTATCTAGATACACCATGTCTACGGGCCTTCCTTTATCTAGATACACCACGTCTACGGGCCTTCCTTTGTCTAGATACACCACATCTACGGGCCTTCCATTATCTAGATACACCACGTCTACGGGCCTTCCTTTATCTACATACACCACGTCTACGGGCCTTCCTTTATCTAGATACACCATGTCTACGGGCCTTCCTTTATCTAGATACACCACGTCTACGGGGCTACCTTTGTCTAGATACACCACATCTACGGGCCTTCCTTTATCTAGATACACCACGTCTACGGGCCTTCCTTTATCTAGATACACCACGTCTACGGGCCTTCCTTTATCCAGATACACCACGTCTACGGGCCTTCCTTTATCTAGATACACCACGTCTACAGACCTTCCTTTATCTAGATACACCACGTCTACGGGGCTTCCTTTGTCTAGATACACCACATCTACGGGCCTTCCTTTATCTAGATAAACCACATCTACGGGCCTTCCTTTATCTAGATAAACCACATCTACGGGCCTTCCTTTATCTAGATACACCACGTCTACGGGCCTTCCTTTGTCTAGATACACCACGTCTACAGGCCTTCCTTTATCTAGATACACCACGTCTACGAGCCTTCCTTTATCTAGATACACCACATCTATGGGCCTTCCTTTATCTAGATACACCACGTCTACGGGCCTTCCTTTATCTAGATACACCACCTCTACGGGCCTTCCTTTATCTAGATACACCACGTCTACGGGCCTTCCTTTATCTAGATACACCATGTCTACGGGCCTTCCTTTATCTAGATACACCACGTCTACGGGCCTTCCTTTGTCTAGATACACCACATCTACGGGCCTTCCGTTATCTAGATACACCACGTCTACGGGCCTTCCGTTATCTACATACACCACGTCTACGGGCCTTCCTTTATCTAGATACACCACGTCTACGGACCTTCCTTTATCCAGATACACCACGTCTACGGGCCTTCCTTTATCTAGATACACCACATCTACGGGCCTTCCGTTATCTAGATACACCACGTCTACGGGCCTTCCTTTATCCAGATACACCACGTCTACGGGCCTTCCTTTATCTAGATACACCACGTCTACGGGCCTTCCTTTATCTAGATACACCACGTCTACGGGCCTTCCTTTATCTAGATACACCGCGTCTACGGAGCTTCCTTTATCCAGATACAACATGTCTACGGACCTTCCTTTATCTAGATACACCACGTCTACGGGCCTTCCTTTATCTAGATACACCACGTCTACGGAGCTTCCTTTATCCAGATACACCACGTCTACGGGCCTTCCTTTATCCAGATACACCACGTCTACTGGTCTTCCTTTATCTAGATACACCACATCTACTGGCCTTCCTTTATCTAGATACACCACATCTACGGGCCTTCCTTTATCTAGATACACCACGTCTACAGGCCTTCCTTTATCTAGATACACCACGTCTACGGAGCTTCCTTTATCCAGATACACCACGTCTATGGGCCTTCCTATATGTAGATACACCACGTCTACAGGCCTTCCTATATGTAGATACACCCTGTCTACGGGCCTTCCTTTATCTAGATACACCACATCTATGGGCCTTCCTTTATCCAGATACACCACATCTACGGGCGTTCCTTTATCTAGATACACCACGTCTACAAGCCTTCATTTATCTAGATACACCACGTCTACGAGCCTTCATTTATCTAGATACACCACGTCTACGAGCCTTCCTTTATCTAGATACACCACATCTATGGGCCTTCCTTTATCCAGATACACCACGTCTACGGGCCTTCCTTTATCTAGATACACCACGTCTACGGGCCTTCCTTTATCTAGATACACCACATCTACGGGCCTTCCTTTACCTAGATACACCACGTCTACGGAGCTTCCTTTATCCAGATACACCACGTCTACGGGCCTTCCTTTATCTAGATACACCACGTCTACGGGCCTTCCTTTATCTAGATACACCACGTCTACAGGCCTTCCTTTATCTAGATACACCACGTCTACGGGCCTTCCTTTATCTAGATACACCATGTCTACGGGCCTTCCTTTATCTAGATACACCACGTCTATGGGCCTTCCTTTATCCAGATACACCACATCTACGGGCGTTCCTTTATCTAGATACACCACGTCTACGAGCCTTCCTTTATCTAGATACACCACGTCTACGGGCCTTCCTTTATCTAGATACACCATGTCTACGGGCCTTCCTTTATCTAGATACACCACGTCTATGGGCCTTCCTTTATCCAGATACACCACATCTACGGGCGTTCATTTATCTAGATACACCACGTCTACGAGCCTTCATTTATCTAGATACACCACGTCTACGGGCCTTCCTTTATCTAGATACACCACGTCTACGAGCCTTCCTTTATCTAGATACACCACATCTACGGGCCTTCCTTTATCTAGAAACACCACATCTACGGGCCTTCCTTTATCTAGATACACCGCGTCTACTGGTCTTCCTTTATCTAGCTACACAGCGTCTACGGACCTTCCTTTATCCAGATACACCACGTCTACGGGCCTTCCTTTATCTAGATACACCGCGTCTACTGGTCTTCCTTTATCTAGCTACACAGCGTCTACGGACCTTCCTTTATCTAGATACACCACATCTACGGGCCTTCCTTTATCTAGATACACCACATCTACGGGCCTTCCTTTATCTAGATACACCGCGTCTACTGGTCTTCCTTTATATAGCTACACAGCGTCTACGGACCTTCCTTTATCTAGATACACCACGTCTACGGGCCTTCCTTTATCTAGATACACCACGTCTACGGGCCTTCCTTTATCTAGATACACCACATCTACGGGCCTTCCTTTATCTAGATACACCACGTCTACGGGCCTTCCTTTATCTAGATACACCACGTCTACGGGCCTTCCTTTATCTAGATACACCACGTCTACGGGCCTTCCTTTATCTAGATACACCACATCTATGGGCCTTCCTTTATCTAGATACACCACATCTACGGGCCTTCCTTTATCTAGATACACCACGTCTACAGGCCTTCCTTTATCTAGATACACCATGTCTACGGGCCTTCCTTTATCTAGATACACCACGTCTACGGGCCTTCCTTTGTCTAGATACACCACATCTACGGGCCTTCCTTTATCTAGATACACCACGTCTATGGGCCTTCCTTTATCTACATACACCACGTCTACGGGCCTTCCTTTATCTAGATACACCACGTCTACGGGCCTTCCTTTATCTAGATACACCACGTCTACGAGCCTTCCTTTATCTAGATACACCACATCTATGGGCCTTCCTTTATCTAGATACACCACATCTACGGGCCTTCCTTTATCTAGATACACCACGTCTACAGGCCTTCCTTTATCTAGATACACCATGTCTACGGGCCTTCCTTTATCTAGATACACCACGTCTACGGGCCTTCCTTTGTCTAGATACACCACATCTACGGGCCTTCCTTTATCTAGATACACCACGTCTACGGGCCTTCCTTTATCTACATACACCACGTCTACGGGCCTTCCTTTATCTAGATACACCATATCTACGGGCCTTCCTTTATCTAGATACACCATGTCTACGGGGCTTCCTTTGTCTAGATACACCACATCTACGGGCCTTCCTATATCTAGATACACCACGTCTACGGGCCTTCCTTTATCTAGATACACCACGTCTACAGACCTTCCTTTATCTAGATACACCACGTCTACAGGCCTTCCTTTATCTAGATAAACCACATCTACGGGCCTTCCTTTATCTAGATACACCACGTCTTCGGGCCTTCCTTTGTCTAGATACACCACGTCTACAGGCCTTCCTTTATCTAGATACACCACGTCTACGGGCCTTCCTTTATCCAGATACAACATGTCTACGGACCTTCCTTTATCTAGATAAAGGAAGGCCCGTAGACATGGTTATACGTAGGTCACGCCCACATATGTAAACGGTGCTTGCGCCACACATGCGAGTTATCGCCAACGAAAATCTGAGCGAGAGCAATAATTCTATCCGAAGATCTCCTCTGTAGCTCTAAACAGGCAACTTGTAGAAATTTTTAAAGCTTCGTCTGTGGAGATTTTTAAGTACACTCCCTTTCACGAGCGGGCACAACTTTAAAGCGTGACATGACTATGACTACGTGACTATTAACTCGGCGCAACTTCATCTTTCACATTATACAAATAAATTGGGGATATATATATATAAATTATTATTATTAAAATATATATATATACATATATATATATATATATATATATATATATATATAAGAGGGCCAGTATGGTGGCCCGTAATTATGGGAGGAGCCCGGAGGGTATATAATCAGACCACCCACAACGGTCTGTGTCGGTTCCAGTGCAAGGTACTGCACATCAAGGGGCTGACTCTTCTCAGCTCCCTCACGGTCGTCTATCTGTGTGTCTAATCGTAGGTGCACTTCGGCTTCTTCATTCGTGGTCTTCGTCGGCGGTTCCCGCTCATGGTCGCAGATAAGTAGTATCCGAATCTTTTCATATCATGTGCAAACTTGCGGCTTATCATGCTTACTATCCTGCACCCCTTTTGCAAAACCTACCTCTGAGTTGTTGACACTCATGTCCCGACATTGTTCGGCACAGCCGAGTCGCTATCAGTTGTTCCTCGTTATCACTCGCCATAGGCTTCACTGGTTATAATATTCACTGTTCTCATCCTTTTTTGAGATAAACAGGTATTGTTTGTATGGGTTTCTGTGGCTGATTGAGGTGTAATTAAACCCACCTGATGTCTTACCTGCACTTGACTAGCCTGGGGGGATGGGTGGTTGATAGGTGTTTGGTTTCACAGTAAGGAAGGGCATACACTCTACAACCAATTCGTATCAGATACTCCTTACTGCCAATTTATATCAGATTCATCTCATACATTTTTGAGCTGATTCGTGTCAAATGCATTGCAGAGGCTGACTCTGCCAACTCACTGCATGTCCACGTAGTTGTACCTTCGAGATCGGTCGTATATCTTCATCGATTGTCCCACGCTCGGACCGCTACACACTCGCTGTCGCAGGTAGGACTTTGTTGTTACCGCTCTTCTAAACTCCAATAGTTACGTTATCATGTTCGTTTTGCAAAGTCGCACTTACGCCACCGTAAGTCTATGTCATCTTTCATGTATTTCATCCTTTCTACCCAACGCGGGTTTACTCGAGCCGATCACTTCACGGTCGATGCGGTGAAATCCGACATTCAAGCCCCTTACTCACCTCGCATCTACGGCCGATTCGAAATCTAGTCGCAACTTCGCTTCTATGTTTCGGATCCTCGGCAATCACAAGCCCCTTCAACCGTCATCACCATTTAGTTGATTCGAACCCAGCCATATCATCGGCAATACGGTCAGATCTGTTATACGAGCCCCGTAGTCACCTCATATCTACGGCCGATTTGAAATCTAGTCGCAACTTCGCTTCTATGTTTCGGATCCTTGGCAGTCACAAGCCCCTTCAACCGCCATCACCATTTAGTCGATTCAAACCCAGCCATATCATCTGCAACACGGGCAGATCTGTCATACGAGCCCCGTAGTCACCTCGCATCTACGGCCGTTTCGAATCTAGTCGCAACTTCGCTTCTATGTTTCGGATCATTGACAATCACCAGCCCCTTCAACCACCATCACAATTCAATCAATCCGAACCCAGCCATATCCTCAGCGATACGGTCGGATCCCATATACGAGCCTCTCAGTCGCATCTACGGAGGATTCGAGTTTAGTCGCAGCGTCGGCGCAACGATTCCAGTCCTTGCCAAACGCAACTCTAACAACCAAGCCGAATCCTGTTGCATCACCGACTCAAATGAGTCAAATCTTTCGCAGACTATTCCATAGCTATAGCCCAGTTCAAACTAGTCACATCGACTGTACGAATTCAGCAGTACTTACATTTGACCTTCTCAGTGTATCCATACATGATCGTACACAATTCTCTCCACCAATTTGCTCAGTATTGCGCACGGTCATTCCTACATAATCACATTTCCTCTATAACCTTTCTTTCACCTTTCAACAAAGCTGCGTTCTTGCAATCGCTGCAAGTCTTTTCTGCATTTGGCTCAAAACTGCCAATCGTTTCCAGTAGCAACACTGCTGTTCACCTCATACCTACACACTTATAAATCCGCAAAACATTGCTTTCACCTTTCAAATCTCATCTCTAGTAGAAAAACGGCTGCTCTCCTCATTCCTACACACTTATAATTAAATTTATAGATTCAAATAAAGCTGCTTTCTTGCAAATCGCTGCAAGCATCTCTGCAATAGCTTAATACGGCCACTCATCGTCTCCAGTAGCAACACAGCTGTTCACCTCATTCATTCATTCATTCATTCATTCTCACCTCATAATTCAATTTATAATTCAAATAAGGCCGCTTCCTTGCAATCGCTGCAAGCATTTCAGCGAATGGCTCAAACTGCCACTCATCGTCTCCAGTAGCAACACGGCTGCTCATCGTTTTCTCTGTCGCTTTCCCCTTTTAGGCCAGTTAGAACACCAGTTAGTCCACCCTGCACCAGGTTTGGACAGTATCTCCCAAAAAAAAAAAAAAAAACATTGTCGAGGGCTTGCATCTTCACCAGGGGGCCAGCTTTGCCCCAAACAGCTCTTTGCAATCCCCATCGTCAAAACGAAATTCTCATGTCACCTTACTACAGGCTCCCGGTCAACTCAGTTCTCGACCACCAACCAGTCGACTTCACAACTAGGGCATAAAGTCAGGTGTGTAGTTCAATGGGATTCCCCCTTTCTCTTAAACACTCTTTCACTACATATTTTTACTTCACATACAGAATTTGACCTGCTCCTGAGGCGTTAGCAACTGTCACATACTTCTGTGCACTTCACTCTGTTTTCGAAGCACAAGCCTTCAATACGCAGACAAGGTCGCCTAATCTCCATACTTGCTGGCAGTGCAAGCATTAGTAGACCGAACCCACGTCAATTAACTACAGATCGCAACATTCCTACTTAGTATACCAGACTTCAGCTACCCACCCCAGTCCGCCCTGGGGCGCTCTGGTTCATTAGTCTGTGCCGAGCACAGACTGACACCCGAGCTATCGGTTACCTAGCCAGTCACCTCCTGGCTCACCTCGGTTGTTACACATTCTTTTGAGTTTTCTAAAGTCACACTCAACAGCGCTCGAGCGCAAACCAACTGTCACTATGGCTGTCGTTCCTTGTCCTATTCTTCTTGTTTCCTTCCGCCTTTCATCTTATCTACCCAACGCAACTATCCGCTCCTACCTTTGCAACTTACCTCAAACATACCCCCCCTTGCTTTTAGTTGACGCCATGTCGCAGGCAGACAGTGAGGACTTTGCCTCAGCCCTGCCATCACCCTTTACGGGCTCAGCAAGCGGCGGTTTAGTCTCACAAGAGCTTGGACCAATAAAAAAACAAATAAACAAAACAAACAAACAAAAACAAAAAAATATAAACTCATAACAGAACGGTGTCGCAGGAGTAAATCCTACCCTGCTGCAGCCAGGAAACCAAGCCTTTAGGCTACTGTTTCCACCACCAGTGGCAGCCCTTCCAGGCACCACTTCAGTCTATCTTCTTTGCGACTACTCAGCGGCACTCCTGGGTAACCACACTGTCAGCAGCAGTCGCCGAAGTCCAAGCAGAGTGACAGCCCTGGAGGTACGCCCAGCCGTGCCCCTACCAGCTCCAGTCACCACCGTCATTCCCGTACCTTCACTTACAGATACACCCAACTTCTGCACCATCGTCTTCCCTGCACACCTTGTCCTAGCAGGGCATCTAGGAGGACATCTTGGATGACAACGACGTTAACTTAGCATCCCTCCTCATAGCAGTACACAACTTGGCTTAGAACAAATCATATTCGCAGGGAGATGTCTCCGTCATCCTGAAGACCAGAGACCCTTTACTTAATCGCAAGCTCACTGTCACAGAGTTTGTGCGGGCCTTGGGGACAGTCAGAGACATGCTAGGCAGAGCAACCCCAACAGGAGGGTAGAATTGGACCCGTATCTGCACGCAGCAGGTCACAAGTACGCAGGGTGCCCATCCTTTGACTATCACTGCTCATTTTCAGCCAAGGCAGCAGCCAGACTCAAGGGGATCTTTTACCTCCCATCTTTTAGTGTTTCTCTTCCAGGCAAAGACCCTGACTAAATCCTTAAATTAAGATGTGCCAGCTATAGCAGATCTGCCCATGAGAGTCGAATTTCTCACAAATTGGAATGGCATGCCAATGTGTATTCCTTCAGCATCTCTCTCTTCATCTCAGGTAGTCATGGTCACCGCAGCCTCCACAGGTCCTCGCCTCAATTTTGGTCAAATTGGGTTTATAGGGCCATGGCCGTCAGAAATCCTCTTGATTCCTGGGTTCAGTTAGTCCTCCTCTTTGTTCGACCTCTACCCCATTGTCGCAGCAGCTCAAGTCTGGTGCAACAACTGGGCAGGACAAACAGTGGCGTTCGCCACAGACAACCAAGCCAATAAACCAATAAAGGAGGTCCTAGTAGCTGGCCATCGTGGCCTTCCTGTGCAGGCTGGTGCCACTATCCCCACAGCACCAATCTAACGTCCTATGCGTCCACATCCCAGACAAATGCAATAATCTGGCCGACGCACTACCCGTTAACTTTGCTTCGTTATTTTTTGCAGGAACCTGGAACCGACCCGACCATGTCTCTTATCCCACACTGGTCGTAGCTAACCTCGGATTCAAACAACACTTTCACGACGCTACCTGCCTTATTAATCTTTCATTATCTCACAACACCCTGAAGGCCTACCGGGCAGCCTAGAGGTTCTATGTCAGGTTACTAGCCTCAAACCCCAGAGCAATACCAAGAGTTCTCTATCACATCCCGGTCTTCATATTATGCCACCGCACACAGTTGGCATTTTCACACAATACCTTAGATCCCACTCAGCTGACATCCAGTATTTCATCCCCTTATGAGATCCTAACAAACCGTCTTGTTCGCCGCCCATACGGTCAAGACCATGTTGTGTGGTATTCACAGGCAATGACCCCAAATCAGTATCAAACGGCTACCCGTCACCAGCGCCATATTCCGAGACATGTCTTTCATCCTGTCACATTCCCCTTTTGGCTAAATTCAGCCTGGTCCTTCAAGCAGCCATCTACCTGGCTTTCTACAGCTTCTTACGCCCCAGTGAATACTGTCACCATCCCAGTTGTAAAGTGTTACATAGACACCACCTCACACGCCATCAGACTTCATCTTGCTCCTCAGCGTGTCCAAAACACAATAGTCCGGTCCAGGGGTTGACCTAAAACCTTTCCAAACTCTCAAAGCCTGGTGCCCCATGTCCATCCTAGATCAATTTTTGGCCCATATGTTTGATCCCTCGCAGGACAGCCCATTACTACCGTTCTCGATTAGTACCCCAGGCAGCAACCAGTTCATTAGTCACGTCAGGTTCCTTTTGAGCACATTAGGCCAGGACCTTGGTCATTTTCTTGGACATTCTTTCGCATTGGAGCAGCATCAGCAGCCTCACGAAACGGGGTCCCAGTCCACGCGATCAAAGA
This sequence comes from Lithobates pipiens, assembly GCF_037356315.1. Classification (NCBI taxonomy): domain Eukaryota; kingdom Metazoa; phylum Chordata; class Amphibia; order Anura; family Ranidae; genus Lithobates; species Lithobates pipiens. The sequence goes on along the minus strand of NW_027507750.1, from coordinate 7,481,135 downwards.
TGGGCAGGCGGGAATCCACCTGCTTTACTCGATACATCTCCAATCCACAAGTGGAAATGTCCTGAGCCTTCAGAAACTTTGCCCCGTAGTGTCTTGCTGTACATAAATTAATAATTACCTCCCTACACCAAATCTTTTGCGGCCTTCTCTTGGCATATCGCCCAGCAGAGCAGGGCTCACCGCCCAGCTCACCAGGGCTTACCTTACAGCAGACCAAGGGCACAATTCAGGTCTATTTTATGTTGTTAGTCTTGTGACGTGTTTATGTGTTCTTTCATATCTCTTACAGCGGAGGGCTCCAACCATAAATAAGAGGGCCAGTATGGTGGCCCGTAATTATGGGAGGAGCCCGGAGGGTATATAATCAGACCACCCACAACGGTCTGTGTCGGTTCCAGTGCAAGGTACCCACCCACCCATTTCCCTTCTTAGAGTACTTCACTTAAAACACGTTTCTCTACAGAAACATCCATTTACTTTCTTAAGGTATGCGGCCTTCTCTTGGCATATCGCCCAGCAGAGCAGGGCTCACTGCCCAGCTCACCAGGGCTTACCTTACAGCAGACCAAGGGCACAATTCAGGTCTATTTTATGTTGTTAGTCTTGTGACGTGTTTATGTGTTCTTTCATATCTCTTACAGCGGAGGGCTCCAACCATAAATATATATATATAAATAAAACGTGTTTTTTGTTTTTTAAATTTAATAACCACTTCAGCCCAGGAAGGTTTTACCCCCCCTTTCCTGACCAGGCCATTTTTTTGTGATATGGCACTGCGTTACTTTAACTGTCAATTGCTCGGTCATGCGGCGTTGTACCCAAATAAAATTGATGTCCTTTTTTTCCCCCACAAATTGAGCTCTCTTTTGGTGATATTTGATAACCTCTGTGGGGTTTTTTTTTTTGGGGGGGTGGGGGGGGGGGTTGCGCTATAAAGAAAAAAAGGCTGACAATTTTGAAAAAATAATCAATATTTTTTTACATTCTGATATAAAACATCCAATAAAAAAAAAGTATTTCTTTATCAGTTTATGCCAATATGTATTCTGCTACATATTTGTGGTAAAAATAAAAAAAATAAAAAATCACAATTAGTGTATATTGAGTGGTTTGCGCAAAAGTTATGGTGTCTACAAACTTTTGGATATATTTATGGAATTTTTATTATTTATTTATTTTTTACTAGTAACGACAGTGATCAGTGATTTTTAGCAGGACTGCGATATTCCGGTGGACAAATTGGACGCCTAACACTATTTTGGGAACCAGTGACATTATTACAGTGATCAGTGCTAAAAATATGCACTGTCACTGTACTAATGACACTGGCAGGGAAGGGGTTATCATGGGCGATCAAAGGGTCCTAAGTAATTTTCTAGCAAAAAAAATACAGATTTTTACTTGTAAACAAAAAGTGCCAGAAAAAGGCTGGGTCAGCAAGTGGATAGTGAATACAGGAGGTATCAGATCCCAGCTGTCATTGTTTTGGGGCGGCGGGGGGGGGGGGGGGGGGGTGTAATTATGGATAATGGTTCTGTGATTGGACAGCCAATAAAGGAGGCAACAACAAAACAGATGATTTTTCTCTTAACTATTTGGACAGATGGAGAGGTGTGAAGATAGTAAATGACATCTCCTGGCCGGGATCCCAGGAACAAAAGGGACGGAGACTCATGTGATCACCCCACACCTTCCACCCCCATCTTCTCCATGATGTCCTCTTCTCTACCACATTTAGGAAGGGGACCCATGTGATCACCCAACACCTTCCATCCCCATTGCCTACATGATGGCCTCTACCACATCTAGGTAGGGGACCCAGGTAATTACCGAACACCATGCACCCCCCTCGCCTCCATGATGTCCTCTTCTCTACCACATCTAGGAAGGAAACCCATGTGATCACCCAACACTCTCCACCCCAATCTCCTCCATGATGTCTTCTTCTCTACCACATTTAGGAAGGGGACCCATGTGATCACCCAACACCTTCCATCCCCATCTTCTACATGATGTCCTCTACCACATCTAGGTAGGGGACCCAGGTGATTACCGAACACCATGCACCCCCCTCGCCTCCATGATGTCCTCTTCTCTACCACATCTAGGAAGGAAACCCATGTGATCACCCAACACTCTCCACCCCGATCTCCTCCATGATGTCTTCTTCTCTACCACATTTAGGAAGGGGACCCATGTGATCACCCAATACCTTCCATCCCCATTGCCTACATGATGGCCTCTACCACATCTAGGTAGGGGACCCAGGTGATTACCGAACACCATGCACCCCCCCCCCCCCGCCTCCCTGATGTCCTCTTCTCTACCACATCTAGGAAGGAAACGCATGTGATCACCCAACACTCTCCACCCCAATCTCCTCCATGATGTCTTCTTCTCTACCACATTTAGGAAGGGGACCCATGTGATCACCCCACACCTTCCGCCCCCATCTTCTCCATGATGTCCTCTTCTCTACCACATTTAGGAAGGGGACCCATGTGATCACCCAACACCTTCCATCCCCATCTTCTACATGATGTCCTCCACCACATCTAGGTAGGGGACCCAGGTGATTAATGAACACCATGCACCCCCCTCGCCTCCATGATGTCCTCTTCTCTACCACATCTAGGAAGGAAACCCATGTGATCACCCAACACTCTCCACCCCGATCTCCTCCATGATGTCTTCTTCTCTACCACATTTAGGAAGGGGACCCATGTGATTACCCAACACCTTCCATCCCTATCGCCTAAATGATGTCCTCTACCACATCTAGGTAGGGGACCCAGGTGATTACCGAACACCATGCACCCCCCTCGCCTCCATGATGTCCTCTTCTCTACCACATCTAAGAAGGAAACCCATGTGATCACCCAACACCCTCCACCCCAATCTCCCCCATGATGTCTTCTTCTCTACCACATTTAGGAAGGAGACCCATGTGATCACCCAACACCTTCCATCCCCATCGCCTACATGATGTCCTCTACCACATCTAGGTAGGGGACCCAGGTAATTACTGAAAACCATGCACCCCCCTCGCCTCCATGATGTTCTCTTCTCTACCACATCTAGAAAGGAGACGTCATCACTCAACGCCCTTCACCCCCATGATGTCCCCTTCTCAACCACATCTAGGAAGGAGACCCAAGTGATCACCCAACACCCTCCACCCCCATCGTCTCCACAATGTCCCCTTCTCTACCACATCTAGGAAGGAGACGCATGTGATCACCCAACACCCTCCACCCCCATCACCTCCATGATGTCCCCTTCTCAACCACATCTAGGAAGTAGACCCAAGTGATCACCCAACACCCTCCACCCCCATCGTCTCCATGATATCCCCTTCTCTACTACATCTAGGAAGGGGACGCATGTGATCACCCAACACCCTTCACCCCCATCACCTCCATGATGTCCCCTTCTCAACCACATCTAAGAAGGAGACCCAAGTGATCACCCAACACCCTTCACCCTGTCAGACTTCCACTTACCAGGCCAGTGAGCCTGCTTGGGCAGAGTGTGGTCTCCCGTACGTGTCCGACTCACAACTCCTGGTAGAGTAGACAGGAGGCTGGGAGTGTGGAGTGGTATGAGAGCCTATGAAGAGGGTCCAGGAGCTAGAAGTAGGATGAACCCCGAAGCAGCAGGTGAGTAGGCTGAAACACAGGCAATCGGGTGCGGAGCAGGAGCTGGGCAGGCGGGTCCAGGTACAGGCAGGATTCGGCAACAGGCGGGCAGCAACGGTACAATAGGAACAGGCAGAAGCGAGGTCAGAACAGGCTGAGGTCAGGTGCAGGCGCAGATCAGGGGTGTGCAAAGAGCAAGCCGGGTCGTCAGGAGATCAGGGATACAGGAATGCAGATACAGGCAACGGAGCAGGGAACGGAGGAGCTGATGATCAGGCAGCACTTGAATGGAGTATGCGGCAGACCTAAAATAGGCCGATTGGCGCCAAACACTGCGCGCACATAAGCGCACACGCACCCGCGCGCGCCCGAGCGCCAGCGTGCACACCAGTGTTACCAGGAGTGCACACAACAGCGGGCATCGGCGCGCACCAACGCTAAAAGGAGCGCACGCACCACAGCGGGCACAGGAACACGCGCGCCAGCACGCACTGTTGCACATCGACGCACACCAGCACGGCCAGCACCACGACCAACCAGGTAACTTCTCTGACACACCCCCATCGCCTCCACGATGTCCTCTTCTCAGCCACATCTAGGAAGGAGACCCAAGTGATCACCCAACACCCTACACCCCCATCACCTCCATGATGTCCCCTTCTCTACCACATCTAGGAAGGAGATCCAAGTGATCACCCAACACCCTTCACCCCCATCGCCTCCATGATATCCCCTTCTCTACCACATCTAGGAAGGAGATCCAAGTGATCACCCAACACCCTTCACTCCCATCGCCTCCACGATGTCCCCTTCTCTACCACATCTAGGATGGAGACCCAAGTGATCACCCAACACCCTCCACCCCCATCACCTCCATGATGTCCCCTTCTCTACCACATCTAGGAAGGAGATCCAAGTGATCACCCAACACCCTTCACCCCCATCGCCTCCATGATATCCCCTTCTCTACCACATCTAGGATGGAGTCCCAAGTGATCACCCAACACCCTTCACCCCCATCGCCTCCACGATGTCCCCTTCTTTACCACATCTAGGAAGGAGATCCAAGTGATCACCCAACATCCTCCACCCCCATCTCCTCCATGATATCCCCTTCTCTACCACATCTAGGAAGGAGATCCAAGTGATCACCCAACCCCCTTCACCCCCATCGCCTCCACGATGTCCCTTTCTTTACCACATCTAGGAAGGAGACCCAAGTGATCACCCAACCCCCTTCACCCCCATCGCCTCCACGATGTCCCCTTCTCTACCACATCTAGGAAGGAGACTCAAGTGATCACCCAACACCCTTCACCCCCATCGCCTCCACGATGTCCCTTTCTTTACCACATCTAGGAAGGAGACCCAAGTGATCACCCAACCCCCTTCCCCCCCATCGCCTCCACGATGTCCCCTTCTCTACCACATCTAGGAAGGAGACTCAAGTGATCACTCAACACCCTTCACCCCCATCACCTCCATGATATCCCCTTCTCTACCACATCTAGGAAGGAGACCCAAGTGATCACCCAACCCCCTTCACCCCCATCGCCTCCACGATGTCCCCTTCTCTACCACATCTAGGAAGGAGACCCAAGTGATCACCCAACACCCTCCACCCCCATCGTCTCCACGATGACCCCTTCTCTACCACATCTAGGAAGGAGACCCAAGTGATCACCCAACACCCTCCACCCCCATTGTCTCCACGATGACCCCTTCTCTACCACATCTAGGAAGGAGACCCAAGTGATCACCCAACACCCTCCACTCCTTCCTTACGGAGAGATCAGGGGTCAGACACCAGATGTCTCCTCTGCCCTCCAAAGCATCCGATCAAACCGAGCTCAGATTTATCAGATGCTTTGCTAGCCGGTAAACAAAAGACTGAAACCAGAAGCGACAAAATCTTCATTGCTTATGGTTTCATACACCATAGAGATGACCAGGGACTGCAAGTGCCTCCTTCCTCTCTATGGTCAGCCAGCGCAACCACAGGCAGCGGCCCCAAACTCCCCGGTGGACTTTCCGACGCTTGTAAAAGTGCTGTTCAGTCGCACCAATCAACTGCTGTCCTGTGGTGCCTTCGCGTGCAATCGGGAGGCCAGATTTATTGACGGGGGTCCAGATTACCACAGAGCTGGCTGTGGACTGGATGGTCCCTGGCCAGCTCTATGACCCTAGGAGGCCGGAAGCGACGTCATGAGTTTTTTTTACCTAGAAAGAAGAGATTGATGTTTTTCTTCTTTTATCTCATGCTTTCCATCGTGGAGGAGAGATGTGGGGTGTCATTGACCCCAGATGTCTCCATAAAAAAGGGATGTTTACATTTCTTGCAATAGGAATAAAAGTGATAAAAAAAATGGACAGTGGAAGAAAAAAAAAATAATAATAATAAAAAAATAGAAAATAAACAAAAAAATAATAATCGAAAAAAAAAAATTCCCCTGTCCTCAGAAACAACGGCATACGTAGGTTGCACTCGCATATGTAAGCGGCGTTCAAAACACACATGTGAGGTATCGCCGCGAACGTGGCCTATGGAGATTTCTAATTACCAACGTTTGTCACCATTCCACTAGTGTGTGGAATTTTAAAGCGTGACATGTTAGGTATCTATGTACTGGATGTAACATCATCTTTTATATTTTACAAAAAAATTGAGGTAAATATAGTGTTATGTTTTTTTGCGCAAATACCATGTGACATAACAATATGCAGCACCCGTCATTTTATTCTTTAGGGCCTCTACTAAAAATTGATATATACAGTATATATAATATTTGAGTGTTCTTAGTAATTTTTTTCCCTAAAAAGTCAAGTATATTTTTTTCCTTAAAAGTCAAGTATATTTTTTTTCCTAAAAGGAGATGTATATTTTTTCCCTAAAAGTTAATTAAAGCATATTTTTTCCCGAAAAATTGCACTTGAAAAAATGCAGCACCCGCCATTTTAAAAGATATATATATATATATATATATATATATATATATATATATATATATATACAAACACACACACACATACAGTATATATAATATTTGTGTGTTCTTAGTAGTTTTTTTTTCATAAAAAGTCAAGTATATTTTTTTTCATAAAAAGTCAAGGATTATTTTCCTAAAAAAGACAAGTTTATTTTCTTCCTAAGAAGTCAAGTATATTTTTTTCCTAAAAATTCAAGGATAATATTTTCCTAAAAAATCAAGGATTTATTTTTTCCTAAAAAGTAAAGTTTATTTTTTTCCTAAAAAGTCAAGTATATTTTTTTCCTAAAAATTCAATGTTATTTGTTTCCTTTAAAAAAGTTAATTAAAGCGTATTTTTTTTCCAGAAAAATTGCACTGGAAAAACCACTGCGTAAATACCGTGTGACATAAAAATTTTACACTCTAGGGCCTCTGCTAAAAGAAAAATGATATATACAGTATGTATAATATATGGGTGTTCTTAGTAGTTTTTTTCCCCCTAAAAAGTCAAGTTTATTTTCTTCCTAAAAAGTCAAATATATTTTTTTCCTAAAAAGTCAAATATATTTTGTTCCTAAAAATTCAAGTTTATTTTGTTCCTAAAAATTCAAGTATAATTTTTTCCTAAAAAATAACAGTTCAATTTTTTCCAAAAAAGTCAAAGATTTTTTTCCCTAAAAAGTAAAGTTTATGTTTTTTCTAAAAAGTAAAGTTTATTTTTTTCCTACAAAGTCAAGTATTTTTTTTTTCCTAACAAGTCAAGTATATATATTTTCCTAAAAGGTCAAGTATATTTTTTCCTTAAAAAAAGTTAATTAAAGCGTATTTTTTCCTGAAAAATTGCACTTAAAAAAATGCTGCGCAAATACAGTGTGACATAAAAATATGCAGCACCAGCCATTTTACTCTCTAGGGCCTCTGTTAATTTTTTTTTTTTTTTTTACATATACAGTATATATAATATTTGGGTGTTCTTAGTAGTTTTTTTTCTTCCTAAAAAGTCAAGTATATTTTTTTCCTAAAAATTCAAGGATAATATTTTCCTAAAAAGTCAAGGATTTATTTTTTCCTAAAAAGTAAAGTTTATTTTTTCCCTAAAAAGTCAATTATATTTTTTTTCTAAAAAGTCAAGTATACTTTTTCCTTTAAAAAAAGTTAATTAAAGCGCATTTTTTTCCAGAAAAATTGCACTAGAAAAACAGCTGCGCAAATACCATGAGACATAAAAATGTTACTCTCTAGGGCCTCTGCTAAAAAAAAAAAAAAAAAAAAATGATATATACAGTATTATAATATATGGGTGTTCTTAGTAGTTTTTTTTCCCCCTAAAAAGTCAAGGATTATTTTCCTAAAAAGTCAAGTTTATTTTCTTCCTAAAAAAAAATCAAGTTAATTTTTCCCAAAAAAGTAAAGTTTATTTTTTTCCTAAAAAGTAAAGTTTATTTTTTTCCTACAAAGTCAATTATATTTTTTTTTTAAAAAGTCAAGTATACTTTTTCCTTTAAAAAAAGTTAATTAAAGCGCATTTTTTTCCAGAAAAATTGCACTAGAAAAACTGCTGCGCAAATACCATGAGACATAAAAATGTTACTCTCTAGGGCCTCTGCTAAAAAAAAAAAAAAAAAAATTATATATACAGTATTATAATATATGGGTGTTCTTAGTAGTTTTTTTTTCCCCTAAAAAGTCAAGGATTATTTTCCTAAAAAGTCAAGTTTATTTTCTTCCTAAAAATTCAAGTATAATTTTTTCCTAAAAAAAAATCAAGTTAATTTTTCCCAAAAAAGTTAAGTTTATGTTTTTCCTAAAAAGTAAAGTTTATGTTTTTCCTAAAAAGTAAAGTTTATTTTTTTCCTAAAAAGTAAAGTTTATTTTTTTCCTAAAAAGTCAAGTTTATTTATTTCCTACAAAGTCAAGTATTTTTTTTTATCCTAACAAGTCAAGTATATATTTTTTCCTAAAAGGTCAAGTATATTTTTTTCCTTAAAAAAAGTTCATTAAAACATATTTTTTCCTGAAAAATTGCACTTAAAAAAAAACGCTGCGCAAATACCTGTTAATTTTTTTTTTTTTTTTTTACATATACAGAATATATAATATTTGGGTGTTCTTAGTAGTTCTTTTTTTTTTCCTAAAAAGTCAAGTATATTTTTTTCCTAAAAAATTCAAGTTTATTTTGTTCCTATAAATTCAAGTATAATTGTTTCCTAAAAAAAATCCAGTCTATTTTTTCCACAAAAAGTAAAGTTTATGTTTTTCCTAAAAAGTAAAGTTTATGTTTTTCCTAAAAAGTAAAGTTTATGTTTTTCCTAAAAAAGTAAAGTTTATTTTTTTCCTAAAATGTAAAGTTTATTTTTTTCCTAAAAAGGTCAAGTTTTTTCCCCCCATATTTTATAGTATTTTCATACATGGGGAAACCTGTGCGCAGCAGGCTGGGTACGCAACGCAAATATGAAAAGGAGGACGATATGAGTGGCTGACGCCATCTGCGTGAGCGTAAGGTATGATTCCCCTCCCCCACTCATGACTTTGGGAGGGGGGGGGGGGGACACAAGTCCCTCTGGAAGGCTGCGTTGCCCTGTGTGTGTGTGCGATTTCTTTCCATTCATCCAGTTACATCCAAAGCATTTTATGGCTGAAAATTGCACCTAATTGTTCCCAGTCATCTTTTCATGTTATTCCAAGAATTCTCTCCGAGAATTTCCCCCCTTCGCTGCTCTCGCGTCCTCCTAGTGGGGGAAAGAAATACGGCAGCCGTCATTCCCCAATCGTAGGATTGTTGGGTGATCGGGGGGCCCATCCCTTGATATCGGGGAATCGTGTTTTCGCGAACGTCTGGTGATAATTTACTGATAAATCTGCAGTGCCGTCATCTCGGCGGAATCTCGCAGTCACATGACAACGTGCCGCGCAGCTGTTCACCATGAAAGTCTCCCGGAATGTTTTATTGTCAGTCCGGCTCCAAAAGTCGTATAACTGGTAAAAATTAACATACCTGCTTCACAGCGCGGGGGGGGGGGGGGGAACTTACCGCAAGAGATGAAGGTTTCATTTGCTCCACGATATCGGACACTAGAAAACATTGGAAGAGGAAAGCGAAAAACGTCTGAGAGACGAAAGATCCGAGAAGTTTTTTTGCGGAAAAAAATAAAAAATAAATCGCTGGCGTCAGTTTCACTCGCGGTTCCTTGACGTTCCTCAGACGCGTCTTGTATGATGAGGGGAACTCATATTCCTCTCGGATACCACGGGGACGAGAAGTCCATGTCCCGGCGTTCCACGTTCCAAAGAGACTTTTTTTTTTTTTGTTTAAAGTCAAAAACGAAGAACTCTGTTGTAATTATGTTTGGCGGAATTCACACCCGTCGCGTTTTGAGCGTTTTTTTTTTGTTTTGTTTTTTGGGGGGGGGGGGCATTTTTCCCAACGTTTGCAATGCGCGTTTTTGAGCTTTGGCATTTAAAAAAAAAAATATTTGTGTTACATTTTTAAACACAGGCTGCTTACAAAGTGACAACATAAAAACGAGAGAAATAACAAAAGAAAGAAAGAAAAGAAAAAAAAAACATAAAAGAGCGATACAACAGCACAAGTGGCCAGCATGGCACAGCTTTGGCACTTATTAATTAGGCCATTTTCACGCTGGGGGGCGTCGGCGGTAAAGCGCTGCTATTTTTAGCGGCGCTTTACCGTTGTTTAAACTGTGCTTTTCGGAAGCAAGCGGGGGGGGGGGGGGGGTGGATTAAAAGTTCTGGCAAAGCACCTCAGTGTGAAAGTGGTCTTAGGCAATAGAGAAAAATATCATCTGTTTTGATCATTTGTTGCTACTGTGTGTTTGACAGTTTCTCCCCACCCCTCTGTGAACTGACCACGGTGTATCGTGGCTGCTGAGACCAGACACCGTGGTCAGTTGACGTGCCTCTGTCATCAGCGGCCTGCTATCTGCTCTCCTCTCTGCTCCTGTGTCCTCCTCCCCCTCCCCTCTCTGTCTGTGTGTGAGCCGCCCCTCCTACTGCTCTCATAACAGTGATCCAGTGGCGTTTGGTGCTCAAAAAAATTTTTTGGGGGGGGGGGGGTGCAAACAAACTGAAAAAAACAAAAAAAAACAACATCAATTGCAGCTACTGTGCCCATTAGTGATGGCCGAACGGTTCGCCCGGCGGTCGTTTCGCGGCGAATTTCCGACATTCGCGGTCCGCACGTTCGAACGCCTTTTTCCGTCGTTCGCCGCGGCGGACTTACGTGTTTAATGTATACAAGAACTTTAACCTTTGGTGACACGTTTATCATGTGATACAGGACAGCCAATTGAGACATGACAGCACATGGACACTTGTACATTCCCCCTAACCTATAAATACACCCGATCCGGTGGCCATTTTACATTCTTTCTTCTGTTAAGATAGGGACAGGTTCCTGTGTGGAGTAGGGAGAGATAAACCACTAGCTATTTGGTACACAAAAGTTCTTTTCAGGACTGGTATAGGTGTTAGGTGTTGATAGGTTTGCTGTGCTGCTGATTCTTGCAGCAGCCTGAGTGTCTTTTGTTAGTTTAGAGAAAGGGAAAGGACGGTGTATGCTACAGGGACAGCCAGATTAGTCTTTCATCATCATCATCATCATCATCATCATTAGCTGTTACTATCAAGGTCCACAAAAGAGCTGTTCCAGTAACCACTAATCGTTCTCTTTTTTTGCCAATTTGTATAGGGACAGGAAGGAAGCAGTGTTGTCAGGCAGTGAGGGTAATTTTAAAGACTTGCTGTTATTATTAGTTCCACAAAGGTTCTTTTCAGGACTGGTATCAGTGGTACAGTAATAGGCTTGTACATGTATAATATTCTTTCTTCCAAATATAGAAAGGATATTATACTTGACTGCTGCCCTTCTGCTGCAGTCTGCTAAACATTCACAACTCACTTGTTCCACAAAAGTTCTTATAAGGACTGGTAACTTGGTATAGGGTGCTACGGTACATAGGCTTGAGTGCGGTACAGTCTGCTGTTCTGTAAGGACCGCTATCGGTCCACAATAGATAGGGTTGACGTGCACCACTGCTGACCGCTGCCCTATACTGCAGCAGTCCTTCAGCGGTATAGGGACTGACGTACAGTCTGCTAATCACTAACACACAACCTGCTTGTTCCACAAAAGTTCTTATAAGGACTGGTAACTTGGTATAGGGTGCTACGGTACATAGGCTTGAGTGCGGTACAGTCTGCTGTTCTGTAAGGACCGCTATCGGTCCACAATAGATAGGGTTGACGTGCACCACTGCTGACCGCTGCCCTATACTGCAGCAGTCCTTCAGCGGTATAGGGACTGACGTACAGTCTGCTAAAAACTAATACACAACCTGCTTGGTCCACAAAAGTTCTTATAAGGACTGGTAACTTGGTATAGGGTGCTACGGTACATAGGCTTGAGTGCGGTACAGTCTGCTGTTCTGTAAGGACCGCTATCGGTCCACAATAGATAGGGTTGACGTGCACCACTGCTGACCGCTCACCTATACTGCAGCAGTCCTTCAGCGGTATAGGGACTGACGTACAGTCTGCTAAACACTAATACACAACCTGCTTGTTCCACAAAAGTTCTTATAAGGACTGGTAACTTGGTATAGGGTGCTACGGTACATAGGCTTGAGTGCGGTACAGTCTGCTGTTCTGTAAGGACCGCTATCGGTCCACAATAGATAGGGTTGACGTGCACCACTGCTGACCGCTCACCTATACTGCAGCAGTCCTTCAGCGGTATAGGGACTGACGTACAGTCTGCTAAAAACTAATACACAACCTGCTTGGTCCACAAAAGTTCTTATAAGGACTGGTAACTTGGTATAGGGTGCTACGGTACATAGGCTTGAGTGCGGTACAGTCTGCTGTTCTGTAAGGACCGCTATCGGTCCACAATAGATAGGGTTGACGTGCACCACTGCTGACCGCTCACCTATACTGCAGCAGTCCTTCAGCGGTATAGGGACTGACGTACAGTCTGCTAAACACTAATACACAACCTGCTTGTTCCACAAAAGTTCTTATAAGGACTGGTAACTTGGTATAGGGTGCTACGGTACATAGGCTTGAGTGCGGTACAGTCTGCTGTTCTGTAAGGACCGCTATCGGTCCACAATAGATAGGGTTGACGTGCACCACTGCTGACCGCTCACCTATACTGCAGCAGTCCTTCAGCGGTATAGGGACTGACGTACAGTCTGCTAATCACTAACACACAACCTGCTTGTTCCACAAAAGTTCTTATAAGGACTGGTAACTTGGTATAGGGTGCTACGGTACATAGGCTTGAGTGCGGTACAGTCTGCTGTTCTGTAAGGACCGCTATCGGTCCACAATAGATAGGGTTGACGTGCACCACTGCTGACCGCTCACCTATACTGCAGCAGTCCTTCAGCGGTATAGGGACTGACGTACAGTCTGCTAAACACTAATACACAACCTGCTTGTTCCACAAAAGTTCTTATAAGGACTGGTAACTTGGTATAGGGTGCTACGGTACATAGGCTTGAGTGCGGTACAGTCTGCTGTTCTGTAAGGACCGCTATCGGTCCACAATAGATAGGGTTGACGTGCACCACTGCTGACCGCTCACCTATACTGCAGCAGTCCTTCAGCGGTATAGGGACTGACGTACAGTCTGCTAATCACTAACACACAACCTGCTTGTTCCACAAAAGTTCTTATAAGGACTGGTAACTTGGTATAGGGTGCTACGGTACATAGGCTTGAGTGCGGTACAGTCTGCTGTTCTGTAAGGACCGCTATCGGTCCACAATAGATAGGGTTGACGTGCACCACTGCTGACCGCTCACCTATACTGCAGCAGTCCTTCAGCGGTATAGGGACTGACGTACAGTCTGCTAAACACTAATACACAACCTGCTTGTTCCACAAAAGTTCTTATAAGGACTGGTAACTTGGTATAGGGTGCTACGGTACATAGGCTTGAGTGCGGTACAGTCTGCTGTTCTGTAAGGACCGCTATCGGTCCACAATAGATAGGGTTGACGTGCACCACTGCTGACCGCTGCCCTATACTGCAGCAGTCCTTCAGCGGTATAGGGACTGACGTACAGTCTGCTAAACACTAATACACAACCTGCTTGGTCCACAAAAGTTCTTATAAGGACTGGTAACTTGGTATAGGGTGCTACGGTACATAGGCTTGAGTGCGGTACAGTCTGCTGTTCTGTAAGGACCGCTATAGGTCCACAATAGATAGGGTTGACGTGCACCACTGCTGACCGCTCACCTATACTGCAGCAGTCCTTCAGCGGTATAGGGACTAAGAGTTTTGTCACAGGGTCATTTAAAAAATGACATGCAGAGGAAGAGGCAGGCCCTTCCGCAGGGGTGGTAGGGGTAGGGCAGGAGCAACAGGCTTGAGCCAAAGTGGGAAGTTGCAGAAGGTGCGTTCAATTACTTTAAAGGATGCACCAGACTTGGTTGAGTGGCTCGCTCAGCCTTACTCTTCTGCACCCTCCTCATCCTCTCGATCTGCACCCTCTTCTTCACTCTCTGCTATGTGCACCCCCAAAGACACTACCACCAACAACACGACCACCACCACCACCACCACATACCTTCCGCTTGAGTCACTGGAATTATTTTCCGATCCATATCAAGAGGACATTTCTGATGCGCAGCCACTCTTGGTATTGGATCAGGAAGAGGAGGTAGCAACAAGCGCTACTCAGCAGTCTGACGCCAGTACCCAGATCAGCCCAAGGAGGAGGTTGGTCCCCGGTGTTGCTGCCTACTCCGAGATCTCTACTTATAGCGGTGGGGAAGGTGACGTTGATGATGACGTGTCTAGTGATGTCACGTGGGTGCCCACAAGAGAGGAAGAGGAGGGGAGTTCAGAGGGAGATATGGACCAGCAGATAGGGAGGAGAAGCAGCAATGACTTACATTGCACAGCAGGGACAAAGCAGACTGCAAATGTATCAGGAGCGAGTCATCGACCATGTACGGTCACATCTGGCGCTCCCAGGACACCGGCACATGGCTCCGCAGTGTGGGCTTTTTTTAACGTGTCCGCTGCTGACAATAGCGTTGCCATCTGCAATCTTTGCAGTCAACGCGTTAGTCGCGGTAAGCCCAATACTCACCTAGGGACGACCGCCTTAAGAAGGCACATGAGCAGCCATCACCGAGCCCAGTGGGAGCAACGGAACACACAAAGCCACACTGCAGGCTCTCACCGTCCAGCCTCGTCTTCTACTTCTCCTTCTCCTCTCTCCTCACAATTGTCCTCCACTCCACCTTCCATCACGCCAAGCTCACATTTTTCTGCAAAAAGGCAGGCTTCCGTGGGCCTAATGTTTGAGCGTAAAAAAATGATGATGCCGGATAACCCTCTTGCCCAACGGTTGGCGGCTGGCTTGTCAGAACTCATAGCCCGCCAACTACTGCCATATAAACTGGTGGACTCGGAGGCCTTTCGCAAATTTGTGGCCATTGGAACACCACAATGGAAGGTCCCAGGAAGGAAGTATTTCTCAGAGAAGGGCATCCCAGAGCTATATGGCCATGTTCAGCGGCAAGTGAATGTATCTCTGGCACACAGTGTCGGTGCCAAGATACATCTGACCACAGACACGTGGTCTAGCAAACACGGGCAGGGAAGGTATATCAGTTTTACTGCCCACTGGGTGAACCTTCTGACGGCCGTCAAGCATGTAACCCGTGGCTAGTGATGGCCGAACGGTTCGCCCGGCGGTCGTTTCGCGGCGAATTTCCGACATTCGCGGTCCGCACGTTCGAACGCCTTTTTCCGTCGTTCGCCGCGGCGGACTTACGTGTTTAATGTATACAAGAACTTTAACCTTTGGTGACACGTTTATCATGTGATACAGGACAGCCAATTGAGACATGACAGCACATGGACACTTGTACATTCCCCCTAACCTATAAATACACCCGATCCGGTGGCCATTTTACATTCTTTCTTCTGTTAAGATAGGGACAGGTTCCTGTGTGGAGTAGGGAGAGATAAACCACTAGCTATTTGGTACACAAAAGTTCTTTTCAGGACTGGTATAGGTGTTAGGTGTTGATAGGTTTGCTGTGCTGCTGATTCTTGCAGCAGCCTGAGTGTCTTTTGTTAGTTTAGAGAAAGGGAAAGGACGGTGTATGCTACAGGGACAGCCAGATTAGTCTTTCATCATCATCATCATCATCATCATCATTAGCTGTTACTATCAAGGTCCACAAAAGAGCTGTTCCAGTAACCACTAATCGTTCTCTTTTTTTGCCAATTTGTATAGGGACAGGAAGGAAGCAGTGTTGTCAGGCAGTGAGGGTAATTTTAAAGACTTGCTGTTATTATTAGTTCCACAAAGGTTCTTTTCAGGACTGGTATCAGTGGTACAGTAATAGGCTTGTACATGTATAATATTCTTTCTTCCAAATATAGAAAGGATATTATACTTGACTGCTGCCCTTCTGCTGCAGTCTGCTAAACATTCACAACTCACTTGTTCCACAAAAGTTCTTATAAGGACTGGTAACTTGGTATAGGGTGCTACGGTACATAGGCTTGAGTGCGGTACAGTCTGCTGTTCTGTAAGGACCGCTATCGGTCCACAATAGATAGGGTTGACGTGCACCACTGCTGACCGCTGCCCTATACTGCAGCAGTCCTTCAGCGGTATAGGGACTGACGTACAGTCTGCTAATCACTAACACACAACCTGCTTGTTCCACAAAAGTTCTTATAAGGACTGGTAACTTGGTATAGGGTGCTACGGTACATAGGCTTGAGTGCGGTACAGTCTGCTGTTCTGTAAGGACCGCTATCGGTCCACAATAGATAGGGTTGACGTGCACCACTGCTGACCGCTGCCCTATACTGCAGCAGTCCTTCAGCGGTATAGGGACTGACGTACAGTCTGCTAATCACTAACACACAACCTGCTTGTTCCACAAAAGTTCTTATAAGGACTGGTAACTTGGTATAGGGTGCTACGGTACATAGGCTTGAGTGCGGTACAGTCTGCTGTTCTGTAAGGACCGCTATCGGTCCACAATAGATAGGGTTGACGTGCACCACTGCTGACCGCTGCCCTATACTGCAGCAGTCCTTCAGCGGTATAGGGACTGACGTACAGTCTGCTAAACACTAATACACAACCTGCTTGGTCCACAAAAGTTCTTATAAGGACTGGTAACTTGGTATAGGGTGCTACGGTACATAGGCTTGAGTGCGGTACAGTCTGCTGTTCTGTAAGGACCGCTATCGGTCCACAATAGATAGGGTTGACGTGCACCACTGCTGACCGCTGCCCTATACTGCAGCAGTCCTTCAGCGGTATAGGGACTGACGTACAGTCTGCTAAACACTAATACACAACCTGCTTGGTCCACAAAAGTTCTTATAAGGACTGGTAACTTGGTATAGGGTGCTACGGTACATAGGCTTGAGTGCGGTACAGTCTGCTGTTCTGTAAGGACCGCTATCGGTCCACAATAGATAGGGTTGACGTGCACCACTGCTGACCGCTCACCTATACTGCAGCAGTCCTTCAGCGGTATAGGGACTGACGTACAGTCTGCTAATCACTAACACACAACCTGCTTGTTCCACAAAAGTTCTTATAAGGACTGGTAACTTGGTATAGGGTGCTACGGTACATAGGCTTGAGTGCGGTACAGTCTGCTGTTCTGTAAGGACCGCTATCGGTCCACAATAGATAGGGTTGACGTGCACCACTGCTGACCGCTGCCCTATACTGCAGCAGTCCTTCAGCGGTATAGGGACTGACGTACAGTCTGCTAAACACTAATACACAACCTGCTTGGTCCACAAAAGTTCTTATAAGGACTGGTAACTTGGTATAGGGTGCTACGGTACATAGGCTTGAGTGCGGTACAGTCTGCTGTTCTGTAAGGACCGCTATCGGTCCACAATAGATAGGGTTGACGTGCACCACTGCTGACCGCTGCCCTATACTGCAGCAGTCCTTCAGCGGTATAGGGACTGACGTACAGTCTGCTAAACACTAATACACAACCTGCTTGGTCCACAAAAGTTCTTATAAGGACTGGTAACTTGGTATAGGGTGCTACGGTACATAGGCTTGAGTGCGGTACAGTCTGCTGTTCTGTAAGGACCGCTATAGGTCCACAATAGATAGGGTTGACGTGCACCACTGCTGACCGCTCACCTATACTGCAGCAGTCCTTCAGCGGTATAGGGACTAAGAGTTTTGTCACAGGGTCATTTAAAAAATGACATGCAGAGGAAGAGGCAGGCCCTTCCGCAGGGGTGGTAGGGGTAGGGCAGGAGCAACAGGCTTGAGCCAAAGTGGGAAGTTGCAGAAGGTGCGTTCAATTACTTTAAAGGATGCACCAGACTTGGTTGAGTGGCTCGCTCAGCCTTACTCTTCTGCACCCTCCTCATCCTCTCGATCTGCACCCTCTTCTTCACTCTCTGCTATGTGCACCCCCAAAGACACTACCACCAACAACACGACCACCACCACCACCACCACATACCTTCCGCTTGAGTCACTGGAATTATTTTCCGATCCATATCAAGAGGACATTTCTGATGCGCAGCCACTCTTGGTATTGGATCAGGAAGAGGAGGTAGCAACAAGCGCTACTCAGCAGTCTGACGCCAGTACCCAGATCAGCCCAAGGAGGAGGTTGGTCCCCGGTGTTGCTGCCTACTCTACTTATAGCGGTGGGGAAGGTGACGTTGATGATGACGTGTCTAGTGATGTCACGTGGGTGCCCACAAGAGAGGAAGAGGAGGGGAGTTCAGAGGGAGATATGGACCAGCAGATAGGGAGGAGAAGCAGCAATGACTTACATTGCACAGCAGGGACAAAGCAGACTGCAAATGTATCAGGAGCGAGTCATCGACCATGTACGGTCACATCTGGCGCTCCCAGGACACCGGCACATGGCTCCGCAGTGTGGGCTTTTTTTAACGTGTCCGCTGCTGACAATAGCGTTGCCATCTGCAATCTTTGCAGTCAACGCGTTAGTCGCGGTAAGCCCAATACTCACCTAGGGACGACCGCCTTAAGAAGGCACATGAGCAGCCATCACCGAGCCCAGTGGGAGCAACGGAACACACAAAGCCACACTGCAGGCTCTCACCGTCCAGCCTCGTCTTCTACTTCTCCTTCTCCTCTCTCCTCACAATTGTCCTCCACTCCACCTTCCATCACGCCAAGCTCACATTTTTCTGCAAAAAGGCAGGCTTCCGTGGGCCTAATGTTTGAGCGTAAAAAAATGATGACGCCGGATAACCCTCTTGCCCAACGGTTGGCGGCTGGCTTGTCAGAACTCATAGCCCGCCAACTACTGCCATATAAACTGGTGGACTCGGAGGCCTTTCGCAAATTTGTGGCCATTGGAACACCACAATGGAAGGTCCCAGGAAGGAAGTATTTCTCAGAGAAGGGCATCCCAGAGCTATATGGCCATGTTCAGCGGCAAGTGAATGTATCTCTGGCACACAGTGTCGGTGCCAAGATACATCTGACCACAGACACGTGGTCTAGCAAACACGGGCAGGGAAGGTATATCAGTTTTACTGCCCACTGGGTGAACCTTCTGACGGCCGTCAAGCATGTAACCCGTGGCACCCGTGTAGATTTGGTTTTACCGCCACGGATTGCATGCAGGCCTGACTCTTCTTCTCCTCCTCCTACTCCATCCTCCTCCCTCTCCTCCTCAGCTGCCTCCTCCTTTTCCGCTGCTAGCGTCTCTTCCACTGCACCGCCCAAGCTCCCCAGAACCTATTCCACATGCCAGGTGAGACGTTGCCATGCCGTGCTGCGTCTGTTGTGCCTGGAAGCAAAGAGCCACACTGGCCCGGCACTCCTTTCAGCTTTGCGTTCACAGGCAGATGAGTGGCTAACACCGCTCAATTTGACAGTTGGTAAAGTGGTGTGTGACAACGGTGCCAATCTGCTTAGCGCATTGAAACAGGGCAAAATCACGCACGTGCCGTGCATGGCACACGTCTTAAACTTGGTCGTGCAGCGATTCCTTGTCAAATACCCTGGGGTCCAGGACATCTTGCGGCAGGCAAGGAAAATCTCGGCCCATTTCAGAAGATCTTACACGGCCATGGCTCGCCTTGCTGACATTCAGCGGCGACACCATCTGCCGGTCAGACGTCTTATTTGCGATTGCCCGACGCGATGGAACTCAACCTTCTATATGCTTGATAGGCTGCTCCAGCAGAAACGTGCAGTTAACGTCTACCTGTATGAACTCTGCGAAAGAAACGGTTCTGGGGAGCTGGGTTTTTTTTCACCGCGCCAGTGGCTGCTCATGCGCGACACATGCAGACTTCTGCGGCCATTTGAGGAGATCACCAAACTGGTCAGTCGCAGCCATGGCGCCATCAGTGACATGGTACCTTATGCCTTCTTTCTGGAGCGTGCATTGCGTCGTGTCATTGATCAGGCTGTGGAGGAGCAGGAGCGGGAAGATGAGGAAGTCGCAATGCTGGATGAATTCCCAGGGGGGGCTACTCTATCTGAGACAAGTCAACAACAGGAGTCTGATGAGGAGTCAGAGGAGGATGGTGCCGGGGCGGATGAGCAGGAGCAAGAAGAGCATGCTTTAAACCTTTCTGGGATCCCTGTTGTGCGAGGATGGGGAGAGGAGAATGAAGAGGACGACATTATCCTGGATGATGAGCAGGAGCCAGGCCACCACACCGCTTCCACTTTAGTGCAAATGGGGGCCTTCATGCTCCAGTGTTTTAATAGGGACCCCCGTATAAAAAGCATGAGGGTCAAGGACCAGTACTGGGTGGCAACGTACTTAGACCCCCGGTACAAACACAAAATGGCGGAAATGTTACCGCCGTCGCAGAGGGCTGTCAGAATGCAGCACTTCCAGGCCTTGCTTCGAGAAATGCTGCATTCTGCTTTTGCGTGCGCTGGCAGAGGAGCAATTCCCACTCCCAGAGAAGGATTTGCGGGTACCAATCCAACAGCGCCTGCAAGAAGAGGCCGGTTTGAAGATGTGTTGGTGACTTCGGATATGAGGTCATTCTTTCAGCCGACCCATCGACAGGTGTCATCCGGATCCAGCATCAGGGAACGCCTAGACCGTCAGGTGTCCGACTACATTGGGTTAACGGCCGATGTGGACGCTCTGAGGAGTGATGAACCCCTAGACTACTGGGTGGGCAGGCTTGACCTCTGGCCAGAGCTTGCCCAATTTGCAATCGAACTGTTGGCTTGCCCCTCATCCAGTGTCCTGTCCGAAAGGACGTTCAGCGCAGCAGGGGGGATTGTGACCGATAAGCGTACTCGCCTAGCTCACCACAGTGTTAACTACCTCACATTTCTAAAAATGAATGAGGCATGGATCTCGGAGGAATTCAACACATGTGATCAGTAGACCATGTATATGTCTATAAACAATTTTTGGAATCAAGCACACAGACCTTCTTAATTCATTTGGCTCACTTCCCTGACCCAAAAAAGCACACCGTACTATATGCCCCTACCCTCCTCTTTGAAGAGGTTGAGCGGTGTCATATTTCTACTGGGGCTGCTTATTATGAGGGGTTCCCACCATCCCTGTGCTGTGCTGACTTCCTCCTGGGTGTTCTTATTATGAGGGGCTCCCACCATCCCTGTGCTGTGCTGACTTCCTCCTGGGGGTTCTTATTATGAGGGGATCACACCATCCCTGTGCTGTGCTGACTTCCTCCTGGGGCTGCTTACGGTGCTGCTGTCAGCGCTGTATGTCACGGAGCTGCTGTCAGCGCTGTATGTCACGGAGCTGCTGTCAGCGCTGTATGTCACGGAGCTGCTGTCAGCGCTGTATGTCACGGAGCTGCTGTCAGCGCTGTATGTCACGGAGCTGCTGTCAGCGCTGTATGTCACGGAGCTGCTGTCAGCGCTGTATGTCACGGAGCTGCTGTCAGCGCTGTATGTCACGGAGCTGCTGTCAGCGCTGTATGTCACGGAGCTGCTGTCAGCGCTGTATGTCACGGTGCTGCTGTCAGCGCTGTATGTCACGGAGCTGCTGTCAGCGCTGTATGTCACGGAGCTGCTGTCAGTGCTGTATGTCACGGAGCTGCTGTCAGCGCTGTATGTCACGGAGCTGCTGTCAGCGCTGTATGTCACGGAGCTGCTGTCAGCGCTGTATGTCACGGTGCTGCTGTCAGCGCTGTATGTCACGGAGCTGCTGTCAGCGCTGTATGTCACGGAGCTGCTGTCAGCGCTGTATGTCACGGAGCTGCTGTCAGCGCTGTATGTCACGGAGCTGCTGTCAGCGCTGTATGTCACGGAGCTGCTGTCAGCGCTGTATGTCACGGTGCTGATGTCAGTGCTCTGTATTACGGTGCTGCTGTCAGTGCTCTGTATCTCCTGCACCCTCTTGTTTGCCTACCCTGGTCCCTGACCTTCCCTCTCCTCCATTGCCTTCATTAGCTCCATAGTCCTGAATTGTCAGAACAATTTCCCAAATAAAAAAAAAATGCTTGTAGTTATCGATCCCAAATTCACCTCATACATGTATTATGCTATTGTCCAGGTGGTGGGACTACGTGCTACCCCCTAATAATTACCCCGTGGCCGCAAATTCGACCTAAAGGTTTGCGAAATTCGCCTCCCATTGAAGTCAATGGAGCCCGCGGCGAACGGTCGTTTTCGCGAACGTTTGTGTCCGTTCGCGTTTCGCGTTCGCGAAACGTCCCGTCGGAAGTTCGTCCATCACTACCCGTGGCACCCGTGTAGATTTGGTTTTACCGCCACGGATTGCATGCAGGCCTGACTCTTCTTCTCCTCCTCCTACTCCATCCTCCTCCCTCTCCTCCTCAGCTGCCTCCTCCTTTTCCGCTGCTAGCGTCTCTTCCACTGCACCGCCCAAGCTCCCCAGAACCTATTCCACATGCCAGGTGAGACGTTGCCATGCCGTGCTGCGTCTGTTGTGCCTGGAAGCAAAGAGCCACACTGGCCCGGCACTCCTTTCAGCTTTGCGTTCACAGGCAGATGAGTGGCTAACACCGCTCAATTTGACAGTTGGTAAAGTGGTGTGTGACAACGGTGCCAATCTGCTTAGCGCATTGAAACAGGGCAAAATCACGCACGTGCCGTGCATGGCACACGTCTTAAACTTGGTCGTGCAGCGATTCCTTGTCAAATACCCTGGGGTCCAGGACATCTTGCGGCAGGCAAGGAAAATCTCGGCCCATTTCAGAAGATCTTACACGGCCATGGCTCGCCTTGCTGACATTCAGCGGCGACACCATCTGCCGGTCAGACGTCTTATTTGCGATTGCCCGACGCGATGGAACTCAACCTTCTATATGCTTGATAGGCTGCTCCAGCAGAAACGTGCAGTTAACGTCTACCTGTATGAACTCTGCGAAAGAAACGGTTCTGGGGAGCTGGGTTTTTTTTCACCGCGCCAGTGGCTGCTCATGCGCGACACATGCAGACTTCTGCGGCCATTTGAGGAGATCACCAAACTGGTCAGTCGCAGCCATGGCGCCATCAGTGACATGGTACCTTATGCCTTCTTTCTGGAGCGTGCATTGCGTCGTGTCATTGATCAGGCTGTGGAGGAGCAGGAGCGGGAAGATGAGGAAGTCGCAATGCTGGATGAATTCCCAGGGGGGGCTACTCTATCTGAGACAAGTCAACAACAGGAGTCTGATGAGGAGTCAGAGGAGGATGGTGCCGGGGCGGATGAGCAGGAGCAAGAAGAGCATGCTTTAAACCTTTCTGGGATCCCTGTTGTGCGAGGATGGGGAGAGGAGAATGAAGAGGACGACATTATCCTGGATGATGAGCAGGAGCCAGGCCACCACACCGCTTCCACTTTAGTGCAAATGGGGGCCTTCATGCTCCAGTGTTTTAATAGGGACCCCCGTATAAAAAGCATGAGGGTCAAGGACCAGTACTGGGTGGCAACGTACTTAGACCCCCGGTACAAACACAAAATGGCGGAAATGTTACCGCCGTCGCAGAGGGCTGTCAGAATGCAGCACTTCCAGGCCTTGCTTCGAGAAATGCTGCATTCTGCTTTTGCGTGCGCTGGCAGAGGAGCAATTCCCACTCCCAGAGAAGGATTTGCGGGTACCAATCCAACAGCGCCTGCAAGAAGAGGCCGGTTTGAAGATGTGTTGGTGACTTCGGATATGAGGTCATTCTTTCAGCCGACCCATCGACAGGTGTCATCCGGATCCAGCATCAGGGAACGCCTAGACCGTCAGGTGTCCGACTACATTGGGTTAACGGCCGATGTGGACGCTCTGAGGAGTGATGAACCCCTAGACTACTGGGTGGGCAGGCTTGACCTCTGGCCAGAGCTTGCCCAATTTGCAATCGAACTGTTGGCTTGCCCCTCATCCAGTGTCCTGTCCGAAAGGACGTTCAGCGCAGCAGGGGGGATTGTGACCGATAAGCGTACTCGCCTAGCTCACCACAGTGTTAACTACCTCACATTTCTAAAAATGAATGAGGCATGGATCTCGGAGGAATTCAACACATGTGACCAGTAGACCATGTATATGTCTATAAACTATTTTTTTAATCAAGCACACAGACCTTCTTAATTCATTTGGCTCACTTCCTTGACCCAAAAAAGCACACCGTACTATATGCCCCTACCCTCCTCTTTGAAGAGGTTGAGCGGTGTCATATTTCTACTGGGGCTGCTTATGATATCCCTGTGCTGTGCTGACTTCCTCCTGGGGGTTCTTATTATGAAGGGATCACACTATCCCTGTGCTGTGCTGACTTCCTCCTGGGGGTTCTTATTATGAGGGGATCACACCATCCCTGTGCTGTGCTGACTTCCTCCTGGGGCTGCTTACGGTGCTGCTGTCAGTGCTGTATGTCACGGTGCTGCTGTCAGCGCTGTATGTCACGGTGCTGCTGTCAGCGCTGTATGTCACGGTGCTGCTGTCAGCGCTGTATGTCACGGTGCTGCTGTCAGCGCTGTATGTCACGGTGCTGCTGTCAGCGCTGTATGTCACGGTGCTGCTGTCAGCGCTGTATGTCACGGTGCTGCTGTCAGCGCTGTATGTCACGGTGCTGCTGTCAGCGCTGTATGTCACGGTGCTGCTGTCAGCGCTGTATGTCACGGTGCTGCTGTCAGCGCTGTATGTCACGGTGCTGCTGTCAGTGCTCTGTATTACGGTGCTGCTGTCAGATGCCTCTATCACGGTGCATGTGTCATTCCGGTATGTCACGCTGCTGGTGATCATCTCCTGCACCCTCTTCTTTGCCTACCCTGGTCCCTGACCTTCCCTCTCCTCCATTGCCTTCATTAGCTCCATAGTCCTGAATTGTTAGAACAATTTCCCAAATAAAATAAAAATGCTTGTAGTTATCGATCCCAAATTCACCTCATACATGTATTATGTCATTGTCCAGATGGTGGGACTACGTTTTACCCCCTAATAATTACCACGTGGCCGCAAATTCGACATGAAGGTTTGCAAAGTTCGCCTCCCATTGAAGTCAATGGGGCCCGCGGCGAACGGTCGGTTTCGCGAACGTTTGGGTCCGTTCGCATTTCGCGTTCGCGAAACGTCCCGTCGGAAGTTCGTCCATCACTAGTGCCCATCAATTGCTGACCCTGTGCCCATCAATTGCTGACCCTGTGCCCATCAATTCCTGCTACTGTGCCCCATCAGATGCTGCCAGAGTGCCCATTTAATTTCATTATTGCATTTGAGCAGAAATATGCAGAAAATGCTCCCAATTAGGGTTAGGCATTAATATCAGTGTTAGGGTTTAATATTAGGATTAGAGGTTAATATTAGTGTTAGGGGTTAGGATTAGGGTTAATATTAGGTATTAGAGTTAGGGGTTAATATTAGTGTTAGGGGTTAGGATTAGGAGTTAATATTAGGGTTAGGGGTTAGGATTAGGAGTTAATATTAGGGTTAGGATTAGGGGTTAATATTAGTGTTAGGTGTTAGGATTAGGAGTTAATATTAGGGTTAGGATTAGGGGTTAATATTAGTGTTAGGGGTTAGGATTAGGGTTAATATTAGGTATTAGAGTTAGGGGTTAATATTAGTGTTAGGGGTTAGGATTAGGAGTTAATATTAGGGTTAGGGGTTAGGATTAGGAGTTAATATTAGGGTTAGGGGTTAGGATTACGAGTTAATATTAGGGTTAGGATTAGGGGTTAATATTAGGGTTAGGGGTTAGGATTAGGAGTTAATATTAGGGTTAGGGGTTAGGATTAGGGTTAGGGTTAATATTAGGGACTAGAGTTAGGAGTCAATATTAGTGTTAGGGTTTAATATTGGGGTTAATATTAGAGTTTCGTATTAGGGTTGGGGGTTAATATTAGTGATATAATTTAATATTAGGGTTGGGGTTAATATTGGTATTTGGAGTTAAGATTGGGGTTAATATTAGTGTTAGGGTTTAATATTAGGTTAAGGGGTTAATATAGGGTTTAGGATTAGGGTTAGGGCTTAATATTTGGGTGAGGGGTTAAAAATAGTATAGGGGTTAGGATTATGGGTTAATATTAGTGTTTAATATTAGGGTAAGGGGTTAGGATTAAGGTTTTTTTTATTTATTTAATTTATTGTTTTTCACTTAAATATTGCATTTGAGCAGAAAAACACTTAAAAACGCGCAACAAAACGCATCCTGAAATCAAGCCTCTCCATGCACTTCTATGGAACAAAAAAAAACGCATCGGTACCGATCACTCACCGTGTTCATTCATTAATGAAGCATAGTGTTTACTATGCTTTAGTTTGTGAATGAACAGGAAGACTATGCAGAGCTCTTCCTGTTCATTTCATTCTATGTGGCTGAGGCTACAGAGATGAAGGCTGAGGTCCGTGTCCTCAATCGCTTTTTCTGTCTCAAAAGTGAGACTTCAGGGGTTCGTTTAGACCCCTGATATTTCACCAAAGCCCCCCCCCCCCCACCTCCAAACACACCAACCTCTGTCCTACTGACACCACCTACAGCTCTCCTGACTGACACTGCCCATTTTTAACCACTTGATCTCCGGGAAAGATTTACCCCCCCCTTCATGACCAGGCCATTTTTTTTATACGGCACTGTGTTATTTTAACTGCCAATTGACAATTGTGCCAATACATGGGATCGGTTCCAGTAAATGTTGCCCCAGCAACCCCTGCTGTCCAGGTTTCCCTTCCTTTTGCTGTCCGCCCCCCCCCCCCCACCCCCATGTGCTCCCCTGGCCTCCTTCCCCCCTTGCAACACTTCCGGCTTCCACGTCTCTACTTCTTCTCTTCTTTAGGAGAGCGTGGGGGGGGGGGGGTGGTAAATAACAATATTGACCGCTCCTTCCTTTTCTGAATGAGCACAGTGAGTGATTGGTACCAATCACTAAACGTGTTCATTCAAAACTGAAGCATAGTAAACTGTGTTTACTATGCTTTTGTGAATGAACAGGTAGACTTTCCTCTGGAAGTGAGAAGAATCCTTACCAGCCCCCTGATGGAAAGGCAGAGCAGACACACCAGGTACTACAAGTATGTTAGAGCACTCAAGAACAGGACCGGCAGGAGATGCGGAGATGTCTTTGAGGGGGGAGGGTCCACCAACACTCCTGTAAGGGAGGAGAGAAGGGTAACTTCCTGCCTGATAACAAGGGGCCTGGAGGTAGACATGCTGCCGATCTTTCCAGTGAGGAAGTATGCTGGTTGCCAACTCCCACAACTGGAACTTGACGAAGTCAGGACCGTCTGGACATTAAGCCCTGTGAGATGGTCACTTCTGGATCCACAATGCCGACTCTTTTCATGGGAGGTCATCTGAGAGTCCCAAAATGGGGATGACAGGAGAAGTCAAGGCTCTGAGAAGTATCCGTTATGCACGGGTGAAACTGAGGATTCAGACCCCTATCTGAGTAAAGAACACCCACACTTTACCCAACCAGCACATGCAGTCAAAAGAGAAGGAGTGGCCTCAGCCTTCATGTCTTCGCTTACATGAACAATGCCACCGACGCGTTTCGTCTTACACCACCAAGGCTCAGTGATAGGGTCACTCTATGACTAAGCACCGATGGGTGGGGCAAGACGCGTCAGGGGCGTCAGGCTTAGGCCACTCCTTATCTTCTGACTGCACGAGCTGGTGGGGAAAAGCCTCGATCCCCATACGCATGCATGGCCTACTTTCTGGATCAGTAGATGGATATGCCAGCAGCCCACTTTCTTGTGGATCCAGAGAAGCGGCTCCTCTCCTGCTTCCAGAAAGTTTTGTTAGTCAGGTCGCAGCGGGTAACGGATAATCAAACGTTGTCCAAGTTGACCTGAGAGGTCAGAGGGTCCCTCTGGAGAGAAGGACACAACGAGGGGTACCAGGCACCACTTAGGACCTTACAGGGCTGGACTGGGACAGAAATGTGGCCCTGAATTTCTTCCAGACCGGCTACCTTACATCAGAGTCTATCACCGGCCTCCTTACATCAGAGTCCCATCACCGGCCCCCTTACATCAGAGCCCCATCACCGGCCCCTTACATCAGAGTGTCCCATCACCGGCCCCCTTACATCAGAGTGTCCCATCACCAGCCCCCTTACATCAGAGTGTCCCATCACCGGCCCCTTACATCAGAGTGTCCCATCACTGGTCCCCTTACATCAGAGTCCCATCACCGGCCCCTTACATCAGAGCCCCATCACCGGCCCCTTACATCAGAGTGTCCCATCACCGGCCCCTTACATCAGAGTGTCCCATCACCGGCCCCCTTACATCAGAGTGTCCCATCACCGGCCCCTTATATCAGAGTGTCCCATCACCGGCCCCTTACATCAAAGTGTCCCATCACCGGCCCCTTACATCAGAGTCCCATCACTGGCCCCCTTACATCAGAGTCCCATCACCGGCCCCTTACATCAGAGCCCCATCACCGGCCCCTTACATCAGAGTGTCCCATCACCGGCCCCTTACATCAGAGTCCCATCACTGGCCCCCTTACATCAGAGTCCCATCACCGGCCCCCTTACATCAGAGTCCCATCACCGGCCCCTTACATCAGAGTGTCCCATCACCGGCCCCTTACATCAGAGTGTCCCATCACCGGCCCCTTACATCAGAGTCCCATCACTGGCCCCCTTACATCAGAGTCCCATCACCGGCCCCTTACATCAGAGCCCCATCACCGGCCCCTTACATCAGAGTGTCCCATCACCGGCCCCTTACATCAGAGTCCCATCACTGGCCCCCTTACATCAGAGTCCCATCACCGGCCCCCTTACATCAGAGTCCCATCACCAGCCCCCTTACATCAGAGCCCCATCACCGGCCCCTTACATCAGAGTGTCCCATCACCGGCCCCCTTACATCAGAGTCCCATCACCGGCCCCCTTACATCAGAGTCCCATCACCGGCCCCCTTACATCAGAGTCCCATCACCGGCCCCCTTACATCAGAGTCCCATCACTGGCCCCTTACATCAGAGTCCCATCACCAGCCCCTTACATCAGAGTCCCATCAGCGGCCCCCTTACATCAGAGTGTCCTCCCCCCACATGTACTCACAGTTCTGAAGGCAGCTTCTCTCCTTCCTCTCTCCAGTCATGTGATAACAAGTGATAAGGGGAGAGAGGAAGGAAAGTCAGCCGGCTGTCTATCTCCCCCTGCAGGCTGGAGGGACCATAACGCCTAATGCTCTCTCTAGCATATGACGGAAGCTTCTCCTCCTGACTGAAGTGAAATCACGATCAGTCACTGTCAGAGAGGAGCCGCTCCAGGACTGCACCAGACCGGCCCACTGAGCCATCGGCCGTCCGGGAATCTCCCGGGAGTCCGGGTGGCCAGTACATGCCTGGGGCCTTACATGACCCAAAGGAAGGGAAAGGAGGAAGACAGTGGTGGCCAAAATGGGGGCACAGCTCTATAGTGCTGAGCTGACACAGGGACTGGAGCAAGGGGTCCAGGAAAAGATCAATTAGACTTTTCCCAGCACAGCTGAAGAAAAGACATCCAGCCTTCCAGGACATGGCTGGCTAGAAAAAGGGGGCTACCTTAGGCTGGCCTAATTATGGTTACAAGTCTCCTGCAGGTGACAGTAAACCCCAACGGTATCTAAATACCCGAGTCCCTCAATGGAGGAGAAAGAAACATTACTCATCACATTTGTGAATTTCCAGGACCCACAGAAGTCCCTTCACACCTGGCTCCTCCTCCGAGACCTCGCAAACAAGATCTCCGGGTCAAGCGAGCGTCTGTTCCTGGATGCCCTTTGAAAGGTGTTGGTAGGAAGTGGCGGCTTTCATTTCCCCTCCGTATATTTATTTATCTTTGGCAGAGAAAGTGGCCTCTTTATGGATGATAAAGCAAATGTGAGCCAAACAGAGGGGCTCATTGTCACCCGCCGGGGGGGGGGTTGTGTATCCCGGATTTTTCTCTCCTCGCAGTCTGGCAAAGCCATAGTCAGTAAACTACGACTTCCTCCATCGACATTATAAACGACCCATAAAAGTGTTCCTTCTATAATGCGAGGGCCCAGAAACACCGACATCGGAGGAGGATGAGGATGAGGAGGAGGAGGGGGAGGAAGTAGTACATGGTTGGAACTTTGGCGCATGTAGAACACGATTGCTTATAAAGCTTGGCTGAAAATCTGATGATTCTGTTCTCACCTCAGGGCTCCAAATCTCGCCCCCCCCCCCCAATGTGTACCTTTCCTCTGATGGTTATAAATGGATTTCAGCAGGCTGCCTTTTTCATATTTTTATATTTGGTTCAGACACACATGGAGTCTGGAATATACACTACATTCATGTTCCTAAGGAGATGGCCCTTTCCTGTTCCAACATGACTGCCCACCAGTGCACAAAAGCAAGGTCCATAAAGACATGGATGAGCGAGTTTGGGGGTGGAGGAGCTTGTGTGGCCTGCACAGAGGTCTGATCTCAACCCGAAGACCTTTGGGATGAATTGAGCAGAGACTGCGAGCCAGGCCTTCTCGTCCAACATCAGTGCCCGACCTCACAAATGCTCTTCTGGAAGAATGGTCACACATTCCCATAGACACCCTCCTAAACCTTGTGGACGGCCTTCCCAGAAGAGTTGAAGCTGTTATAGCTGCAAAGGGCGGAGCCAACTCAATATTGAACCCTCCGGACTAAGACTGGGAGGCCATTAAAGTTCATGTGTGTGTAAAGGCAGGTGTCCCAATACTTTTGGTAATATAGTGTGTGTTTCAAGGTGGTTTGGGAAATAAACATGTGCATCTGCGGTGTTTTATGTTTAGAAGACTCTACACCGCCCCCTGTGGGGCCTGCAGTATTCCTTTGGGAATTGCCCCCCAATGGAGCCCCGAACATTCTTCTGGAGTGGACTTTCCTTTCTATTACAGGATTGTTTGGTTTATATTGTTCTTCTTGGTTTTATCTTTTTCACTTTATTGGTGATTTTATTCGTTGATGTTGATTGTTGAATTATTTATTTTATTAAAGTGAAAATAAATGCTCTGCACCTCCGATGTGCGATCCGAGGCGAGGACAACGAATGAAGAGGAATGATCGCTGCAGTTGTGTGTGTGCTTTGTGAGACGCAAATTAATAAGAAAAACCTCAAATATAAAACAAATCACAAACCGTATAAAGAAAACGTACAAGTTTGAAAAAAATGTTACATATAATACAAAACTCCCAAATATTGCATTTCCATAGTGAGGATTCAATATAAAGTGTCTTCTTATGGACAAGATAACAAGATTTCCCACATGGACTAAGACTCCCCGCCCACTTTATTAGGTCCCCCTTGCTAGTAGTGGGTTGGACCCCCTTTATTAGGTCCACCTTGCTAGTAGTGGGTTGGATCCCCTTTATTAGGTCCACCTTGCTAGTAGCGGGTTGGAACCCCTTTATTGGATCCACCTTGCTAGTAGCGGGTTGGACCCCCTTTATTGGGTCCACCTTGCTAGTAGCGGGTTGGAACCCCTTTATTGGATCCACCTTGCTAGTAGCGGGTTGGACCCCCTTTATTGGGTCCACCTTGCTAGTAGCGGGTTGGAACCCCTTTATTGGATCCACCTTGCTAGTAGCGGGTTGGACCCCCTTTATTGGTCCACTTTGCTAGTAGCGGGTTGGAACCCCTTTATTGGATCCACCTTGCTAGTAGTGGGTTGGACCCCTTTATTGGGTCCACCTTGCTAGTAGTGGGTTGGACCCCCTTTATTAGGTCCACCTTGCTAGTAGTGGTTGGATCCCCTTTATTAGGTCCACCTTGCTAGTAGCGGGTTGGAACCCTTTATTGGATCCACCTTGCTAGTAGCGGGTTGGACCCCCTTTATTGGGGTCCACCTTGCTAGTAGCGGGTTGGAACCCCTTTATTGGATCCACCTTGCTAGTAGCGGGTTGGACCCCTTTATTGGGTCCACCTTGCTAGTAGCGGGTTGGAACCCCTTTATTGGATCCACCTTGCTAGTAGCGGGTTGGACCCCCTTTATTGGGTCCACTTTGCTAGTAGCGGGTTGGAACCCCTTTATTGGATCCACCTTGCTAGTAGTGGGTTGGACCCCCTTTATTGGGTCCACCTTGCTAGTAGCGGGTTGGAACCCCTTTATTGGATCCACCTTGCTAGTAGCGAGTTGGACCCCCTTTATTGGGTCCACTTTGCTAGTAGCGGGTTGGAACCCCTTTATTGGATCCACCTTGCTAGTAGCGGGTTGGACCCCCTTTATTGGGTCCACCTTGCTAGTAGCGGGTTGGACCCCCCTTTATTGGATCCACCTTGCTAGTAGTGGGTTGGAACCCCTTTATTAGGTCCCCTTTGCTAGTAGCGGGTTGGAACCCCCTTTATTGGGTCCACCTTGCTAGTAGTGGGTTGGACCCCCTTTATTAGGTCCACCTTGCTAGTAGCGGGTTGGACCCCCTTTATTGGGTCCACCTTGCTAGTAGCGGGTTGGACCCCCTTTATTAGGTCCACCTTGCTAGTAGTGGGTTGGAACCCCTTTATTAGGTCCCCTTTGCTAGTAGCGGGTTGGACCCCCCTTTATTGGGTCCACCTTGCTAGTAGTGGGTTGGACCCCCTTTATTAGGTCCTCCTTGCTAGTAGCGGGTTGGACCCCCTTTATTGGTCCACCTTGCTAGTAGCGGGGTTGGAACCCCTTTATGGATCCACCTTGCTAGTAGCGGGTTGGAACCCCTTTATTGGGTCCACCTTGCTAGTAGCGGGTTGGACCCCCTTTATTGGGTCCACCTTGCTAGTAGCGGGTTGGAATCCCTTTATTAGGCCCACTTCGCTAGTAGTGGGTTGGAACCCTCTTATTAGGTCCACCTTGCTAGTAGCGGGTTGGACCCCCTTTATTAGGTCCACCTGCTAGTAGCGGGTTGGACCCCCTTTATTGGGTCCACCTTGCTAGTAGTGGGTTGGACCCCCTTTATTGGGTCCACCTTGCTAGTAGCGGGTTGGACCCCCTTTATTGGGTCCACCTTGCTAGTAGCGGGTTGGACCCCCTTTATTGGATCCACCTTGCTAGTAGCGGGTTGGAACCCCTTTATTAGGTCCACCTTGCTAGTAGCGGGTTGGAACCCTCTTATTAGGTCCACCTTGCTAGTAGTGGGGTGGAACCCCTTTATTAGGTCCTCCTTGCTAGTAATGGGTTGGACCCCCTTTATAAGGTCCTCCTTGCTAGTAGCGGGTTGGACCCCTTTATTGGGTCCACCTTGCTAGTAGCGGGTTGGACCCCCTTTATTGGGTCCACCTTGCTAGTAGCGGGTTGGACCCCCTTTATTGGATGCCACCTTGCTAGTAGCGGGTTGGAACCCCTTTATTAGGTCCACCTTGCTAGTAGCGGGGTGGAACCCCTTTATTAGGTCCTCCTTGCTAGTAATGGGTTGGACCCCCTTTATAAGGTCCTCCTTGCTAGTAGCGGGTTGGACCCCCACCACCAGCCTGAACCGGTGATAGAAGGCAGGATGGATCCATGTGCCAAATTCTGACCCCACCATCTGAATGTCGGAGCTGAAATCCAGACCCATCAGACCAGGCAACGTTTTTCCAATCTTCTGTTGTCCAATGTCGGTGATCCTGTGCCAATTGTAGCCTCAGTTTCCTGTTCTTAGCTGACAGGAGTGGCACCCGGTGTGGTCGTCTGCTGCTGTAGCCCATCTGCTTCAACCTTGTATGTGTTGTGTGTTCAGAGATGGTTATTCTGCATACCTTGGGTGTAACGACAGGTTATTTGAGTTACTCTTGTCTTTCTATTATCTGGAATCAGTATGCCCCATTTTCCTCTGACCTCAACAAGGCATTTTCCTCCACAGAACGGCCGCTCACTGGATATTTTCTCTTTTCCCCACCAATCTCTGTAATCCCCGAGAGATGGCTGTGTGTGAAAATCCTAGAAATTCTCTGGACGTGGCATGGTTGGTTGTTGGTGGCAGACGGGCCGGTCTAAGTCACCCAGATCCCCTTTCTTCCCCCATTCTGTGTGCTCGGTTTGACCTTCAGCAAGTCGTCTTCACCACGTCTAGATGCCAAAATGCCAAAATGCATCGAGTTGCTGCCGCGTGATTGGCTGATTAGCAATTTGTATCCGAATTCGTTTTTTTAATGAATTTTGACAAATTTAGAAAATTAGAAAATCCGAAATAACAAACTAATAATAACTTCACTATCACTAACTATTCAATTCCAGGTATCGGAAATTCCTTTCAAAATTTTGGCCGTCAGTGAAAGTAACAAATTTATTTGAAGTTACGAAGTATCCAAAATGGCGAATTCCGCATCTAAAGAATGGAAAGGAACAAATTAATAATAATAATAATAATAATAATAATAATAAAGAGTTTTTCTTTTTCTTCTTCTTATTATTTATTATTATTAATTAGTTTACATATACTATGTAACTATATGTAAACAAACTCCTAATAATAAATAATAACAAGAAAAAAACTATTTATTATTCATTTGTTTCTTTCCATTCGTTTAGACGCGGCATTCGCCATTTTGGATACTTTGTAACTTTGGATGAATTTGTTCCGTTCACTAAACAGCCAATTTGAAAGAAAATTCCAATTCCTAGAATTTAATAGTTATTATTATTATTTCGTATTTTCTTATTTTCGAATTGACAAATTGAGATCCTAACGAATGACCTGAAAAAAAACGAATGAAACAGAAACCAATTTTTTTTTTTTTTTTTTCGGGGCAGTGCACGCGTCCAATAGTCACCATGTTGCACAAAAGATTCAACTAAATAATAAACCTTGGCATCTAGTGCCCAGCGCGAGCACGCCAAACCGCGCCCCCCCCCCCCCCCAATGTGTAAGAGCGTTATGTGTCAGCAAACCTCCCCCCGGAAAAAAAAAAAGTATTTAGCAATAATCTGCTTACCCCCTAACAATTAATACCCCCCTCCCAGGAAAAATCCACCCACCCCCATGCTGAAATCTCCCCTCCTAGCAGAAATCCCCCCCCCCCCCGGCTTAAATCCTCTCTCTCTCTGCAAATTCCCCCCCTTGCACAAATCGACCTCCCCCCCCCCAAAAAAAATCACTCCTCTAGCACAAATCCTCGATCCCTCAAATTTACCCTCCCATTATACATCCCCCCACCCCAAATCCCCCCCCCCTCTCAGCACAAAATTCCCCCATCCACTCTCCTAGCACAAATCCTCCCCCCACCCAAAATTCCCCATCCTCCTAACACAAATACCCCCCCCCCCCCCCCTAATCATCCCTACTAGCACAAATCCCCACCCCCCTCCGCCTAAAAAAATCTCCCCTCCTAGAACAATTCATACCCCCTGCCACCTCCCCAAATTCCCCTTCCTAACATAAATACCTCCTCTCCAATCATCCCTACTAGCACAAATCCCCCCCCCTCCGCCTAAAAAATCTCCCCTCCTAGAACAATTCATACCCCTACCACCTCTCTGAATTCCCCCTCCTAACACAAATACCCCCCAATCATCCCTACTAGCACAAATCCCCACCCCCCCAAAAAATCTCCCTCCTAGAACAATTCATACCCCTGCCACCTCTCCAAATTCCCCCTCCTAACACAAATACCCCCCCAAATCATCCATACTAGCACAAATCCCCACCCTACTCCGCCCAAAAGATCTCCCCTCCTAGAACAATTCATACCCCCTGCCACCTACCCGAATTCCCCTCCTAACATAAATACCCCCCTCCAATCATCCCTACTAGCACAAATCCCCACCCTACTCCGCCCCAAAAAATCTCCCCTCCTAGATCAATTCATACCCCCTGCCACCTCCCCAAATCCCCCCTCCTAAAACATATACCCCCCTCCAATCATCTCTACTAGCACAAATCCCTGCCCCCCTCCGCCCAAAAAATCTCCCCTCCTAGAACAATTCATACCCCCTACCACCTCCCCCAAATTCCCCCTCCTAACATAAATACGCCATCTCCAATCATCCCTACTAGCACAAATCCCCACCCTACTCCACCCAAAAAATCTCCCCTCCTAGAACAATTCATATCCCCTGCCACCTCCCGGAATTCCCCCACCTAACACAAATAACTCCCCAATCATCCCTACTAGCACAAATCCCCACACCCCCCCCGCCCAAAAAATCTCCCCTCCTAGAACAATTCATACCCCCTGCCACCACCCGGATTCCCCCTCCTAACACAAATATCCCCCCTCCAATCATCCCTACTAGCACAAATCCCCGTCCCGCTCCGCCCAAAAAATCTCCCCTCCAAGAACAATTCATACCCCCTACCACCTCCCCAAATTCCCTCTCCTAACATAAATACCCCCCCAATCATCCCTACTAGCACAAATCCCCACCCCCTCCGCCCAAAAAATCTCCCCTCCTAGAACAATTCATACCCCCTACCACCTCTCCGAATTCCCCCTCCTAACTCAAATACCCCCCAATCATCCCTACTAGCACAAATCCCCACCCCCCCCCCCAAAATCTCCCCTCCTAGAACAATTCATACCCCTGCCACCTCCCCAAATTCCCCTCCTAACACAAATACCCCCCCAATCATCCCTACTAGCACAAATCCCCACCCTACTCCGCCCAAACGATCTTCCCTCCTAGAACAATTCATACCCCCTGCCACCTACCCGAATTCCCCCTCCTAACATAAATACCTCCCTCCAATCATCCCTACTAGCACAAATCCCCACCCTACTCCGCCCAAAAAATCTCCCCTCCTAGAGCAATTCATACCCCCTGCCACCTCCCCAAAATCCCCCTCCTAACACATATACCCCCCCTCCAATCATCCCTACTAGCACAAATCCCTGCCCCCCCTCCGCCCAAAAAACTCTCCCCCTACCACCTCCCCAAGTTCCCCTCCTAACATAAATACCCTCCCTCCAATCATCCCTACTAGAACAAATCCCCACCCTACTCCGCCTAAAAAATCTCCCCTCCTGGAATAATTCATACCCCCTGCCACCTCCCAAAATTCCCCCTCCTAACACAAATACCCCCCCCCCCCTCCAATCATCCCTACTAGCACAAATCCCCACCCCCCTGGTGCTTTTCTTTAATGCAAAAACAATCATTGCAGCAACTTCCAGCTGCAGATAATCGATCGACTTCAGTCCTTAGGAGAGTGTGGCCTGTGAACACAAGGGACGCCCCCTGCTGATGTCAGCCATATACAGAACAACATGGGAGATTTCATATAAAAAAATGAACCAAGAAGCAGCTTTTTGGTTGGACGACACATTATAGTGATGGAGGAGGAAGAGCAATGGGGGTTATTTACTAAAGGCAAATCCACTTTGCACTACAAGTGCACCTGGAAGTTCAGTTGCTGTAGATCTGAGGCCGCGTACACACGGGCGGACTGTCCGCCCAACTAGGTTCGTCAAACAGTTTGACAAACAGTCCGTTCAAAATTAGCATGAACGGACTTGACCACACACGACGAACGAACAGTCCGCTGAAAACGTGCGCGATGACGTGAACGGCACGTACGACGGGACGAGAGATTCGAAGTCCTATACACTGCAATGCAACCTTCGCCGTGTAAATTCTTTCTGAGCATGCGCGGAACTTAGTTTATCGAACAAGCCTACACACGAGCGGACTGTCCGCTCAAACCAAGTTTCAGCGGACTGTCTTACGGAAATTCCGAAAAACAGTCCGCCCGTGTGTACGCGGCCTGAGGGGGACGTGCAAGGAATATAAAAAACAGTA
Organism: Lithobates pipiens; assembly: GCF_037356315.1. Classification (NCBI taxonomy): domain Eukaryota; kingdom Metazoa; phylum Chordata; class Amphibia; order Anura; family Ranidae; genus Lithobates; species Lithobates pipiens. Next base: position 7,443,420 of record NW_027507750.1, on the reverse strand, counting down.
TTTTTTTTGCTTGTACACAATTGAGTGATAAAATCAGCAGAGCTTCCCCTCATTTCAGATCTACAGCGACTACACTTCCAAGTGCACTTGTAGTGCAAAGTGGATTTGCCTTTAGTAAATAACCTCCGATGTCTCTATAGAAGAATGAAGTCTGGAGAAAAACTCAGCTGCTGATCAACAACCTCCATGTAGGAAGTTTCTTTCAATGGACAAAGTGCTCCCCCAAGTGGCTGCCATGAATATTACATGTGTCAGTGGATGTGTGGGAGTTATGGGGGGGTAATTTACTAAAGACAAATAAGCTGCTTAAGAAGTTGCAGATTGCAAAGAAATTCGTCCGGCATTAACCACTTCAGCTCCGGAAGATTTACCCCCTTTCCTGACCAGGCCATTTTTTTTTTTTTTGCAATGCGGCACTTTAACTGACAATTGCGCGGTCGTGCGACGTGGCACCCAAACAAAATTGCCGTTCTTTTGTTTCCCACAAATAGAGCTTTCATTTGTGGTGGTATTTGATCACCTCTGAGGTTTTTATTTTTTGTGCTATAAACGACAATTTTGATTAAAATATATTAAAATATATATATATATATATTCTTTACTTTTTGCGATAATAAATATATATAAAAAAAAAAAAAGTAAAAAAACAACATTTCTTCCTCAGTTTAGGCCAATATGTAGTCAACTACATATTTTGGTAAAAAAATAAAAAATAAATAAAATGCGCAAAAGTTATAGTGTCTACAAAAAAGGCATTTTTATTATTCCTTTTTTTTTTTTTTTTACTAATAAATGGTGGTGATGAGTGATTTTTAGCAGGACTGCGACATTGCGGTGGACAGATCGGACAGTTTTGACACATTTTTGGGACCATTAACATTTATACAGCAATCAGTGCTGTAACAATGCACTGATTACTGTATAAATGTCACTGGCTGGGAAGGGGTTAACCCTAAGGGGGGGGGCGATCAAGGGGTTCAATGTGTTCCCTAGTGTGTGTTCTAACTGTGGGGGGGAGGGTACTGACTGGAGGAGGAGAGAGACCGCTGTTCCTGAACACTAGGAACAGACGATCTCTCTCTACTCCCCTGTCAGAATGGGGATCTGTTTGTTTACACTGACAGATCCCCGTTCTGCCCCCCTCTCTCTCTGGAGCGATCGCGGGTGGCCGGAGGACACCTTGAGTCCCCCGTACCTGCTGGTTGCCTCCCCCCTGCTAGAAAATGGCCCCGCAGATCGCCGTGTACGTGCCCGACATGCAGCGACGGCGATCCGCGCAACTGAGCCAACCTGCTGCAGTACCACTGCGGCGGCTGGTTGGCAAGCGGTTGCTGACAATCGCAACGCTGTACCCCAAAAAAAATGTATATAATTTCCCCCCCCCACAAATAGAGCTTTCTTTTGGTGGTATTTGATGACCTCTGCGATTTTTTTTCCTTGCGCTACAAAAACAATAAAAGAGAAACCCATGGATGGATGGATGGACCGATGGATGGATGGATGGATGGACGGACTGATGGATGGATAGACAGACCGATGGATGGATGGATGGATGGATGGATGGATGGATGGATGGACGGACCAATGGATGGATGGATGGACGGACCGATGGATGGATGGATGGACGGACGGACCAATGGATGGATGGACAGACCCATGGATGGATGGATGGATGAATGGACCGATGGATGGATGGACAGACCGATGGATGGATGGACGGACGGATGGATGGATGGACGGACTGATGATTGGATGGACGGACCAATGGATGGATGGATGGACCAATGGATGGATGGACAAACCCATGGTTGGATGGATGGAAGGATGGACCGATGGATGGATGGATGGACGGACCCATGGACCAATGGCGGTTTGTCTTCACAGATGTTTTATTAAAAAACGGAAGCAGTTGCAACAATTCTCTTTATTGCATCATAGAGGAAGAAAACACAAACATATCACAACTTATACAGTATCTCACAAAAGTAAGTACACCCCTCACCCACCTTGGATACAATCACCTGTTTTCTGTAATAATGATTGAATGGTGGACGAAGGGTGATCGATTTTATTTCACAATTCATACTTCCCCGGATGTGACCCGAAATCTGTGACTTTAAGGTAATTGGAGCGCAATAATTAATTTACAGTATCTCATAAAAGTAAGTACACCCCTCAGTCACATGTGTGTAAATCTTTTCTTCTCTCTTTTCATGTGACAACACTGAAGAAATGACACTTGTCTACAATGTAAAGTAGTGAGTGTACAGCTTGTATAACAGTGTAAATTTCCTGTCCCCTCAAAATAACTCAACACACAGCCATTAATGTCTAAACCGCTGGCAACAAAAGTCAGTACACCCCTAAGCGAAAATGTCCAAATTGGGCCCAAAGTGTCAATATTTTGTGTGGCCACCATTATTTTCCAGCACTGCCTTAACCCTCTTGGGCATGGAGGTCACCAGAGCTTCACAGGTCACCACTGGAGTCCTCTTCCCCTCCCCCATGATGACATCACGTCTGGAGACATGCTTGGCCAGTCCGTCACCTTTACCCTCAGCTTATTTAGCAAGGCAGTGGTGGTGTTGGAGGTGTGTTTGGGGTGGTTATCATGTTGGAATACTGCCCTGCGGTCCAGTCTCTGAAGGGAGGGGATCATGCTCTGCTTCAGTATGTCACAGTACATGTTGGCATTCATGGTCCCCTCAATGATCTGTAGCCCCCCCAGTGCCGGCAGCACTCATGCAGCCCCAGACCATGACACCCCCACCACCATGCCTGACTGTAGACAAGACACACTTGTCTTTGTCCTCCTCACCTGGTTGCCCCCACACACGCTTGTCACCATCTGACACCAAATACGTTTATCTTGGTCTCATCAGACCACAGGACATGGTTCCAGTAATCCATTTCCTTAGTCTGCTTGTCTTCAGCAAACTGTTTGTGGACTTTCTTGTGCATCATCTTTAGAAGAGGCTTCCTTCTGGGATGACAGCCATGCAGACCAATTTGATGCAGTGTGCGGCGTATGGTCTGAGCACTGACAGGTTGACCCCCACCCCTACAACCTCTGCAGCAATGCTGGCAGCACTCATACGTCTATTTCCCAAAGACAACCTCTGGATATGACGCTGAGCACGTGACCTCAACTTCTTTGGAGGACCATGGTGAGGCCTGTTCTGAGGAGAACCTGTCCTGTTATACCGCTGTATGGTCTTGGCCACCGTGCTGCAGCTCAGTTTCAGGGTCTTGGCATTCTTCTTATAGCCTAGGCCATCTTTATATAGAGCAACAATTCTTTTTTTTTCAGATCCTCAGAGAGTTCTTTGCCATGAGGTGCCATGTTGAACTTTCAGTAACCAGTATGAGAGAGTGAGAGCGATAACACCAAATTTAACACACCTGCTCCCCATTCACACCTGAGACCTTGTAACACTAACGAGTCACATGACACCGGGGGAGGGAAAATGGCTAATTGGGCCCAATATGGCCATTTTCACGTAGGGGTGTACTGACTTTTGGTGCCAGCGGTTTAGACATTAATGGCTGTGTGTTGAGTTATTTTGAGGGGACAGGAAATTTACACTGTTATACAAGCTGTACACTCACTACTTTACATTGTAGACAAGTGTCATTTCTTCAGTGTTGTCACATGAAAAGGGAGAAGAAAAGATTTACAAACATGTAAGGGGTGTACTTACTTTTGTGAGATACTGTAAATTAATTCTGCGCTTCAATTACCTTAAAGTCACAGATTCCGGAAAAGTATGAAATGTGAAATAAAATCGATCGCCCTTCGTCCACCATTCAATCATTATTACAGAAATCGGGTGATTGTATCCAAGGCCTCATCCAGGTGGGGGGGGGGGGTCCTGGGAGGAGCCATGTTTACCTGACCTGGGGGGGAGGGGGGGGGGTGAATGGGTGTTCTGCGCATTCAAGCCCATTAGGACTCCATGTATGCGGTCCCAGTGATTTTACCCATACAAGCGCCGGCATGGATACAGTCAGAGCTGCTGCGCCACTTTTCTGGTGTTGCCCCCCCCCCCCCCCCCCCCGCTTCACACCAAATCAGACTTTGAAATCGCACAAATTTCAATGCCGCATGTCAGTGCGACTTCAGGCACATATGTCTATGGAAGTCGCACCTTGAAAAATCACCAAAACTAGCGCAGAAACTTCTTTTTTTTTAAATCGGTGCGGTTCCATCGCCGACAATAAGGGTGTGACTTGTCATGTGATTTGGACCTGTAAAAATCATAGGACGCACTGGTGTGAGCGGGGGCCTTAATCCCTCATTGAAGTGTCACTAAACCCACATCATATATAAAATAAAATGAAAACCGAGGAATAAAGGTGTATTCCACGCTGGCCATACTCACTCATCACTAGGAGATTCATTTTCTGTATTCTGCATAACACATGGTTGATCCTGCGGCTCTCTATCGCCCCCTTCTGTCCATGTCCCCACTGCAGTTGGGGATTTTGCAACTGCGGTGGCAGCTCTGCACATGCTCAGTTCTCAGTGAGTTGCTATTCTGAGCACCTCCTCCCCATCACATCTGAGCAGCCCATGTGACTATAGAGTTACCGTATTTATTGGTGTAGAACACGCACATTCATTTTAAGAGGGAAGTTTCAGGGGGAAAAAAACCCGTAAATTTTAAATAAGGAACTTTGAAGCAAAATAAGGGTCAGTGCCCATCTGCAGCCTCACCATTGCCATCAGTGCAGCCTCATCAATGCCCATCTGCAGCTTCACCATTGCCATCAGTGCAGCCTCATCAATGCCCATCTGCAGCCTCACCATTGCCATCAGTGCAGCCTCATCAATGCCCATCTGCAGCCTCACCATTGCCATCAGTGCAGCCTCATCAATGCCCATCTGCAGCCTCACCATTGCCATCAGTAGAGCCTAATCGATGCCCAACTGCAGCCTAGAGGGGACAGGGAGGGGGCGGGACGAGCGCCAACAGATTACATACAGTGAGAATCTCCTATGATAGACAGTTCACTGGTCCAATGGCGGCTTAGAAGATGGGACTTTCTATTACAGAGGCCGCCAAGTAAACAGATTCTCACTGTATGTAATCTGACGGCACGCCCCCCTCCGAGGCGGCTAAAATTGAAGTATTGGCCTATAACACGCCCACGCTATTTGTGCCCGATTTTCAGGGTGAAAAAGTACGTGTTATAAACCAATAAATACAGTATTTATTTATTTTCTCTGTATTATAAGGCTGTTTATTTTTATTTTTTTGAACAGGTGACCAGCAGCAGAGGACTAGGAGCTTCTCTGCCACTGTTTCCCTGCAGACAGGCTGGGAGAGAGCTGGGTCATATGACAGCTGGATATCCAATAGGAAAAAAGGGACTTCAATTATTATTATTATTTTTTTTTTTTTATTAAAATAATTACAGCGCCATCATCTCCATACAGAGGTAGGAGGGAGAATGATCGTGGCTACCGGATGCACAGATACCTTTTTTTTTTTTTTTTTTTTTTGTACTCGCCGATATCAGTTACCGATATCTACCGCAACTGTTTTGTTTTCACTTCCGTTGTCAGCAGTGGTCCAAAAGCATCGAAAAAGTTATTTACAAATTAAATAAATGGATTCTTTTTTTAATTTTGCGCTTTTTCAATGTGAAATGGTGTAAATATATGTTAATGTATAAAAATATTCACTAAAAAAACAAAAAAATAAAGTTTTAATTGTATTTATAAAATAGACGTGAAAAAAAAAAAAGCAGGGAAAATAATTAAATGGAGGAGAATAGGGAGTTAATTAATGCTGATTAGAGTAAATTAAGGGGTTTAACAGAGGAACATTTGTTCATCTCTTTGATCTGCAGATTAAAGAAACAGAAAGATACAAATAGAAACAAATGTTTCTTTTTATATTTTAGTGTTTCAGCAGCTGAGCAATGTTGTTAATAAACATTTGACTGCTTTTTTTTATTTTTATTTTGACAGCTCCAATTAGCGGACTAATTTAACACTAGGGGGAGGGGGTGGTGGGGTGGTGAGACCCACCGACAGCTCAAAGAGCCGAGCCTGAAAGTATCGGTGTATTTGCACGAGTACCGATACTTGTACAAATACTCGGTATCAGCAGCGATACAGATACTAGTATCGGTGCAACCCTACTTGCGTATCACCCAATTTATGACACATTTACAACACTATTGCTTCTGACAGAGACTCATGCACCAAATTCCGGGAGTTCTAATAAAAAAAAAAAAATATATATTTAAAAGAGGGGAAAAAAAATAAAAAAATTTTAAAAATGTAAAATGAAAAAAAAATGAAATAAAATTAAAATAAAAACTGTGCCATAATGAATGCACAAAAGATTTGTATTTTCATTATGGGTGGAAATTGTGGTTTTCCAAAGAATTTTCCCCAAACTGGAGCAATTTCACTGAAACGAGACCAGAAATACTTTCTTGCTCCGATACACTTTGCTGAAGGTCAAACATTTTTATAAATTTTTTTTATTGCAAACAATACAAATGACGACAGTTTCAAGAGGCAACTTGAAGAGTCACGATGATATGCAGAGGGCAGTAACCCGGAGACGAGCGATCCGGGGTCATCAGTTCAGTGGAAGTCAATGGATTGGGGGGGGGGGAACGGTTACCGCCCTCCGAACATCGCCTTTTCTCCGCCCACTTCTAGATATAGAGACACAACGGTGCGGCTTGTATTAGTGATAAGACGATTTCACTCTGAAAACAATTAAAGCTGAACTCCGGGTGCAAAAAAAAAAAAAAAATGTATGAATACATTCCTATAAAAGGATATAAATCCCCTTTGTGTGCACCAAATGCCTTTACAAAGCCAGATAGTGCCTTGTAAAAAGTAGTAGCAGTGACATCATCGCTGGGCTGTACATAGGCTGCGCAGAGACTCCACCCACTGCAGGAGGGGGCGGGGACAAGACCAGTCAACTATCACAGGGAGATGGAGCAGAGTTGTGGAAGGGACTTAGGAGGCCACGCCCAGCGAAGGGACAATATCATCTGATGCCCTATTCCCCCCCCCCTTTATTATATGTGAGCTTATGGATGAGGAGGAGGGGGGGAGAGAGAGCACAGCCCGCACCTCCTCTCTTCTCTCTCCTCCTCTCCCAGCGACACCCCCCCGCCCCTACAAACACACACTGTGCCTTGGACAGCCACCCCCCTTCTACCCACCCCTTGCCCGGCTCTGGCGACACCCACTATAGGAAGGGGCAGAGAAAAGACCAGCCCCCCTGCACAAGGAGAATGAGACGACCTGTGGGAGAGAGATGTGTGAGGGACCCAGCAGGCTCCACCCACTACAAGAAGGGGTGGAGACAAGACCAGTCGTCCTGCACAAGGAGAATGAGGAGAGCAGTGGGAGGGACCCAGAGAGAGCAGAGCTGTGGGAGGGACTCAGCAGGCTCCACCCACTACAGGAGGGGGTGGAGACAAGACCAGTCGCCCTACACAGAGAGAAAAAGCAGAGCTATGGGAGGGGAGGAGCAAGCTGCTGCTTTTCCTTTCTCTGTCCAATCAGAGGCTGGGGGGGGGGGGGGGGGGGAACATGACTTGTGAGTGTAACTTAAAGAGGAAGTAAACCCTGATGAGTTTACTTCCTCTTTCATTCCCTGCAAAGGCAAAGCATAATGGACTACTATGCATCGCATCACATCGCATCGTAGTCCATTATGTGTCACTTACCTGACACAGGAGCCAGCAAAGTCGCCGCTGTCCCCTGTAGTCCGGCGCATCCATCTTGTTGGTGGGGTCGCGCAGCTCCGCCGCTGTCATTCGGCGAAGCCGCGATGACGTCACTCCTGCACATGCGCACGGGAGTTGACACGCGTGGCAGCTCCATTCTTGGAAATGCCGCGCTCAGTGCGCCTGCGCGCCACTGTCTACGGCGCATGCGCCGTAGACAGCGGTGCCCGTTTTCGGGCAAATATCTCCTAAACCATATAGGTTTAGGAGATATTTCTTGGACCTACAGGTAAGCCTTAATCTAGGCTTACCTGTAGGTCAAAGTGGTTTGTAAGGGTTTACAACCACTTTAAGTGCAGCAGTGGAAAATCCGGTCTTCCGCCCAATCACAGGGCTGTGCTGAGTGGCAGAACTGTGTAAATCTCAAAACTGGATGAAAATCAAATTGTTTGGCAAGTAAAACGTCTTTTATAAGATCCTGTATGTGTATTTCATTGGTGTATTTGCTGGAGTTCAGCTTTAAAAAACGACATGTTAGCAGCAGCAGCTGTACATTCACAAATAACCAATCAGATATGAGGGGGAGGGGAAGGGGTGGTGGAATCCCATCTGCAGACTTCATGGTCCAGGCGCTCCCAACGTCCAATCACGGTCCTCCTACAGATAGGCTCCCCAATTTCTCTTCTGTACTCGTTATATTCGCTTCTCCCTTTGCTGGCTTGGTGTACACTCGCTCACCGAAGATGGTGCTGCCGATGCGGACATTCGTGGAGCCGAGCTCAATCTGGAGAAAGAGAAACAGCACAGAGGTGAAGAGAACAGACTGACATCCAATCACAGAATGGAAAGATTGGGGGGCGTGGCCTGGTGGGGGAGTGCCATTCATTCCAATACTAGTGGGTCTGCATTGGATGTGCCGCTTCACGAGACGCAAGAATATAAATTCCAGCCCTCCCTATGTACTAATTAGGGATGGGCTTTATGTTCGGGTCGACCATTGGCTGTTCGCTGAATAGCGAACAAATTGGGGTGTTCGCAGCAAATTCAAAAGCCACGGAACACCCTTTAAAAGTCTATGGGAGAAATAAAATGTGCTAATTGTAAAGGCTTATATGCATGGTATTACCATAAAAAAAAAAGTGTTTGGGAACCCGGGTCCTGCCCCAGGGGACATGTATCAATGAAAAAATAAAAATAAAAAAAAACGGCTGTTTTTTCGGGAGCAGTGATTTTAATAACGCTTAAAGTGAAACAATAAAAGTGTAATATTCCTTTAAATTTCGTACCTGGGGGGTGTCTATAGTATGCCTGTAAAGGGGCGCGTGTTTCCCGTGTTTAGAACATTCTGACAGCAAAATTACATTTTTAAAAAGGAAAAAAAGGTCATTTAAAACCACTCGCGGCTACAATGAATTGTCGGTCCGCAATACACATAAAAGTTCATTGATAAAAACGGCATAGGGATTTCCCCACAGTCCCCATTTGTCCCGCCCTCCATTCTATAAGAAGAAGTGTCAGAAGAACAGAAGCGTTACACAGTGGAAGACTCCCACTGAGGCAGATCGCGCGGAAGAAGAAGCCAGAGGAAGATGCCGGATGAGAAGACCGGGAGGAAGAAGAACACCAAAAGGAAGACCAGAAGATGGAAGAAGAAGCGGGGAAAAGAAGAAGACATTAATAAAGGAATTGTCAAAATCTGGCAAATCTTTTTTAACCTTTGACACTTTTTTTTGTGAAATGGTAGGGGGTACATTTGTACCCTATTACCAATTCACATGGGGGGGGGGGGGCGGGATCTGGGGGTGCCCTTGTTAAAGGGGGCTTCCAGATTCAGATAAGCCCCCCCCCACCCACAGACCCCCACAACCACCGGGCAAGGGTTGTGGGGATGAGGCTCTTCTCCCCTTCAACATGGGGACGCTACCCCAAAGCACCCTCCCAATGTTGAGGGCATGTGGTACAGTTCAGGGGGGGGCCCCCTCTTTTCCTGCGGCCTGCCAGGTTGCGTGCTCGGATAAGGGTCTGGTATGGAATTTAGGGGGACCCCCACGCATTTTTTTATTTTTTTTTGGTTCGGGGTTCCCCTGTGGGGAAATTCCATGGCGTTTTTATCAATAAACTTTTATGTGTATTGCAGGACGACAATTCATTATAGCCACGAGTAGTTTAAAATGACTTTTTTTCCCCCCTTTAGAAATGTAAATTTTGCTGTCAGACTGTTCTGAGCACGGGAAACATGTTCCCCTTTACAGGCATACTATAGACACCCCCCAGGTACGAAATTTAAAGGAATATTACACTTTTATTGTTTCACATAAAAAAAAACACTGCTCCCAGAAAAACGCCCATTTTTAAAACTTTTTTTTTGCATTGATCCATGCCCTCTGGGGCAGGAGCCGGGTCCCCAAACACTTTTTTAGGACAATAACTTGCATATTAGCCTTTAAAATTAACACTAGAGGGCAATCAAGGGGTTAAATGTGTTCCCTGACCGTGTGTTCTAAATGTGGGGGGGGGGGATGGGACTGACTTAAGGGAGGAGACCGATCGGTGTTCCTATATACTAGGAACACACAATCTGTCTCCTCTCCCGTGACAGGACGTGGATTTGTGCATTTACACACACACAAACAAACCCCTGTCCTCGCTCCTTCAGGAGCGACTGCGAGTGCCCGGCGGAGATCGTGGCTACCAGGCACGGGTTTTGGCCCCTTAGGGATTCCTTAAAGCGGTGTTCCAGGCCCTTTTTTTTTTTTTTTTTTTTTAAAGACAGCAGCTACAAACACTGTAGCTGCTGATTTTTAAATAAGGGCACTTACCTGTCCAGTGAGCCCGCGATGTCGCCCATCACCCCCCACGGCTGATTTCCTACCATTTCCTACTGCGCAATGCGCGAGTCGTGCAGCGTTTTGTGAATGTCCCTTGTGCTGATTTTATATTTTCCCTTTTTAAAATTGGGCTTTAGCCCCCTCCCCCCCCCCCCGTTCGCACCAAATACATCTTCGTTTGAAATGGCACGATATGAAATCCTCATGTCAGTGCGACTTAACCGACATCTGTGCGACTTCCCGCCCTGAAGATGTCCATGCAAGTCACAGCTGAAATCACCAAAAATATAGTGTAGAGACTTATTTATTTCTCACAAAGTCGGCGTTTCCCCAATATGAACAGCTGTGGGTGCGACTCGTCCTGCGATTTGGATTTGTCACATCGCATGGCAAGTCGCACCGGTGTGAACGGAGGCTTACAAATTCTAAAATGTACGGGGCGAAGGGCAGAAAAGGAGACCTTCAGGCAGTAAGAAGAATGCCTGAAGAGTGACAAAGCCAAAATGTAGGAATACAGCCACAAAGTACAGAAAAGTCTGATGTGATGTACGAAGCCGCCATTTACGAAAGCGATGGGCAGAATTGTTTGTTGGTGAGAAATTATGACCCCTCCCCCCATCCTTAGTGCTACACCCTCAGGACTCATCATCATCCACACTTACCGCATGTTCGAAGTCAGACGACATCCCCATACTCAGCTCTACGCCTTCTACAGGAAGGCCCAGCTTCTCACACACTTCTTCCCGCTGTTTCAGCAGCAGCTATATGGAGAGAAGAGTACAAAGAAGAAAGAATTACATGGAGAACGGCAACCGCAGAGACAACCAGCACCTTGATGCGATTCAGTTTGCTTTGTGCGCTATACAAAATTATGCATTCATTCATTTACAACGGCAAACGCAGAGACAACGGCAACCGCAAAGACAACCAGCACCTTGATGCGATTCAGTTTGCTTTGTGCGCTATACAAAATTATGCATTCACTCATTTACAACGGCAAACGCAGAGACAACGGCAAACGCAGAGACAACGGCAACCGCAGAGACAACGGCAACCGCTAAGACAACGGCAACCGCTAAGACAACGGCAACCGCTAAGACAACGGCAACCGCTAAGACAACGGCAACCGCTAAGACAACGGCAACCGCAAAGACAACGGCAACCGCAAAGACAAACGGCAACCGCAAAGACAAACGGCAACCGCAAAGACAAACGGCAACCGCAAAGACAAACGGCAACCGCAAAGACAAACGGCAACCGCAAAGACAACCGGCAACCGCAAAGACAACCAGCACCTTGATGCGATTCAGTTCGCTTTGTGCGCTATACAAAATTATGCATTCATTCATTTACAATGGCAATGCAGAGACAACGGCAAGCCAGAAAACGGCAACGCCCCCCCATCCTTCCATGTTGAGGGAATGTAGACTGGTATGGTTTTGGGGGGGGGGGGGGGGGGATTGCTCGCACATTGCCCCCTTTCCTGACTTGCATGCTCGGATAAAGGTCTGATAGGGGTTTTGGGGGTCTGAATGCCCTGTTTATGACCCCTATGCATTCCCCCCCTCCACCCCCCCCCCATACTTTAAAATCGTTGGCTTTTTTTCTTTTCTTTTTACAATCAGCTGTAAGCAGAGAAGCCCGCCGACACCCAACGAGTCATCAGTTGTTAGAGGATGTTGCAGCCGGAAGCTGCTTAGCAACTGGCTATTTGTCAAAAAAACAGCCTGGGGATCCCCCCCGACCCCCAGGACTGTTTTTTGACAAATACCGCCAGCAAAACCCCGCTGGTAATTATACTTTTTAACTCTCTGGTCCGTTTCTGAATTGGACTCGAGAACTTTTTTTTTTATTTACTGGTACATTTTTTTTTTTGTTAAATACCACATAATCATTATTTTTTTAATTTTCATAATCGTTTGTGTGAATTGGACTTAGTTTATTGCGTGCGATAATGTATGCAAATGAGTAATACAATACCCTTATCGCATGCGGTAAACATTACTAAAATTGACCCCTATGCCTTTAAAAGGGGGGAAAAAAACAATAAAAATAAAATTTGTTTATGCCAGAGAGGCGGAAGTGACGTCAGACGTTGCGCCGGTTATCCAAGGGTATAGAGCCGAGTGGGGCCCCATCTTGCCCTCACTCTGCTTCCTGCCTACCTATCAGCCGCACTGGATCGGTTCCTGGCTTACCCACGGCTCCAGTAAGCTTCGGGAAGCACCGAGAATCAGTGGCACCTCTCCCGCCGCAGCCTACAGTATAAAAAAGTGTTCTCATGGCGAATCCACCAATTGGGACTACTTTTATCTTTAAAGCGATCGCCTAACAAAAAAAAAAAAAAAAAAAAAAAGGGATACCAGCTAGCTGCTGTCACATTAACACCGGTATTTAAAGTCAAAGTAACGATGTACATTAAGGCCTCATACACACGAGCGTTTTAACAGCGGCGTTTTTGAGCTTTTTTCTGCTGAGGAAGAACGCCACTCCATGTTATTCAATGGGCTCATACACACCAAGGCGTTTGAGCTGTAACAGGCATGGTCGTTTTTAAGAGCAAAAAAAAAAAAAAAAAGGAAGCTCTAGCGCTGGAGCCTCCGAAGGCGCAGAAAAAAAAAAAAAAAAAAAAAATCATAAAAACAAAAAAAAAAAAACACAAACAAAAGCCAAGCATTAGCGCTATACCGATGTTTTTTTTAACGTCAGCGTTTTTAAGATGTAAAAAATGTTTATGTGGGTAATTTGTGAGTGGAAAAAATACCAGAGGGATGTTTAAAAAAAAAAATAAAAAAAGGGCGTTAAAACGCGCATTGCCGTCAAATCAAAGTGCAAATAGAATCGCGTTTTTAAATGCTGCTTTTTTTACAGCCCAGTTTTTAAAACGTCCGTGTGTATGAAGCCTTACAGTTAGTCGGTCAGCAAGTACTTAAACCCTTAGTATACACTAATCAGACATTTTTAGTCTTTCATTTATTACTTTTTTTTGTTCAATTCCATTTTATAAAATTATTAATAATTAAAGTTTTTTTTTTTTTTTTTTTTTTGCTTTGTTCGTTAAAATTTTCACACATATTATATGTTTAACATGTATTGACATGTTTTAAATTGACAAGTTTTTTTTTTTTTTTTTTTTTTTATCAGCGCATCCTTAGTAGAAATGAATTCCACAGATTAGTGTCACACATACAGTGCCCTGAAAAAGTATTCATACCCCTTGATATTCCCCACATCTTGTCATGTTACAACCAAAAACATAAATGTATTTTATTGGGATTTTATGTGATGGACCAACACAAAGTGGCTCATAATTGTGAGGTGGAAGGAAAATGATAAATGATACAAATAAATATGTGAAAAGTGTGGGGGAGGGGCATTTGTATGGCGCCCCCCGGAGTCAATACTTTGTAGAACCCCCTTTCTCTACAAGTCTTTTTGGGGATGTCTCTACCAGCTTTGCACATCTAGAGAGGACATTTTTGCCCATTCTTCTTCTTTGTAGAATATCTTAAGCTCTGTCAGATTGGATGGAGAGCGTCTGAACAGCAATTTTCTTGCCACATATTCTCAATGGGATTTAGGTCTGGACTGTGACTGGGCCATTCTAACACATGAATATGCTTTGATGTAAACCATTCCATTGTAGCTCTGGCTGGATGTTTCGGGTCGTTGTCCTGCTGGAAGGGGAACCTCCGCCCCGGTCTCAAGTCTTTTGTAGAATCCGAACAGGTTTTCTTCTAAGATTGTCCTGTATTTGTCTCCATCCATCTTCCCATCAACTCTGACCAGCTTCCCTGTCCCTGCTGAAGAAAACCATCCCCACCACATGATGCTGCCACCACCATGTCTCACGGTGGGGATGGTGTGTTCAGGGGGATGGGCAGTGTTAGTTTCCCCCACACATAGCGTTTTGCTTTTAGGCCATAAAGTAGAATTTTGGTCTCCTCTGACCAGATCACCTTCTTCCACATGTTTGCTGCCCCCTCCCCCACATGGCTTCTCACAAACTACAAACAGGACTTCTTATGACTTTCTTTCTCCAATGTCTTTCTTCTTGTCACTCTTCCATAAAGGGCAGATTTGTGGAGAGACGACTAATAGTTGTCCTGTGGACAGATTCTCCCCCCTGAGCTGTGGATCTCTGCAGCTCCTCCAGAGTCACCATGGACCTCTTGGCTCTTCTCTGATGAATGCTCTCCTTGCCCGGCCCGGTCAGTTTAGGTGGATGGCCATGTCTTGGTAGGTTTGCAGTTGTGCCCATACTCTTTCCATTTTCAGATGATGTATTGAACAGAGCTCCGTGAGATCAGCAGTGTTCAAACTCTAATCAAGAAGTGGGAAATTGGGTGTTTTGTTGAAACCAAACCACGGTCAAGTAGACCAACTAAAATTTCAGCCACAACTGCCAGGAAAATTCTTCGGGATGCAAAGAAAACCCACAAATAACTTCAGGTGAAATACAGGACTCTCTGAAAACATGTGGTGTGGCTGTTCCAAGATGTACAATAAGGAGGCACTGGAAGAAAGATGGGCTGCATGGTCGAGTCCCCCAGAATAAAGCCATTACTACACAAATGCAACAAAGTATCCCAATTACAATACGCCAAACAGCACAGAGACGAGCCTCAAACCTTCTGACACAAAGTCATTTGGAGTGATGAAACCAAAATTGAGCTTTTTGGCCACAACCATAAACACTACATTTGGAGAAGAGTCAACAAGGCCTATGATGAAAGGTCCACCATCCCTACTGTGAAACATGGAGGTGGATCGATGATGTTTTGGGGATGTGTGAGCTACAAAGGAACAGGAAATTTAGTAAAAATTGATGGTAAGATGAATGCAGTATGTTATCAAAAAATACTGGAGGAACATTTCATTCATCAGCCAGGAAGCTGCGCATGGGAGGTACTTGGACATTCGAACATGGCAATGATCCAACACACAAGGCCAAGTCCTCCTGTCATTGGCTACAGCAGAATAAAGTGAAGGTTCTGGAGTGGCCATCTCAGTCTCCTGACCTCAACATCATTGAGCCCCTCTGGGGAGATCTCCAGTGTGCCGTTCATACGAGACAGCCCAAGAATTTACAGGAACTGGAGAGGAACGGGTAACTTTACCATCTGAGAAGATAAAGAGCCTCATCTACAGATACCACAAAAGTCTTCAATCTGTCATTGATGTTGCAGGGGGGCAATACATGGTATTAAGAACTGGGGTATGTAAACTTTTGATCAGGGTCATTTGTGTTTCTGTTCTCATTATGATATAAAGAGAGAGTAAATACATTTGATTGATAATAAATGGCTTCAGCCAAACACTAAATATGAGTGAGAGAAAAGATTTTGTGTTATAATTCATATTCTCTGAAAAATGGCCAAGAAACCATAAATTCTGCCAGGGTATGTAAACTTATGAGCACAACTTTCCATTTTCCGATGATGGATTGAACAGAGCTCCGTGAGTTGTTCAAAGCTTGGGATTTTTTTAATTTTTTTTTTATAACCTAACCCTGCTTTATACTTCTCCACAACTTTATCCCTGACCTGTCTGGTGTGTTCCTCAGCCTTCATGATGCTGTTTGTTCACTAAGATTCTCTAACAAACCTCTGAGGGCTTAACAGAACAGCTGTATTTATACTGAGAATAAATGACACCCAGGTGGACTCTATTTACTAATTAGGTGACTTCTGGAGGCAATTGGTTCCACTAGATTTTAGTTAGGGGTATCAGAGTAAAAGGGTGGCGGAATACAAATGCCCCCCCCCCCCTCCCCACACACACACACTTTTCACATTTATTTGTATCATTTTCCTTCCACTTCACAATTGTGTGACACTTTGTGTTGGTCTATCACATAAAATCCCAAGAAAATACATTTACGTTATTGGTTGTAACGTGACAAAATGTGGGGAATTTCAAGGGGTATGAATACTTTTATTTTGTACATCCAGCATAATATAATGCCGCCCAATGGACACAGCAGATACCTGGAAGTCGGGATTGGGGCCCTGGGTGAGATCGTGGTCAAAGCTTCCGATGGTCATAAGTCCCACAAACTCCAAACCAGGACATTTCTCCCCGATATGCTTCACAAGATCTACAGTTCCTGATGGGGACAGGCCATGTTTACCTGGGGGGAAAAAAAAAATACATAATATATGTAATTTATTAATAATAATAAATTATATATAAAATTATTAAAAAAAAACGATATTATTAAAAAAACCTATAATTTATTAAAAAATATATAATATATTATATATATTATTAAAAAAAAAAAAAACTATAATATAAATATATATTATTATTATTATTATTATTATTAAAAAACTATAATTAATATTATAATTATATTAAAAAACTATAATTAATATTATAATTATATTAAAAAACTATAATTAATATTATAATTATATTAAAAAACTATAATTAATATTATAATTATATTTTAAAAACACATATAAATATAAATATAAATATATATATATATATATATATATATATATATATATATATATATATATATATATATATATATATATATATATATATATACAAAAAAAAAAAAACACACTAATATATATATTATATATATATATATATATATATATATATATATATATATATATATATAAATAAATAAATAAATAAATAATCAAATGGCCAGCAAAAAAACTTCAAACAGAAGAAGATGACAAAAGAATAAATTTAGGAGGAAGAATTACTTTCTTCATGGCTGGTATTGACTTGTACCATGACCTTCAACCTCTCGCCGGACTTTTTCCTCTGCCAGGACGCATTGACCTTGTCGGCGAGCTTCACCGAGTCCACCGTCTCCAATATGTGAAGGTTCGGGACCGCTGAGGGAAGAAGAACAAGCCTGGAAATGTGCGTCCAATCAGAAAACGCGGGACAGTCTTAAATAGGTGTAAAGCGATGTTGGAGGAAATTTTGTGAAAATAATTTTCTAATGAAAAATGTGTTGTGGAGTAAAAATGTCACAATTATTAAAAAGGATCATTAACCACGTCACCCCTGGAAAATTTACGCCCCTTCACGGCCATTTTTACGCTATTCAGCACTGTGCTACTTTAACTGATAATTGCACGGTCGTGCGACGCTGTACCCAAATATCATTTATATCATTTTCTTCACACAAATAGAGCTTTTCCTTTGACGCCTGTCGGAGAACTCCCAGAGGTGGAATCATCCCATCTTGTCTTGTTATTAGGACACTCCCACCGATCGTCACCTCCACCAAATCACAGGAAGCGAGTTCTCCAACCCCCGCACACGCGTGCTTCATATCTCCCCCATCGCAGCATCACAGCGCTCAGAGCTACTGCGACGGGGGAGAAAAATCACACACACAGAGGGGGCTGGACTCTGCCGGGAGTGTCTTAGCAACGTCCTAGCAACAAGGCAGGAGAGGAGGAGGCCATCTCTGGGAGATTCATAGAATACAAAGCTTCCCATGAATGGCCGAGCAGCACCGAGCCCAACTCTTGTTCCGGAAGTAGGACAGGAAGTCTTTGTACCGCTGCCGAAACACAGCGCTGTATACAGCCGAGGGCACATATAAAAACACAGCGCTGTATACTGTATGTAGCTGAGGGCACATATATGTAACACAGTGCTGTATACAGCCAAGGGCACATGTAACAATGCTGTATATAGCTGAGGGCACATGTATGTAACAGCTCTGTATACAGCCAAGGGCACATGTAACAATGCTGTACACTGTATATGGCCGAGGGCACATATATGCAACAGCGCTGTATATAGTTGAGGTCCCATATATGCAACACAGCGCTGTATACTGCATATAGCCGAGGGTACATATATGTAACAGCGCTGTATATAGCCGAGGGCACATATACATAACACAGCGCTGTATACTGTATATAGCCAAGGGTACATATGTAACAGCGCTGTATACTGTACAGTTGTGCTCATAAGTTTACATACCCTGGCAGAATTTATGATTTCTTGGCCATTTTTCAGAGAACACAAAAACTTCTCTCACTCATGCTTAGTGTTTGGCTGAAGCCATTTATTATCCATCATCTATTTACTCTTTTTATATCATAATCACAACAGAAACTACCCAAATGACCCTGAACAAAAGTTTTCATACCCCGGTGATTTCTGCCTGATAACATGCACACAAGTTGACACAAAGGGGTTTGAATGGCTATTAAAAGGGAACCCTCCTCACCTGTGATCTGTTGGTAGTAATTAGTGTGTGTGTATAAAAGGTCAACGAGTTTCTGGAATCCTGACAGACCCTTGCATCTTCCATCCAGTGCTGCACTGACGTCATTCAGGATTCTGAGTCATGGGGAAAGCAATAGGATTGTCAAAGGATCTGCGGGGAAAAGGTAGTTAAAACTGTATAAAACAGGAAAAGGGATATAAAAAGATATCCAAGGAATTGAGAATGCCAATCAGCAGTGTTCAAACTCTAACCAAGAAGTGGAAAATGAGGGGTTCTGTTGAAACCAAACCACGGTCAGGTAGACCAACTAAAATTTCAGTTACAACTGCCAGGAAAAGTAATGGGGATGCAAAAGAAAAACCCCACAAATAACTTCAGGTGAAATACAGGACTCTCTGAAAACATGTGGTGTGGCCGTTTCAAGATGCACAATAAGGAGGCACTTGGAGAAAGATGGGCTGCATGATCGAGTCGCCAGAAGAAAGCCATTACTACACAAATGCCACAAAGTATCCCACTTACAATAAACCAAACAGCACAGGGACTAGCCTCAAACCTTCTGCCACAAAGTCATTTGGAGTGATGAGACCAAAATTGAGCTTTTTGGCCACAACCATAAACACTACATTTGGAGAGGAATCAACAAGGCCTATGATGAAAGGTCCACCATCCCTACTGTGAAACACGGAGGTGGGTCGCTGATGTTTTGGGGATGTGTGAGCTACAAAAGGAACAGGAAATTAGGTCAATATTGATGGCAGGGTTAATGCAGTACGTTATCAAAAAACACTGGAGGAAGATTTGCATTCAGTAGCCAGGAAGCTGCGCATGGGATGTACTTGGACATTCCAACATGACAATGATCCAAAACACAAGGCCAAGTCCACCTGTCATTGGCTACAGCAGAATAAAGTGAAGGTTCTGGAGTGGCCATGTCATTATCATTGAGCCCCTCTGGGGAGATCCCAAAAACGTGCCGTTCATGGAAGACAACCCAAGAATTTACAGGAACTGGAGAGGAACGGGCAACTTTACCATCTGAGAAGATAAAGAGCCTCATCCACAGATACCACAAAAGACTTCAAGCTGTCATTGATGTTGCAGGGGGGCAATACATGGGATTAAAGAGGAGCTGCACCTTTAAAAAAAAATATTAAAAGCCAGCAGCTACAAATATTGCAGCTGCTGACTTTTTAATAAATGGACACTTACCTGTCCCAGGGTCCAGAGATGTCGGCGGCAGATGACGAGCGATCGCTCATCTCTCCGCCGCCCCCGCCGCCATCCTCTGTCAGGGAATCGGGAAGTGAAGCGTTGTGGCTTCACTGCCCGGTTCCCTACTGCGCATCTGTACTGGTCCCCGCTGTGTCCTGGGAACTGTGTGTTTCTCAGAACACAACGGGGGGGGGGGGGGCATCTGCGGCGAGCTTGTCCCAGAAGTGGGTGCAGATACCTGGATTATACAGGTATCTGCACCCCCCTCCCCCCTGAATTGTGACACCGGAGGGGGGGGGGGGGGTCCGATGAGCGGAACTTCAGACAGGGTAATTTGTGTTTCTGTTGGTCCACCATCCCTACTGTGAAACATGGAGGTGGATCGATGATGTTTTGGGGATGTGTGAGCTACAAAGGAACAGGAAATTTAGTAAAAATTGATGGCAAGATGAATGCAGAATGTTATCAAAAAATACTGGAGGAAAATTTCATTCATCAGCCAGGAAGCTGCGCATGGGATGTACTTGGACATTCGAACATGGCAATGATTCAAAACACAAGGCCAAGTCCTCCTGTCATTGGCTACAGCAGAATAAAGTGAAGGTTCTGGAGTGGCCATCTCAGTCTCCTGACCTCAACATCATTGAGCCCCTCTGGGGAGATCTCCAGCGTGCCGTTCATCCAAGACAGCCCAAGAATTTACAGGAATTGGAGAGGAACGGGCAACTTTACCATCTGAGAAGATAAAGAGCCTCATCTACAGATACCACAAAAGTCTTCAATCTGTCATTGATGTTGCAGGGGGGCAATACATGGTATTAAGAACTGGGGTATGTAAACTTTTGATCAGGGTCATTTGTGTTTCTGTTCTCATTATGATATAAAAAGAGTAAACACAGATGATTGATAATAAATGGCTTCAGCCAAACACCAAACATGAGTGAGAGAAAAGATTTTGTGTTATCATTCATATTCTCTGAGAAATGGGCAAGAAATCATAAAATTCTGCCAGGGTATGTAAACTTATGAGCACAACTGTGTGTACTCTGCAGTGTAGCCAATATATATATATATATATATATACACACACACACACACACACACAGTGCATACTGTATATAGCTGAGGGTACATACAGGGGATCCCCGCCTTACGAACGCCTGACCTACGGGGACCCTCTACCGTTATGCGCAGCCAGACGGAGCCTCAGAAAACGTCGGAAATGTCCATAATTTGCCGTGCATGTGCAGAACAGCATTTGACACAACATCGGAAATGTCCGCAATTGTCGTTTTGCACATGCACGCCCGACTTATGAACATTTCCAGATTGCAAACAGAAGGAAAGTCCCTAATGGGTTCGTAACTCGGGGACCCCTGTACAGGCAATGCAGCGCTGTATACTGTATATAGCTGAGGGCACATATAGGTAATGCATTGTGCCCAGCAAACCCACCAGTTAATGCTGTAAATACTTTATTTGGATAAGCTTGGCACAAACAAACTATTTAAGAGGATATTATGCACTTGGCCACACTCCGCCTGCAATGTAGTGCCATGTGTGCTTTGCTTTCAGCAGCTGCTTGCACGCAATATATAGGGTTGTGCACAGCAGGAGATTGTCAGCAAGTCCTGGCCAATGATTCATGGCCGTGATCAGCTGCGTCCAATCACAGCCCAGAGCTCTGTACAGAGGGAACGATCTCTCAGTTTGCAGCAATGAGAAATAGTGATTTCTTAGTAAACTCATCACACATAGTTAGGCACACATTTAACCCCTTGATCACCATAGATGTTAACCCCTTCCCAGCTGGTTTCAATAGTACAGTAACAGTGCATAGTAATATCACTGATCAGTGTATTAGTATCACTGGTGATGTCAATTAGTGTCAGATTTTCCACCACACTATCACAGTGCCGCTATAAGTCAGTCACTGATCACCACCATTACAGTACAGTATCTATTTCTGCATAAATTCAATAATAAATTATATATTATATATTATATTATTATATTATTTTTTGGTGCCTTTTGCAGAAATGCACTACAGTTCATTTACATGGTTTCCTATGGGACACGTTCACATCTGTACTTTTTTCAACCGCTGCGTATTTAGAAAAGATTTGATCTCTGAGTCTGATATTTACCAGATTCATATCTTCTAATAGTATATACAGTATATCTCCTCTAATAGTGGTATATACAGTATATCTCCTCTAATAGTGGTATATACAGTATATCTCATCTAATTGTATATACAGTATACAGTGCCTTGCGAAAGTATTCGGCCCCCTTGAACTTTTCAACCTTTTGCCACATTTCAGGCTTCAAACATAAAGATATAACATTTTTATTTTTTGTGAAGAATCACCAACAAGTGGGACACAATTGTGAAGGGGAACGAAATCTATTGGATTTTTGAAACTTTTTTAACTACCGTATTTATCGGCGTATAACACACACTTTTTTTCCCCTTAAAATCAGGGGAAAATCGCGGGTGCGTGTTATACGCTGATACTCCGCGATTTCCGCACAATTTTTTGGGCTCTGGGCTTTCGGCCGCTCTCGGACCTTCTCGGCGGCTTTCGGGCGCTCTCGGACCTTCCGAGAGCGGCCGAAAGCCGCCGAGAAGTTCTGAGAGCGGCCGAAAGCCGCCGAGAACTTCCGGGTGCCGCCGAGATACACGGGGCATCTCGGCGGCGCCATTTTTAAAAACCTAAGCGGACAATGCACTAAAATGGACAACACTGCAAATGACGCTGACAAGGCTTCAGATGGACACTGATAAGGCTGCATTGATGGGCATTTAAATGTAAGTTTTTTTCCTTAAATTTCCCTCCTAAACTTGGGGTGCGTGTTATATGTCAGCGCGTGTTATACGCCGATAAATATGGTAATAAAAAAATGAAAAGTGGGGCGTGCAAAATGATTCGGCCCCCTTGTGTTAATACTTTGTAGAGCCGCCTTTTGCTGCGATTACAGCTGCAAGTCGCTTGGGGTGTCTCTATCAGTTTTGCACATCGAGAGACTGAAATTCTTGCCCATTCTTCCTTGCAAAACAGCTGGAGCTCAGTGAGGTTGGATGGAGAGCGTTTGTGAACAGCAGTTTTCAGCTCTTTCCACAGATTCTCGATTGGATTCAGGTCTGGACTTTGACTTGGCCATTCTAACACCTGGATACGTTTATTTGTGAACCATTCCTTTGTAGATTTTGCTGTATGTTTGGGATCATTGTCTTGTTGGAAGATAAATCTCCGTCCCAGTTTCAGGTCTTTTGCAGACTCCAACAGGTTTTCATCCAGAATGGTCCTGTATTTGGCTGCATCCATCTTCCCCTCAATTTTAACCATCTTCCCTGTCCCTGCTGAAGAAAAGCAGGCCCAAACCATGATGCTGCCACCACCATGTGTGACAGTGGGGATGGTGTGTTGAGGGTGATGAGCTGTGTTGCTTTTACACCAAACATATCGTTTTGCATTGTGGGCAAAAAGTTGGATTTTGGTTTCATGTGACCAGAGCACCTTCTTCCACATGTTTGGTGTGTCTCCCAGGTGGCTTGTGGCAAACTTTAGACGAGACTTTTTATGGATATCTTTGTGAAATGGCTTTCTTCTTGCCACTCTTCCATAAAGGGCAGATTTGTGCAGTGTACGACTGATTGTTGTCCTATGGACAGACTCTCCACCTCAGCTGTAGTTCTCTGCAGTTCATCCAGAGTGATCATGGGCCTCTTGGCTGCATCTCTGATCAGTCTTCTCCTTGTCTGAGCTGAAAGTTTAGAGGGACGGCCAGGTCTTGGTAGATTTGCAGTGGTCTGATACTCCTTCCATTTCAAAATGATCGCTTGCACAGTGCTCCTTGGGATGTTTAAAGCTTGGGACATCTTTTTGTATCCAAATCCGGCTTTAAACTTCTCCACAACAGTATTACGGACCTGCCTGGTGTGTTCCTTGGTCTTCATGATGCTCTCTGCGCTTTCAACAGAACCCTGAGACTATCACAGAGCAGGTGCATTTATACAGAGACTTGATTACACACAGGTGGATTCTATTTATCACCATCAGTCATTTAGGACAACATTGGATCATTCAGAGATCCTCGCTGAACTTCTGGAGTGAGTTTGCTGCACTGAAAGTAAAGGGGCCGAATAATTTTGCACGCACCACTTTTCAGTTTTTTATTTGCTAAAAAAGTTTCAAAAATCCAATAGATTTCATTCCACTTCACAATTGTGTCCCACTTGTTGGTGATTCTTCACAAAAAATAAAAATTTTATATCTTTATGTTTGAAGCCTGAAATGTGGCAAAAGGTTGAAAAGATCAAGGGGGTCGAATACTTTCGCAAGGCACTGTGTGTGTGTGTGTGTGTGTGTGTGACACACACACACAGTTCATAGATTCTATAAAACTTTCATGCAAACCAATTATACACTTATTGTGAATTATTTTTTTTGCTTTTATCCAAAACACGTTAGAGAATACATTTTGGCCTAAATTTATGAAGGAATTTGATTCCCCCCCCCCCCCATTGGATAGGTTTTGTAGAAAGAAAAATAAAAAAATAATAAAAATTGTATGCCTCACAATGGTCAGTTAATATGTAACGCAGTGCCGTATAGAAAGAAAAATGGCCTGGTCATGAAGTGGGGGGGGTAAATCTTCTGGAGCTGAAGTGGTTAAACATGTGAGTTTGACTTTGTTGCTTTCAATATTACTTTACAACAAACCGTTCCCTATCGGGGGGGCGGAGTCATTGTAAAAGGCGTCTTACCAACCAGCTTGTTGATGTTATGTTTCTGGAGGTGTCCAATGAAATGCCATTTAATATCTGGACAGGATGACAAAATCTACAGAAATGAAAGCAGAGATGACAAAGCTGGTGAGGATTTCCTGTTTGTCAGCATAAAAAAAAAAAAAAAAAAAAACCACACACAAAAAACAAAAAACACCACACACCCCAAACCAACCCCCCCCCCTCTCAAAAAAAAAAGCAAAAACAAACAACAAAAAAAAAAACGGCAATCTCCCGCTGGACCCGTCACCCAGACAGAGCAGCCCGAGTGACCGAATGGAGTACGGCTGCGGCGCTCCCGCTCGGGCCGCTCGCTCTTCCGTCAGGCTGCATTCATGGCACTGGTAAATATTTTAGTACACCGTTTGGTTCAGAATATTTTTTTTCTTGCTTTTTCTCCTCTAAAACCTCGGTGTCTTACGGTCAGGCGCTTCTTATGGAACGGAAAAATACAATACTAAAGGAAAATGAGCGCAACTATACTTGCAGAGCCTGTTTGCCTTTAGTAAATCCCCTCCCCCATTGTATTGTAAAACAGGAAGCTAATCGCCTGCAGCCCAGCCGCCATCATTATACTGCGCCAGACTGGCACAGCTGCGCAAACCGCCATAGGTGTATGTTGGCCGCTGTAAGAGCTATAGGGCGCGTGCGATGTGGATGCGTGTGACCTGCAGCCACCATGTCCGCCAGCGACCCGCTATCTCTCCTCAGAGAGTCAGAACGGGGATCTGTCAATGTAAACAGACAAATCTCCGTTCTGACTGGGGAGTAGAGAGAGATTGTCTGTCCCTAGTGCTTATGAACAGCGATCTCTCTCCTCCTCCAGTAAGTCCCCTCCCCCCACAGTTAGAAACACCTCCCTAGGACACACTTAACCCCTTGATCGCCCCCCCCCCCCCCCCCAGTGTTAACCCCTTCCCTGCCAGTGACATTTATACAGTAATCGGCTATTTTTATTCCCAAAAAAAGTGCCCAATCTGTCTGCCGCAGTCCCGCTGAAAATTGCAGATTGTCGCCATTACTAGTAAAATAAATCATAAATATTATATATATATATATATATATTTTATATTATATTATATTATATTATATTATATTATATTATATTTATATATATATATATATATATATATATATATATATATATATATATATATATATATATATACACATACACACACACACACACACACACACACACACACACACACACCTGTAAAGGCTTTTAAAGCGTCACCTATTGGCAAATTTTAAGTACCGTAGTCTGACATCATTCCGCAGGTGTGCGCAATTTTAAAAGCGGGGACATGTTTGGTATCTATTTACTCGGCGCAAAATCATCTTTTATATATTTTACAAAAAAAAAAAAATTTGGTGTATATTGCGATTGTGTGCAATATCATTCAATAAAGTGTTTTTCTCCCCCCAAACAAAAAGTTTGAAAAACCAACTGCGCAGATACAGTGCGACATATAAAAAATAAAATAAAATAAAAAAGACAAAAGCCACCAATTTTTTCTATAGAGCCTCGGGCCCGGCCCTAAAGGAGTTAAATCAGAATAAATCAGAGAAATAAAAAACTTACATTGGCATCAGAGGCTTTTTCGGCCAATTCCTGGACCTGGAAGGCAAAAAAAAAAATATTTTCTTGTCAAAGTATCCGGACACTTCGGCTACAGGAGAGGAAGGTACACAGGGGGTATGTAGTGAAGGACTCAACTGAGACCAGCTGTAAGGATACCAGACTAAATCTGCCCATAGAGTCATCAAAAACAATTAATTGGTTCCTCCATTCACACAAGAGGGACGGATGGGGGGAGCCTCGGGTCAAAGGGGCAGACTCGGGCCAAAGGGGCAGACGGGGGGGGGGGGGGGGAAGTCTCGGGCCAAAAGGGGCAGACGGGGGGGGGGGGGAAGTCTCGGGCCAAAAGGGGCAGACGGGGGGGGGGGGGGAAGTCTCGGGCCAAAAGGGGCAGACGGGGGGGGGGGGAAGTCTCGGGCCAAAAGGGGCAGACGGGGGGGGGGGGAAGTCTCGGGCCAAAAAGGGGCAGACGGGGGGGGGGGGGAAGTCTCGGGCCAAAAGGGGCAGATGGGGGGGGGAAGTCTCGGGCCAAAAGGGGCAGACGGGGGGGGGAAGTCTCGGGCCAAAAGGGGCAGACGGGGGGGGGGAAGTCTCGGGCCAAAAGGGGCAGACGGGGGGGGGGGGAAGTCTCGGGCCAAAAGGGGCAGATGGGGGGGGGAAGTCTCGGGCCAAAAGGGGCAGACGGGGAAGTCTCGGGCCAAAAGGGGCAGACGGGGAAGTCTCGGGCCAAAAGGGGCAGACGGGGAAGTCTCGGGCCAAAAGGGGCAGACGGGGAAAGTCTCGGGCCAAAAGGGGCAGACGGGGAAGTCTCGGGCCAAAAGGGGCAGACGGGGAAGTCTCGGGCCAAAAGGGGCAGACGGGGAAGTCTCGGGCCAAAAGGGGCAGACGGGGAAGTCTCGGGCCAAAAGGGGCAGACGGGGGGGGGGAAGTCTCGGGCCAAAAGGGGCAGACGGGGGGGGGGGGGGGGGGAAGTCTCGGGCCAAAAGGGGCAGACGGGGGGGGGGGGAAGTCTCGGGCCAAAAGGGGCAGACGGGGGGGGGGGGGGGAAGTTTCGGGCCAAAAGGGGCAGACGGGGGGGGGGGGAAGTCTCGGGCCAAAAGGGGCAGACGGGGGGGGGAGTCTCGGGCCAAAAGGGGCAGACGGGGGGGGGGGAAGTCTCGGGCCAAAAGGGGCAGACGGGGGGGGGGGGGAAGTCTCGGGCCAAAAGGGGCAGACGGGGGGGGGGGGGGAAGTCTCGGGCCAAAAGGGGCAGACGGGGGGGGGGAAGTCTCGGGCCAAAAGGGGCAGACGGGGGGGGGGAAGTCTCGGGCCAAAGGGGCAGACGGGGGGGGAGGGGAAGTCTCGGGCCAAAGGGGAAGACGGGGGGGAAGTCTCGGGCCAAAGGGGAAGACGGGGGGGGGGGGGGGGAAGTCTCGGGCCAAAAGGGGAAGACGGGGGAAGTCTCGGGCCAAAGGGGAAGACGGGGGGGGGAAGTCTCGGGCCAAAGGGGAAGACGGGGGGGAAGTCTCGGGCCAAAAGGGGCAGACGGGGGGGGGGGGGGGGGAGTCTCGGGCCAAAAGGGGCAGACGGGGGGGGGGGAAGTCTCGGGCCAAAAGGAGCAGACGGGGGGGGGGGGAAGTCTCGGGCCAAAAGGGGCAGACGGGGGGGGGGGGGGGAAGTCTCGGGCCAAAAGGGGCAGACGGGGGGGGGGGGAAGTCTCGGGCCAAAAGGGGCAGACGGGGGGGGGGGGGAAGTCTCGGGCCAAAAGGGGCAGACGGGGGGGGGGGGGGGAAGTCTCGGGCCAAAAGGGGCAGACGGGGGGGGGGGGAAGTCTCGGGCCAAAAGGGGCAGACGGGGGGGGGGGGGGAAGTCTCGGGCCAAAAGGGGCAGACGGGGGGGGGGGGGAAGTCTCGGGCCAAAAGGGGCAGACGGGGGGGGGGGGAAGTCTCGGGCCAAAAGGGGCAGACGGGGGGGGGGGGAAGTCTCGGGCCAAAAGGGGCAGACGGGGGGGGGGGGGGGGGAAGTCTCGGGCCAAAAGGGGCAGACGGGGGGGGGGGGTCGAAGTCTCGGGCCAAAAGGGGCAGACGGGGGGGGGGGGTCAAAGTCTCGGGCCAAAAGGGGCAGACGGGGGGGGGGGGGAAGTCTCGGGCCAAAAGGGGCAGACGGGGGGGAAGTCTCGGGCCAAAGGGGCAGACGGGGTGAAGGGGTGGGGCGTCTCGGGCCGAAGGGGGAAACCATTTCTACTTCATCTACCTCTCCCGTGGCTTCAGATTGGTACTACTACTCTACCAAGTTGGCCGTCTACAAAGAGCAAGCTGGTAACTCAGTGATCGGAGAAGATCAGCCTGGTGACGAGTTCTTTGTCCTCTTCTGCACAGTAATGATCCTTTTTGGGATCTTCTCTCACCCCGGCCCTGTAGAAGGGCCGGGGTGAGAGAAGATGTAGATCTGTCTATATCCATCCATATTCGGGTCTGGTGACATTCATGGGATTGTTAGTGACCGGACCAGATCTGGGGGGATATCTGCAGATGCACCTCCATAGACATCTGGGATTATACGGGAACTGGGTGGGAGGTGGACATTGAGGGTCCGGTTCTGCTCAGTCTGGGATGGAATGGGGGGCGCCGGGTGGGAGGAGAGCCTCAGCAACTTACATAATTCTCCCCGAAATATCGCTGGCCGTGTCTGTAGGCTTCAATCACCAGATCAACCGGCTTCGTCTTACTGACCGCCACCAGTCTGGGCGCCACCGCCGGGAGAGTCTGCAGGAGAAGAAAGAGATTTACTGTCTACTTCACCTTCATATCACCGACCAATGGGAGACCTCGCCTGTGTATACAATGTATCCCGTGTACTCGGTGTGTGTATATACAATGTATCCCGTGTACTCGGTGTGTGTATATACAATGTATCCAGTCTACTAGGTGTGTGTATATACAATGTATCCCGTCTACTAGGTGTGTGTATATATACACAATGTATCCCGTGTACTGGGTGTGTGTATATACAATGTATCCCGTCTACTCGGTGTGTGTATATACAATGTATCCCGTCTACTCGGTGTGTGTATATATACACAATGTATCCCGTCTACTAGGTGTGTGTATATACAATGTATCCCATCTACTAGGTGTGTGTATATACAATGTATCCCGTCTACTAGGTGTGTGTATATACAATGTATCCCGTGTACTGGGTGTGTGTATATACAATGTATCCCGTCTACTCGGTGTGTGTATATACAATGTATCCCGTCTACTCGGTGTGTGTATATATACACAATGTATCCCGTCTACTAGGTGTGTGTATATACAATGTATCCCATCTACTAGGTGTGTGTATATACAATGTATCCCGTCTACTAGGTGTGTGTATATACAATGTATCCCGTCTACTAGGTGTGTGTATATATACACAATGTATCCCGTGTACTCGGTGTGTGTATATACAATGTATCCCGTCTACTAGGTGTGTGTATATACAATGTATCCCGTCTACTAGGTGTGTGTATATACAATGTATCCCGTCTACTAGGTGTGTGTATATACAATGTATCCCGTCTACTCGGTGTGTGTATATACAATGTATCCCGTCTACTAGGTGTGTGTATATACAATGTATCCCGTCTACTAGGTGTGTGTATATACAATGTATCCCGTCTACTCGGTGTGTGTATATACAATGTATCCCGTCTACTAGGTGTGTGTATATACAATGTATCCCGTCTACTCGGTGTGTGTATATACAATGTATCCCGTCTACTCGGTGTGTGTATATACAATGTATCCCGTCTACTAGGTGTGTGTATATATACACAATGTATCCCGTCTACTAGGTGTGTGTATATACAATGTATCCCATCTACTAGGTGTGTGTATATACAATGTATCCCGTCTACTAGGTGTGTGTATATACAATGTATCCCGTCTACTAGGTGTGTGTATATACAATGTATCCCGTGTACTCGGTGTGTGTATATACAATGTATCCCGTGTACTCGGTGTGTGTATATACAATGTATCCCGTCTACTAGGTGTGTGTATATACAATGTATCCCGTCTACTAGGTGTGTGTATATACAATGTATCCCGTCTACTAGGTGTGTGTATATACAATGTATCCCGTCTACTCGGTGTGTGTATATACAATGTATCCCGTCTACTCGGTGTGTGTATATACAATGTATCCCGTCTACTAGGTGTGTGTATATATACACAATGTATCCCGTCTACTAGGTGTGTGTATATACAATGTATCCCATCTACTAGGTGTGTGTATATACAATGTATCCCGTCTACTAGGTGTGTGTATATACAATGTATCCCGTCTACTAGGTGTGTGTATATACAATGTATCCCGTCTACTAGGTGTGTGTATATACAATGTATCCCGTCTACTAGGTGTGTGTATATACAATGTATCCCGTCTACTAGGTGTGTGTATATACAATGTATCCCGTCTACTCGGTGTGTGTATATACAATGTATCCCGTCTACTCGGTGTGTGTATATACAATGTATCCCGTCTACTCGGTGTGTGTATATACAATGTATCCCGTGTATTATCGATTGGTGACATGGAGAGACTTCCTTCATGGATGTGATCAGATTTCGACCAATTAGGTTGCAGGGAAGAACGATCTGACGGATACGTTACAATTGTATCTTTCACTGATCGGTGGAAACCGGTTTCCCGTGTCCGCTCACCAGTATGAGCTGTGATTGAGCTGTGATTGGTGGCACCGCCCCACAGATGGGTGGATGGAAATCGTACAATCAGATTGTACAGTGTATGGATCATAGATCTGATCTGTCTGGGTACAATAGAGGAGTCTCAGGACAATACACAGGCTCTGATTGGACAGATGAGATCGCACAGTGTGTGGAGGGATCGCACCTCCTATATCGGCCGATATCCATCGTCCACCAACAATTTCCCTTCTTCCAATACCCCCACCCCTCACCTGAGCCCTCCGGGCCGCCGCCTCCTTCACCTTCTCCAGCACACACAGCACCGACCTCCCGATCTCCTCCGACATGCTGCCGACCACCCTCCTCATCCTCCACCCTCCTATCACTGCCCGAGCGACGTACAGCCAATGGCAGGAGACGTCCTCCACAGGAGGCCAATCATACCTCACCATTCCCAGAGAGGGGCGGGGTCATACACTGACAGGTGGAGGGAGAGGCGGCCATGTTGAGAGGGGCAGAGGAGAGATAAACACTCCTATTGGTGGATGGGAGACAGAGGGGAGGGGAGATGACATCACAGATCATGTGATTGAGCGGAGCCTGTGCCGCGCATTGTATCCAATGATAGATTGTAATAGGGAAGAGGAAGCTACAATGTATCATCTATTCTATTCTATATCATCTGTGTATACAATGTATCCTCTATTCTATTCTATATCATCTGTGTATACAATGTATCATCTATTCTATTCTATATCATCTGTGTATACAATGTATCATCTATTCTATTCTATATCATCTGTGTATACAATGTATCATCTATTCTATTCTATATCATCTGTGTATACAATGTATCATCTATTCTATTCTATATCATCTGTGTATACAATGTATCCTCTATTCTATTCTATATCATCTGTGTATACAATGTATCCTCTATATCTGATCTGTGTATACAATGTATCATCTATTA
This sequence comes from Lithobates pipiens, assembly GCF_037356315.1. Lineage (NCBI taxonomy): Eukaryota > Metazoa > Chordata > Amphibia > Anura > Ranidae > Lithobates > Lithobates pipiens. The sequence goes on along the minus strand of NW_027507750.1, from coordinate 7,411,426 downwards.
GGGCTGCAACTAACGATTATTTTTATAATCGATTAGTTGGCCGATTATTGTTTTGATTAATAATGTTAAGAAAAAAGCCTGGTTTATAATTTAGCTAATATGTAAAGTTTAAAAAAAAAAAAAGTCAATTTATTCTAAAATATCTGTGTATGCAGTGGTAAAAAAAATAACCACCTATATGGTAAGTATAATGTATATACTATTAAAGGAGATATACTCTATATACAATTAGAGGAGATACAGTGCCTTGTGAAAGTATTCGCCCCCCTTGAACTTTTCAACCTTTTGCCACATTTCAGGCTTCAAACATAAAGATATAAAATATTTTTTGTGAAGAATCACCAACAAGTGGGACACAATTGTGAAGTGGAACGAAATCTATTGGATTTTTGAAACTTTTTTAACCACTTGAGATCCGCGCTATAGTCAATTGACGGCTACAGCGCGGATCTCCTTTTCCGGGACTACGTCTATTGACGTCGTCCCGTGTACGAGCGGCCTGCGCGCCCCCTGAGGGGCGCGTGCGGCGCGCTCTGTGATCGGCGAGTCCATGAGACTCGCCTGATCACCGATCCGTGCAAGGGGTCGATCCCGACCCCTTATCACGTGATCAGCTGTCAGCCAATGACAGCTGATCAGGTGACATAACGGAGCCGGTAATCGGCTATTATTCCTCCTCGACAGCGCGAGGAGAAAAAAAAAAGCCGATCACCGGCAGCCGTGATCGGGACATCAGTCCCGATCACGGCCAGAAATGCAAGCGCCCACCTGCCCCCTGCCAGTGCCCACCTGCCCCCTGCAGTGCCACCCTAATAAAAAGTTAGTGCCCCCAGTCAGTGCCACCCAGCAGTGCCCATAGTGCCACCCAGCAGTGCCCACAGTGCCACCCACAGTGCCCACAATCTGCCTCAAAGGTGCTGCACCCCAGTGCCGCCCATCAGTGCCCAGCAGTGCCGCCCATCAGTGCCCATCAGTGCCGCCCATCAGTGCCCAGCAGTGCCACCTATCAGTGCCCATCAGTCCCATCTATCAGTGGTACCTATCAGTGCCCATCCGTGCCACCCATCCATGCCACCCATCCGTGCCATCTTATCTGTGCCCATCAGTGCCGCCTTATCTGTGCCCATCAGTGCCGCCTTATCTGTGCCTATTAGTGCCGCCTTGACTATGCCTATCAGTGCCCACCAGTGCAGCCTATCAGTGCCCACCAATGCAGCCCATCAGTGCCCACCAATGCAGCCCATCAGTGCCCACCAATGCAGCCCATCAGTGCCCACCAATGCAGCCCATCAGTGCCCACCAATGCAGCCCATCAGTGCCCACCAATGCAGCCTATCAGTGCCGCCTCATCAGCGCACTTCAATGAAGGAGAAAAATGACCCGTTTGCAAAATTTTATAACAAACTATTAAAACATGATTTTTTTTTTTTTGCATCTTTTTTTGTTTGTTTAGCAAAAAATAAAACTCCGAGCTGTGATTAAATACCACCAAAAGAAAGCTCTATTTGTGGGAAAAAAATGATAAAAATTTCATTTGGGTACAATGTTGTATGACCGCGCAATTGTCATTCAAAGTGCATCAGCGCTGAAAGCTGAAAATTGGTCTGGGACTGAGGGGGGTTTAAGTGCCCAGTAAGCAAGTGGTTAACTAATAAAATGAAAAGTGGGGCGTGCAAAATGATTCGGCCCCCTTGCGTTAATACTTTGTAGAGCCACCTTTTGCTGCGATTACAGCTGCAAGTCGCTTGGGGTGTCTCTATCAGTTTTGCACATCGAGAGACTGAAATTCTTGCCCATTCTTCCTTGCAAAACAGCTGGAGCTCAGTGAGGTTGGATGGAGAGCGTTTGTGAACAGCAGTTTTCAGCTCTTTCCACAGATTCTCGATTGGATTCAGGTCTGGACTTTGACTTGGCCATTCTAACACCTGGATACGTTTATTTGTGAACCATTCCTTTGTAGATTTTGCTGTATGTTTGGGATCATTGTCTTGTTGGAAGATAAATCTCCGTCCCAGTTTCAGGTCTTTTGCAGACTCCAACAGGTTTTCATCCAGAATGGTCCTGTATTTGGCTGCATCCATCTTCCCCTCAATTTTAACCATCTTCCCTGTCCCTGCTGAAGAAAAGCAGGCCCAAACCATGATGCTGCCACCACCATGTGTGACAGTGGGGATGGTGTGTTGAGGGTGATGAGCTGTGTTGCTTTTACGCCAAACATATCGTTTTGCATTGTGGGCAAAAAGTTGGATTTTGGTTTCATCTGACCAGAGCACCTTCTTCCACATGTTTGGTGTGTCTCCCAGGTGGCTTGTGGCAAACTTTAGACGAGACTTTTTATGGATATCTTTGAGAAATGGCTTTCTTCTTGCCACTCTTCCATAAAGGGCAGATTTGTGCAGTGTACGACTGATTGTTGTCCTATGGACAGACTCTCCCACCTCAGCTGTAGTTCTCTGCAGTTCATCCAGAGTGATCATGGGCCTCTTGGCTGCATCTCTGATCAGTCTTCTCCTTGTCTGAGCTGAAAGTTTAGAGGGACGGCCAGGTCTTGGTAGATTTGCAGTGGTCTGATACTCCTTCCATTTCAAAATGATCGCTTGCACAGTGCTCCTTGGGATGTTTAAAGCTTGGGAAATCTTTTTGTATCCAAATCCGGCTTTAAACTTCTCAACAACAGTATTACGAACATGCCTGGTGTGTTCCTTGGTCTTCATGATGCTCTCTGCGCTTTCAACAGAACCCTGAGACTATCACAGAGCAGGTGCATTTATACAGAGACTTGATTACACACAGGTGGATTCTATTTATCACCATCAGTCATTTAGGACAACATTGGATCATTCAGAGATCCTCGCTGAACTTCTGGAGTGAGTTTGCTGCACTGAAAGTAAAGGGGCCGAATAATTTTGCACGCACCACTTTTCAGTTTTTTATTTGCTAAAAAAGTTTAAATTATCCAATAGATTTCATTCCACTTCACAATTGTGTCCCACTTGTTGGTGATTCTTCACAAAAAATTAAAATTTTATATCTTTATGTTTGAAGCCTGAAATGTGGCAAAAGGTTGAAAAGTACAAGGGGGCTGAATACTTTCGCAAGGCACTGTATACTGTATATACAATTAGATGAGATATACTGTATATACAATTAGATGAGATATACTGTATATACCACTATTAGAGGAGATATACTGTATATACTATTAGAAGATATGAATCTGGTAAATATCAGACTCAGAGATCAAATCTTTTCTAAATACGCAGCGGTTGAAAAAAGTACAGATGTGAACGTGTCCCATAGGAAACCATGTAAATGAACTGTAGTGCATTTCTGCAAAAGGCACCAAAAAAAACTCAGATGTGAACCAGGCCTAAGACATTTAGTAACATAATGGGGTTAAAAAACTAAAATTAGCCCTTTATAGTACAAAAAAAAAGCAGATGATCACTACTGTAAAGGGTACTGTAGAACTGTGAAAGTAATATTTACAGTAGAGATTATTTGCTCTTTTTGTACTATAAAGGGCTAATTTTCGTGTTTTTTCAACCCCATTGTGTTACTGGCCGATTAATCGATTATGAAAATAGTAATCGATTAGTTGTTGATTAATCAATTAGTTGTTTCAGCCCTATATTCTATATCATCTGTGTATACAATGTATCCTATGGGGGTGTAGTTTATGGCCAGAGTGGCTGAGAACTGAAAAAAACTCAGAGCATGTGATGCACTATTTATATCAGAGGCCACTCCCCCGACACATCAGAGGTTCCTCCATCACATCAGAGGTTCCCCCATCACATCAGAGGTTCCATCACATCAGAGGTTCTCCCATCACATCAGAGGTTCCCTCATCACATCAGAGGTTCCATCATCACATCAGAGGTTCCCCCATCACATCAGAGGTTCCCCCATCACATCAGAGGTTCCCCCATCACATCAGAGGTTCCCCCATCACATCAGAGGTTCCATCATCACATCAGAGGTTCCCCCATCACATCAGAGGTCCCATCATCACATCAGAGGTTCCCCCATCACATCAGAGGTTCCATCATCACATCAGAGGTTCCCCCATCACATCAGAGGTTCCCCCATCACATCAGAGGTTCCCCCATCACATCAGAGGTTCCATCATCACATCAGAGGTTCCCCCATCACATCAGAGGTTCCATCATCACATCAGAGGTTCCCCCATCACATCAGAGGTCCCATCATCACATCAGAGGTTCCCCCATCACATCAGAGGTTCCATCATCACATCAGAGGTTCCCCCATCACATCAGAGGTTCCCCCATCACATCAGAGGTTCCCCCATCACATCAGAGGTTCCATCATCACATCAGAGGTTCCCCCATCACATCAGAGGTTCCATCATCACATCAGAGGTTCCCCCATCACATCAGAGGTTCCCCCATCACATCAGAGGTTCCATCATCACATCAGAGGTCCCCCCTTCACTTCAGAGGCCCCATCATCACATCAGAGGCCCCATCATCACATCAGAGGTCCCCCCTTCACTTCAGAGGCCCCATCATCACATCAGAGGCCCCATCATCACATCACATCAGAGGTTCCATCAGCACATCAGAGGTCCCATCATCACATCAGAGGCCCCATCATCACATCAGAGGCCCCATCATCACATCAGAGGTTCCATCAGCACATCAGAGGTCCCATCATCACATCAGAGGCCCCATCATCACATCAGAGGTTCCATCAGCACATCAGAGGTCCCATCATCACATCAGAGGCCCCATCATCACATCAGAGGTCCCATCATCACATCAGAGGCCCCATCATCACATCAGAGGCCCCATCATCACATCAGAGGTTCCATCAGCACATCAGAGGTCCCATCATCACATCAGAGGCCCCATCATCACATCAGAGGTTCCATCAGCACATCAGAGGTCCCATCATCACATCAGAGGCCCCATCATCACATCAGAGGCCCCATCATCACATCAGAGGTTCCATCAGCACATCAGAGGTTCCATGAATGAATGAATGAAATACTTGTATAGCGCACAATGCGAACTGAATCGCCTCTAGGCGCTTCCATCATCCCATCAGAGGTTCCATCATCACATCAGAGGTCCCATCATCACATCAGAGGTCCCATCATCACATCAGAGGTCCCATCGTCACATCAGAGGCTCCCCCGTCACATCAGAGGTCCCATCGTCACATCAGAGGTCCCATCATCACATCAGAGGTTCCATCATCACATCAGAGGTCCCATCATCACATCAGAGGTTCCATCATCACATCAGAGGTCCCATCATCACATCAGAGGTTCCATCAACACATCAGAGGTCCCATCATCACATCAGAGGTCCCATCGTCACATCAGAGGTTCCCCCATCACATCAGAGGTCCCATCGTCACATCAGAGGTCCCATCGTCACATCAGAGGTCCCATCATCACATCAGAGGTTCCATCATCACATCAGAGGTCCCATTGTCACATCAGAGGTTCCTCCATCACATCAGAGGTTCCCCATCACATCAGAGGTCCCATCATCACATCAGAGGTCCCATCATCACATCAGAGGTTCCATCAACACATCAGAGGTCCCATCGTCACATCAGAGGTTCCCCCATCACATCAGAGGTCCCATCGTCACATCAGAGGTCCCATCGTCACATCAGAGGTCCCATCATCACATCAGAGGTTCCATCATCACATCAGAGGTCCCATTGTCACATCAGAGGTTCCTCCATCACATCAGAGGTTCCCCATCACATCAGAGGTCCCATCATCACATCAGAGGTCCCATCATCACATCAGAGGTTCCATCAACACATCAGAGGTCCCATCGTCACATCAGAGGTTCCCCCATCACATCAGAGGTCCCATCGTCACATCAGAGGTCCCATTGTCACATCAGAGGTTCCCCATCACATCAGAGGTTCCTCCATCACATCAGAGGTCCCCTCCCTTCACAACACAGGTTCTGTCATCACATCAGAGGTTTCATCATCACATCAGAGGTCCCCCCCCAATCACATCAGAGGTTTCATCATCACAACAGAGGTTCACCCATCACATCAGAGGTTCCATCATCACATCAGAGGTTCCCGTACCACACCAGAGGTTCCTCCATCACATCAGAGGTCCCCCCTTCACTTCAGAAGTCCCCCCCATCACATCAGAGGTCCCCCCCATCACATCAGAGGTCCCTCATCGCATCAGAGGTTCTGCCATTACATCAAAGGTCCTCCATCACATCAGAGTTCCACCTTCATATCAGAGCCCCCTTTCACATCACATAACACCCCCCCCCCCCCACATCAGAGTTCTCAGTACCGCTCTCTTGTCTAAGAACCTTCAGCACAGCGGCAGCCTGGCCCAGGACAGTGCAGGTCTGGATGGAGGGCAGCAGGCAAAGTGGGTCCACTTCTGAATGTTGGGAGGGCCCTGGATCAGCATCGTGGGTTTCCATGGTGAAGTCGGGCCAGACTCCGGCAGTAAAGCAACAAATGACAGTGTGTGTTCTTGCCGCTCAGTGTCATTGGCTGACTCAGATATGGGATCAGTTGCTTTGGGGTGGGAAAAAGAAATGGTGGAGCGAGCCAGATGTGACCTGCAGGCTATAGCTTGTAGACTCATGTAAATGGTAAGTGTGACAGACCCAATCAGGACAGGGGCTTTTGGAGAGGACTAGGGGGCAAGCCTCCTACCGACTGATTAAGGCCCATGGAGGGAGCAGATCATTCTCTAATGATGGACCACCTTGTGAGGAACGCTGAGACCGAGGCTTGGATTTATTCTCTGAATAAGGACCATAAAGCTTCCCTTCTGGAGTGGATGGAAAGATGTAATATTAATCCTGTACGGGGTGATGGTCCGAGGGAATATGGTGGCCCTCCTGCAGACTGGGTGGAAGAAGCTCCACTTGGGACAGAGATATTTATCAACAATATCCCTCAAGAAAACTATGAAGATAAATTAATTCCACCTTTTCAGACTGCTGGAATATTGAATGAGTTTGTCTCATAGATCAGCCTTTCTCAACCTTTTCAACACCGAGGAACCCTTGAAATAATTCTCCGGTCTCGGGGGGAACCCCGTCTAAAAATTAGAAATCTACAACTCATGATACATTAGTGTGATGGTCAGTGGGAAGAATGGTCCTTACACTTGTGGTCATTGGGAAGAATTACCTCCTTACAGATAGTTAAAAAGATCAATGGCGATAGAGGGAACTTATCTGAGAGGCAGAAATTGCCCAATGCTGAAGGAACCCCTACAACCTCTGGAGGAAGAACCCTGGGGTTCCACGGAACCCTGGTTGAGAATCACTGTCATAGAATGTTGTAGACGGGTGCCGGACAGTCTGAGGTGGGGTGGGATCACTGTTAGACCCCTTTCACACTGAAGCGCTGCTAAAACAGCCGCTAAAGCGCCAGTCCATTTTGCAGTGCTCTTCGGGCTCTTTTTTTAAGGTCACGTGACTAAGTGACCTTAAATTTATTTATTTTTTTAACCACTTGCCGACCAGCGCACGACGATGTACGCCGACATAATGGCACAGGCACATGTACGTCCCTTTAAATTTGCCGCCCTGCCATCGGGAGCGCGCCGCCGGCGGCGCGCTCCCACGCTGGTCGGGACCCCCGTGAGTCCATTCTGCCTAGCAACTAGTGACGCTGATCTCTGCTCCATGTGATTGGAGCAGAGATCAGTGTTCACTAAATGAAAGCCCAACCCCCCACAGTTAGTAACACATCCCTAGGAACACTTAACCCCTACACTGCCACCCACTGGTTAACCCCTTCACTGCCAGTGTCATTTACACAGGAATCACTGCATTTATATAGCACTGATTGCTGTATAAATGACAATGGTCCCAAAAATGTGTCAAAAATGTCCGATGGGTCCCCCACAATGTCGCAGTCACAATAAAAATCGCTGATCGCCGCCATTACTAGTAAAAAAATAATAATAAATAGTTATTAATAAAAATGCTATAAAACTATCCCTATTTTGTAAACGCTATAACTTTTGCGCAAACCAATCAATAATCGCTTATTGCGATTTTTTTTTACCAAAAATATGTAGAAGAATACGTATCGGCCTAAACTGAGGGAAAAAAAATGTTTTTTTATATATTTTTGGGGGATATTTATTATAACAAAAAGTAAAAAATAATGCGTTTTTTTCAAAATTGTCGCTCTATTTTTGTTTATAGCGCAAAAAATAAAAACCGCAGAGGTGATCAAATACCACCAAAAGAAAGCTCTATTTGTGGGAAAAAAAGGACGTCAATTTTGTTTGGGAGCCACGTCGCACGACCGCGCAATTGTCAGTTAAAGCGACGCAGTGCCGAATCGCAAAAAGTGGTGTGGTCTTTGACCAGCAAAATGGTCCGGTCTGAAAGTGGTTAAAGAACCATTTTGTGGGCTTTTTTTTAAAGCGTTGCCCATTCATTTCAATGGACAGAGGCATTCCTGAAGCACTATTTATAGCGCTCCAAATATGCCCCAAAGATGCTCCTTGCAGGACTTTTTCTACCGTCTCGCAAACGAACCGCCCCAGAGTGAGAGCACACATTCAAATGAATAGGAGGCAGTTTTCAGGTGCTATTTTTAGTGCTGAAGCGCCTGAAAACCGCCTCAGTGTGAAAGGGGTCTTAAAGTGGTTGTAAACCCTTACAACACACTTTGACCTACAGGTAAGCCTAGATTAAGGCTTACCTGTAGGTCCAAGAAATATCTCCTAAACCTACACGGTTTAGGAGATATTTGCCGAAAGACAGCCACTGCTGTCTACGGCGCACTGAGCGCGCCGCGGTCAACGGCGATATGCTGCGAGTGGCGGCTCCCATGCGCATGCGCGGGAGTGACGTCATCACGGCTTCGCCGAATGACAGCGGCGAGACCCACTGAGAAGATGGATGCGCTGGACTACAGGGGACAGCAGTGACTTCGCTGGCTCCTGTGTCAGGTAAGTGACACATAATGGACTACGATGCGATGCGATGCATAGTAGTCTATTATGCTTTACCTTTCCAGGGAATGAAAGAGGAAGTAACACCCATCAGGGTTTACTTCCTCTTTAACCACTTCAATACAGGGCACTTAAACACCTTCCTGCCCAGACCAATTTTGAGCTTTCAGCGCTGTCGCACTTTGAATGACAATTGCGCGGTCGTGCTACACTGCACCCAAATGAAATTTTTATCATTTTTTTCCCACAAATAGAGCTTTCTTTTGGTGGTATTTGATCACCTCTGCGGTTTTTATTTTTTGTGCTACAAATAAAAAAATACCGAAAATTTTGAAAAAAAAAATGTTTTTTTTTTGTTTCAGTTTCAAAACTTTGTAAATAAGTACGTTTTCTCCTTCACGGATGGGCACTGATGGGCACCAATGAAGTGGCACTGATGAGGTGGCATTGATGGACACTGATAGGCGGCACTGATAGGCGGCACTGATAGGCGACACTGATGGGCGACACGGATGGGCGACACGGATGGCCGACACGGATGGACACTGATAGGTGGCACAAATTGGCACTGATAGCTGGCACGGATTGGCATGGATGGGCGGCACAGATGGGCATGGGTAGGCGGCACAGATGGGCATTGGTAGGCGGTACAGATGGGCATGGGTGGGCACTGATAGGCGGCACAGGTGGGCACTGATAGGTGGCACAGGTGGGCACTCATTAGCAGCACAGGTGGGCACTCATTAGCAACACAGGTGTTATACTGTACTAATGGATGCCAATCAGTGCCAAACAATAATGCATGCCAATCAGTGATACCCATTGTGGGCACTGATTGCCATCCATTATGGGCACTGATTGGCATCCATTGTGCCTGACTGACATCCCTGGTGGTCTAGGGAGGATTATGACCTTTATTACCTTTTCCCTGGTGGTCTAGTGGCGTCCCTGGTGGTCCAGTGTGGGCATCCTCGGGGGGGTTGTGCTGATAATCGATCAGCACAGACCCCCCCTGTCAGAGGAGCAGCCGATCGGCTCTCCTCTACTCGCGTCTGACAGACAGGAGTGAGGAAAAGCCGATCACCGGCTCTTCCCATTTACACTGTGATCAGCCGTGATTGGACACGGCTGATCACGTGGTCGTAGACTCTTTACCGAGATCGTAGTTGCCGGGTGTCAGACTGACACCCCGCAACAACGATCGCCGCGATGCGCGCCCCCGGGGGCGCGCAGCGTCTCACAATCCTGATCACGTCATATGACGTCCGGTTAGGATTATGAAACCACTTTGCCGCCGTCAATTTGTAATAGGGCGGGCGGCAAGTGGTTAATGTTATATATCTCACTCATTGTGTGCCTCCTAGTTGTGAATTCCCATTGTTCATTGAATCACCTATTGTTTCCTGTCTGTTGGTTAACTTTTGGAGATTCCTACATGATGGGATCAGTTTGGTGTCACCTCTACCTCGTTATCTAACCATTGTGAGATGTTTGGAGTAAATATTTGCTTTTATTGTTCATGTGGCGACTGGTCTATTTTTAAAGTGTATACAGTGCCTTGAAAAAGTATTCATACCCCCTTGACTTTCCCCACATTTTGTCATGCTACAACCAAAAACCTAAACGTGTTTTATTGGGATTTTATGTGATAGACCAACACAAAGTGGCACATAATTGTGAAGTGGAAGAAAAATGATAAATGGGTTTTAAATTTTTTTAATCAATAAATATTTGAAAAGTGTGGGGGGAGGGGCATTTGTATTCAGCCCCCTTTACTCTGATACCCCTAACTAAAATCTAGTGGAACCAATGGCCTTCAGAAGTCACCTAATTAGTAAATAGAGTCCACCTGTGTGTCATTTAATCTCAGTATGAATACAGCTGATCTGTGAAGCCCTCAGAGGTTTGTTAGAGAACCTTAGTGAATAAGCAGCATCATGAAGGCCAAGGAACACACCAGACAGGTCAGGGATAAAGTTGTGGAGAAGTATAAAGCAGGGTTAGGTTATAAATAGATCTCCCAAGCTTTGAACATCTCACGGAGCTCTGTTCAATTCATCATCGGTAAATGGAAAGAGTATGGCACAACTGCAAACCTACCAAGACATGGCCGTCCACCTAAACTGACCGGGCCGGGCAAGGAGAGCATTCATCAGAGAAGCAGACAAGAGGCCCATGGTAACTCTGGAGGAGCTGCAGAGATCCACAGCTCAGGTTTTTGGTCATAACATGAGAAAATGTGGAGAATTTCAAGAGAAGTGATTACTTTTTAAATTAAACGTCTATATTTCGGTTCAATAACCAGTCACTGCTTTAGTTCTTAGCCTAACATCTTGTCTGTGTACAATGCTTGGGGTAATAGGGCTGGCATTGGCTCACGGTCTCCTGGAAGGGTTTGGAGAGCAGGAGGCACTATCTGGCGGAAGCACCCAAGCGGGGTGTGCCAAGGGTCCGTCGCAGTAAGTACAACCTGTTTTTAGACCTCCATGACTAAGGCCCCGGGGGCGAGGCCTGGATGTAGCTAGGCTGATGCTGCTTTTACCTGTATGATTATTTGAGTTTCTCTGGAGTGCGGCAATCAGGAATTTCATCTTCTGGTCTTCCTATATGCAAAGTCGGAAGGAGCTCTTTACCCCCAAGCCAGCACCCACAGTGCACCAGACTGGTACACGGGGACCTGAAGCAGCAATCCAAAACTTTCCATTCAAGCCTCCTGGTTTAATTTTATTATTGTTCTTTTTTAAAGCCTGGCACACACGGAGAGAAAATCGGGAGGACAGACGTTCGGTCTGTGTGTACAGCTGTCTAAGGGCTGGCTTCTGTTAAACAGGGATGCTGGAAAACCAGAACTCGCAGCCAATGGCTGATTAGTGTATTCTATTGGTCAACTTGTGTACAACCAGCCTACCCCATACATGGATCGAATACCGGCCAATCCCTGAACCGGCTGACTATCGATCTCATGCATGGCCCGGCTTAAAGTGGTTGTAAACCCTTACAACACACTTTGACCTACAGGTAAGCCTAGATTAAGGCTTACCTGTAAGTCCAAGAAATATCTCCTAAACCCACACGGTTTAGGAGATATTTGCCGAAAAGCAGGCACCACTGTCTATGGCGCATATGCCGTAGACAGCGGCGCGCAGGCGCACTAAGCGCGGCACCCATCCACGGCGATATGCCGCTCGTGGTGGCTCCCGTGCGCATGCACGGGAGTGACGTCGTCGCTGCTCCGTCGAATGACAGCGCCGGAGCAGCGAGACCCGCCAAGAAAATGGAGGCTCCGTACACAGCGGTGACTTCGCTGGCTCCTGTGTCAGGTAAGCGACACGTAATGGACTACTAAGCGATGCGATTCAATGCATAGTAGTCCATTATGCTTTACCTTTGCAGGGAATGAAAGAGGAAGTAAACTCATCAGGGTTGACTTCCTCTTTAAAACTCTACTTTCTCTATTACAAAAACTTTAATAAGGAACACACACACACACCAGGGAAACTTTTGGAAAAATCTGTCTTTAGTGTTATTTTGAATACAAGTCTCCTGATGGTCGGGAGGTTCACCATGTGAAGTACATTGAAGATCGTGGTCTAGGACAGCAGATAAATTACCTTCATTACAAGTATAAGGCAGAATCAGGGAATGTGTGTGTGTGTGTGTTGGGGGGGGATGGATCGTCTGCCGGGGCAAGGTGTATTGATGAATGAGTGACTTGTATAGCGCTACCTATGCAAACTGAATCGCCTCAGGGTGCTTTCTTGCCACCAGAGTCCATCTGCGGCTTTTGCGTGGTCCTTTGATGTGGGGTGGACAGGACTCGGTGCGCATTGCTTGCAGTTATATAAATGCACCTAATGGACTTATCTCTTTCATTTTCTGACAGTTTTGCAGAGTTCCAGGAGTGCATCTATTGCAACACTCCTGGGGCTCCCAGAAGACACTGTCCTTTTACAAACAGCAGTTCTGCCCACTCTTCCGCCCCATTCACAGGAGCCTTTGTAAAAATGTGCTGGCATACTACGAGTTAAGTCCAACGGGGTGCATGCCACCAACATCTGACAGTTTTACAAAGCTCCAACTCATTGTTTAAACCTGAACTCCTTTAATTCAGCCACTTTGTAAAATGTGCCGTTGTCTTGCCGACAAAGTTCCCCCAGCGGATAAGGACCCCCCTGTAGTGCGCTTGCGCAGTACGAACTACTTCAGAGCCACCGAAAGTCTCCGAAGATGAACAGCTGATCGTCAGCTGTACACGGCGCCTGCGCACTACATTCTGCCCCGAGTCTAGGTTCAAGCCCCACAATTCAAGTGGACATAGAGTTACAATAATAATAGCCATGCCTGAAGCAAGGGGCCCCGTTACAGGCGCCGTGTACAGCTGACTCACAGCTGTTCAGCTTCGGCTATTTTTGGCGGCTCTGGTGTGGTTCGTACTGCGCCTGCGCAGTACAGGAGGATCCTTATCCGCCTGGGAGAACTTTCTCGGCAGAACACCGGCATACTATGAGTTAAGTCCAATGGGGTGCATACCAACTAATGGACTTATCGCTTTCATTTAAATCTGACAGTTTTACAGAGCTCCAAGGGTGCAGTTAATGCAACACTCCCGGGGCTCCAACAGCAGCTCTGCCCGCCCCTCCCCTCTACTGCCCATTCACAGAAGCCTTTGTATTTTGTGAATGAGTTCACATAAAACAAAGCACTCTGTGATTGGTGAGGAGGGGCAGGCATAGCAGCTGCAGGAGTTGAGATCAGAGCGTCTAGGTGTCAGAGGACCAGAAGAGCATCAATAGTTTTACAGAGCTCTGGGAGGATAACTGTCAGACGTAATTTGAAAGTCCAAGTGGTGGCATGCACCCTGCTGGATTTTAAGTGGGTCTAAAGGCAGAAGGGTTTTTTTTTTTTTTTAAACTTAAATGCGTTGTCTGCATTAAGGTGTTAAAAAAAAAAAAAAAGGGAAAAACAAACCCTTCTGTGTGCAGTGCGCGCACCAGCCCCCCTCCCCCCTTTTTTTATACTTACCCCTGCTAATAGTCCCTCCAAGGACTCAAGGGCAGTCCAGAGCCCATGGCCATTGTGGTGGTTCAATCAACTGGTACGAGTTCCCAAAGACTGAACAGAACACGTATGACGGAGCAGATGGAAACATACAGATTTCTAGTTAATTTATGTGTCTGAAATGTAAACTTCGGCTTCATACAAAACTGAATTGTTGTTGGAAGTCCTCTGGAGGTGTTACATGACTGTGTTATGGGGTACCTGGTGGAAGTATAAAGTCTCTCCCTGTACTGCATGTACTACATAGAGATCCTAGATATACATTACTACTAGAATGACAACATCAGATTCTTTCCAATCAAGATTCAGCCAACAGATTACAAAAATATTACCAATGATAATCTTCAGTTGTGGAACAATTCAAAGCTCAATTGTAAAATTCACATTACTAAAAAAAAAAAAAAAAAAAAAAAGAAGGAAAAAAAAAAAAAAAAAAAGTTTGATTTGGTCTTTTTTTTGGTAAAAAAAAAAAAAAAAAATTATAATTTCTACGACATGGACTCCTCTGTTTCTGAACTTGAATCTTTGATTTGTAGGGATTCTTCTGAAGGGAGCTCTGTAGAGGGGCCGCTGCTTCCGCTCGAGCTATCCATAAACATATGAGGAATCTCATTCCCGAAATAAATCTTGCTGTTGGCTGCAATGGCCTGGTACTTCATGAGCTGCAGGTATTCAGGAGTCAGCTTCAGCTGCAACGAGAAGAACAGGGGAAACAAAGATAGTTACATAGTAGGTGAGGTTGAATAAAGTCCATCAAGTCCAACCTATGAGTATGATTATATGTCAGTATTACATTGTATATCATGTATGTTGCGGTCGTTCAGGTGCTTATCTAATAGTTTCTTGAAACTATCAATGCCCCCCGCTGAGACCACCGCCTGTGGAAGGGAATTCCACATCCTTGCTGCAAGTAAAGAACCCTCTACGTAGTTTAAGGTTAAACTTCTTTTCTTCTAATTTTAATGAGTGGCCACGAGTCTTGTTATACTCCCTTCCGCAAAAAAGTTGTCTTGCTATTGTGGGGTCACCGGTATGGTATTTATATATTGTGGGGTCACCAGTCCGGCATTTATATAATGAAATCATATCCCCTCTCAGGCGTCTCTTCTCCAGAGAGAATAAGTTCAGAGCTCACAACCTTTCCATATATCTAATATCCTCCAGACCCTTTATTAGCTTTATTGCCCTTCTTTGTAGTCGCTCCATTTCCAGTACATCCTTCCTGAGGACTGGTGCCCAGAACTGGACAGTATACTCCAGGTGCGGCCGGACCAGAGTCTTGTAGAGGGGAGAATTATTGTTTTATCTCTGGAGTTGATCCCTTTTTATTGCCAATATTCTGTTTGCTTTGTTAGCGGCAGCTTGGCATTGCTGAGCCCATCATCTAATAGGACCCCCAGGTCCTCCTCCATCCTAGATCCCCCCCAGAGGTTCTCCCCCCAGTCTATAGATTGCATTCAGATTTTTGCCACCCAAATGCATTATTTTAAATTTTTTTACATTGAACCTCATTTGCCATGTAGTTGCCCCTCCCCCCATTCATTTGTTCAGATCTTTTTGCAAGGTTTCCACATCCTACGGAGAAGTTATTGCCCTGCTTAGCTTAGTATCATCCGCAAATACAGAGATTGAACTACTTACCCCATCCTCCAGGTCATTTATGAACAAATTAAATAGGATCGGTCCCAGCACAGAACCCTGGGGGACCCCACTACCCACCCCTGACCATTCCGAGTACTCCCCATTTATCACCACCCTCAGAACTCGCCCATGTAGCCAGTTTTCAATCCATGTACTCACCCTATGGTCCATGCCAATGCACCTTATTTTGTACAGTAAACGTTTATGGGGAACTGTGTCAAATGCTTTTGCAAAATCCAGATACACCACGTCTATGGGCCTTCCTTTATCTAGATAAACCACGTCTACGGACCTTCCTTTATCTAGATACACCACGTCTACGGGCCTTCCTTTATCTAGATACACCACGTCTACGGACCTTCCTTTATCCAGATACACCACGTCTACGGGCCTTCCTTTATCCAGATACACCACGTCTACGGACCTTCCTTTATCTAGATACACCACGTCTACGGGCCTTCCTTTATCCAGATACACCACGTCTACGGGCCTTCCTTTATCTAGATACACCACGTCTACGGGCCTTCCTTTATCCAGATACACCACGTCTACGGGCCTTCCTTTATCCAGATAAACCACAACTACGGACCTTCCTTTATCCAGATAAACCACGTCTACGGACCTTCCTTTATCTAGATACACCACGTCTACGGGCCTTCCTTTATCCAGATACACCACGTCTACGGGCCTTCCTTTATCTCGATACATCAGGTCTACAGACATTCCTTTATCTAGATACACCACGTCTACGGGCCTTCCTTTATCTCGATACATCAGGTCTACAGACATTCCTTTATCTAGATACACCACGTCTACGGGCCTTCCTTTATCTAAATACACCACGTCTACGGGCCTTCCTTTATCTAGATGGCAACTCATCTCCTCATAGAAGGTTAGTAGATTGGTTTGGCATGAACGATTCTTCATGAATCCACGCTGATTACTGCTAATGATACCGTTCTCATTACTAAAATCTTGTATATAGTCCCTTATCATCCCCTCCAAGAGTTTACATACTATTGATGTTAAGCTAACTGTTCTGTAATTCCCAGGGATGTATTTTGGGCCCTTTTTTAAATATTGGTGCTACATTGGATTTTCTCCAATCAGCTGGTACCATTCCAGTCAGTAGACTGTCAGTAAAAATTAGGAACAATGGTCTGGGAATTACTTGACTGAGTTCCCCAAGTACCCTCGAGTGCAAGCCATCTGGTCCCAGTGATTAATTAATGTTAAGTTTCCCAAATCTAATTTTAATTCTGTCTTCTGTTAACCATGGAGGTGTTTCCTGTGATGTGTCAGGAGGATAAATAGAGGTGGAGGTTAATTACTGGAGGTGAGCACAACAATTGACAACAATGAAGTTTGTAAAGGATCATTGTTTTTTTTCTTAAATAACAAACGTGTTATACTTACCTAGAAAGATTTAGCACAGAGCAGCCCCAATCCTCCTCTTCTCAGGCCCGCTGCTGGCTCTCCCACCCCTACCAAGTGCAGACTATAGCAAGCCAATTGCTATGGGGGGCACTAGTGTCTTCTCCCTCCTGAGCTGGCTCTGTGCCCCCACCCCAAAGCACCTCGTCTCCATGTTAATGGGGACAAGGGCCTCTTCCCCACAACCCTGGGCTGTGGTTGTGGGGGTCTGCGGGCAGGGGGCTTATGACAATCTCAAAGCCCTCTTTAACAAGGGGGCCCCAGTTCCCAGCCCCCCTCCCCCTATGTGAATGGGAACATAGCACTCCTACCCATTCACCAAAAAGTAAAAAACAGAAGAAATGGTTTTAGGCAAATCCTTTATTAAAAAATGGGCACAGCTTTATTTTTTATTTTTAATAAAGGATTGGTCAAAAACTTGTCTCTTGTATATTACCTTTTGACACTTGCTTTGCGAATGGGTAGGGGTACTATGTACCTGATACTCAATAACATAGGGGGTGCAGGATTCCAGATTCTGATAAGCCCCCCCCCCCCCAACCCCAGCCCAGGGTTGTGGGGGAAGAGACTCTTGTCCCCATGAGGGGATGAGGTGCTTTGGGGTGGGCAGAACCCTACCTCTAACTTATAATAGGCTCCACAGTGGAAGCCCATACATTCTGATGAGATCGATGAAGGCAGAAGGACTGGAGGGAGCCCACCCCTCCTTAAAAAGGTACAGGGGCACATTGAACACCCAGCATGTAGCACAATGGCTGTAAAGATATCAATGCGTTGTCTGACCTAAAATCAAGCATACAAAGAACAAAAACGTGCTTCCACTGTGGTATATATATATATATATATATATATATATATATATATATATATATATATATATATATATATATATATATATATATATATATATATATATATATATATATATATATATATATATAAAAAATGTTCCAAGTAATTTTTTAGAAAAAAGAAACCTGGATTTTAACTTGTAAATACCAAATCTCAAAACGAGGCTCAGTCAGTGGTTAATGGATACTGAGGAAAGTTCAAAGATCGTATATAGAATATAGAGAGGGGGGGAGAGGTGAGGGGGGAGGGGAGGAGAGGGGTGGAGAGGAGAGGAGAGGAGAGGGGTGGAGGGGAGAGGAGAGGAGAGGAGAGGAGAGGAGAGGGGTGGAGAGGAGAGGAGAGGAGAGGAGAGGGGTGGAGAGGAGAGGAGAGGAGAGGAGAGGAGAGGGGTGGAGAGGAGAGGAGAGGGGTGGAGAGGAGAGGAGAGGGGAGGGGTGGAGAGGGGAGGGGAGAGGAGAGGGGAGGAGAGGAGGGGAGAGGGGAGGAGAGGGGAGGAGAGGAGGGGAGAGGGGAGGAGAGGGGAGGAGAGGAGGGGAGAGGGGGGAGAGCAGTGTTACCCGGTTTGCTTCGGCTGTTTTCTGCGAGGTGTAAAATTCGGCATCAGCTTTTGCCCTCATTCTGGCCAGGAAAGCGGAATCTGTGGGGAAAGGAAATTACAAACTTAAGACATCTATAATCTATAAATTATTAATTTTCAATAAATGATTATTTTATTGTAGCTGAAGGAATACCGATTGGTTACAATAAATGACTTTCTGATGCGTCTCTGAACGTAGTGAATCCACAGGATAAGCATAACAGCCAGGTGATTAGTATTCTTAGAGGAAGTAAAAAATGTCACCCCCCTACATTTCTCTCATTACAGATTTACTTTAAAAAGGTTGTAAAAGGTAAATAAAAAAAACAAAAACAAAAAAACACCAACCAACATGTCTATACTTACCGTATTTATCAGGCGTATAACATGCAATTTTTTCCCCTTAAAACCAGGGGAAAATCGTGTGCGCATGTTATATGCCGTCTCTGGCCGAAAGCCGCCGAGCACCGCCGAGATACACAGGACATCCGCCAAAGCCGAAAATGACACTGACAAGGCTGAAGATGGACGCTGACAAGGCTGAAGATGGACACTGATAAGGCTGCATTGATGGGCATTTAAATGTAAGGTTTTTTTTCCCTTAAAATTCCCTCCTAAATTTGGGGCGCATGTTATACGCTGATAAATACGGTACCTACCCTGTGCAATGCAATGGCAGACAGAGCGGGCGGGAACCTCCCCTTTTCGTGTTTCCCCCGCCGGCGCTCCTACCCTCTCCTCTCTGGCCACGGCCCCCATGGGAAGCCGCTTTCACTGACACAAACAGCGGGACTCAGCCCCCGCCCCCGCTTTTTTGTCACTGGCTTTAACCACTTCCCGACCAGCGCACGACGATGTAAGCCGACAGAATGGCACGGGCAGGCATATTGGCGTACATGCACGGCCAATCTTCAATGCCGCCCTGCCATCGGGAGCGTGCCGCCGGCGGCGCGCTCCCGCGCTGATCGGGACCCCCGTGAGTCCGGTCGCGGGACCCGTGCACTCGATCGCCGCGGGCATCCCCGCGATCGTCTCACGGGACGGCTGAATGGAGGAAATGCCGTGTAAACAGCATTTCTCCATTCTGCCTAGCAACTAGTGACGCTGATCTCTGCTCCATGTGATTGGAGTAGAGATCAGTGTTCACTAAATGAAAGCCCAACCCCCCCACAGTTAGTAACACACCCCTAGGAAAACTTAACCCCTACACTGCCACCCACTGGTTAACCGTGATTAGCAGTGATTACTGTATAAATGACAATGGTCCCAAAAAGGTGTCAAAAATGGCCGATGTCGCAGTCACAATAAAATGTCGCAGTCACAATAAAAATCGCTGATCGCCGCCATTACTAGTAAAAAAAAAAAATAATAAAAAATTATTAATAAAAATGCTATAAAATTATCCCTATTTTGTAAACGCTATAACTTTTGCGCAAACCAATCAATAATCGCTTATTGCGATTTTTTTTACCAAAAATATGTAGAAGAATACGTATCGGCCTAAACTGAGGGAAAAAAAAGTTTTTTATATATTTTTGGGGGATATTTATTATAACAAAAAGTAAAAAATAATGCGTTTTTTTTTCAAAATTGTCGCTCTATTTTTGTTTATAGCGCAAAAAATAAAAACCGCAGGAGGTGATCAAATACCACCAAAAGAAAGCTCTATTTGTGGGAAAAAAAGGACGTCAATTTTGTTTGGGAGCCACGTCGCACGACCGCGCAATTGTCAGTTAAAGCGACGCAGTGCCGAATCGCAAAAAGTGGTCTGGTCTTCGACCAGCAAAATGGTCCGGTCTGAAAGTGGTTAATTAACAGCACTGGGAGCCAATGGCTCACCATGCCCCAGCAAAGCCAGCAAGACCCGGACGTGAGGGGAGAAAAGATCTGCAGACGTGCACAGTGCAGGATCGAATAAGGTCTCAGGTAGGTAAAAGGGGGGGACCCCGAGGGGGGCAATGCCGATACCTTAACATTTTTTTACGTTTTTTTTAAAGGTAAAAAAAGTTTAGACTTTACAACCCCTTGAAAGTATTAGGTCACTTTCACACTGCCAGCGCCCGGGCGTCTGCTTTACCGTTGTTTTTGTAGAGCTTTTCGGGAACTAGCAGGGCGTGCTTTTAACACTTGCTAGCGCCGCTTTGCCGGCGCTGCCCATTGATTTGGATTTGAATGGGGCGCTTTAGGAGTGGCGTAGATAAAAGAACGGCCCAATCGTAAAACAAAAAACATGGCATCAAGTAAATCAATGGAATGCCGACCCCTCCATGTTCAAAAGTCTGCAACCTCTTAGTTCTTAAATCTTTGTATTTCCCCTCCTTTATCAAAGATGGTGGCAAGTCTTCTGTAATAGTTGTCTGTGAGGCCCCTGAATTTTTGCAGGTGGTAGAACTGCCCATTCATCTTGGCAAAATGCCTCCAGGTTATGCCAAGTCTTTGGTCATCTTACATGAACCGCCGGGAGATCTCCCTCCCTCCCTCCCCCCCCCCCCCCCCCTCGGAGTGGAGTTGATATTAGGGTCAGGAGGCTGTGATGGCCCCTCCAGAACCGTCACTTTATTCTGCTATAACCACTGGAGGGTCAGCTTGTCCTTGTGCTTAGGGTCATTGTCCTGCTGGAAAGACCAAGAGCTTTCCTGCAGAATGGAAATTGTCTGTCAGTGTTTTCTGATAACATGCTGCATTCATCTTGCCATCAACTTTCACAAGAAAGTCTTTAGAGCTCACACACCCCTCAAAACATAAGTGAGCCACCACCATGCTTCACAGTGGGGATGGCATTCTTGTCGCTCTACGCCTTGTTGACCCCTCTTCAAACACAGTGCTTACGGTTGTGACCATAAAGCTCTATTTCGGTCTCGACACTCCAGATTAATGTGCCAGAAGCTGTGAGGCGTGTCAAGGTGATGTCGGCCATATTGTAACCGGGCTTTTTTGTGGCATTGGTGAAGTAAAGGCTTCTTCCTGGCAACTCGACCATGCAGCTCATTTTAGTTCAAGTATCGACGTATTGTGCTCCTTAAAACAACCACACTATCTTTTTTCCAGAGCAGCCTGTATTTCTCCTGAGGTTACCTGTGGGGGGGTTTTCTTTGTATTCCAAACAATTCTTCTGCCAGTTGTGGCTGCAATCTTCTTTGGTCTACCTGACCTTGGCTTGGCATCAAGAGATTCCCGAATTTTCCAATTCATATTAAGTGATTGAACAGTACTGACTGGCATATTCAAGGCTTTGAATATCTTTTTATATCTTTTACCATCCTTATAAAGTTCTATTAACTTTGTTATGCAGGTCTTTTGACAGTTCTTTTCTGCTCCCCATGGCTCAGTATCTAGCCTGCTTGTGTCTGTACCAAGGTCAAACATTCCAGAGGGGGGGGGGGTTCATTTGGGGGATTTCTCGTGTCATTATAAATTAAAAAGGAGACAAACAACAACGTGATAATAAATGGCTTCATGCATGGCCAGACTGCCGCCTGCCCTGGGGCCGCTTGGCAGGGCTGATCCTGGGTGGGTGCCTCAGCGCTGTGAGCTGAGGCAGAAAGGGGGGGGGGGCACCCAGGGCCAGCCCTACCATGGGTCCCCCACTGGATCCATTGGGCTGCTTCTGAGGGGAAAGGGGGAGGGCAAGCACCGCCAGATTACACAGAGCGGGGATCTCCCACTTAACCAGCAGCTGCTGTCATACCCAAGTCCTGCCTTCTGGACCGGCTCCTATGATGGAAATCACACAGGTCTAATGCCGGTGACGTGTGACATCAATCATAGGAGCCAGTCCAGAAGGCGGGACTTGGTATGACAGCAACCGCTGGGTAAGTGGGAGATCCCCGCTCTGTGTAATTCGGTGGCTCTCCTAGCTCCCCATGCACTGGCGATGCTGCGCTGGATGGGCGCGGGTCAGGCAGAGCTGAAGACCGCTTGGTCAGGCAGAGCTGAAGACCGCTTGGTCAGGCAGAGCTGAAGACCGCTTGGTCAGGCAGAGCTGAAGACCGCTTGGTCAGGCAGAGCAGATGGGCACGGGTCAGGCAGAGCAGATGGGCACGGGTCAGGCAGAGCAGATGGGCACGGGTCAGGCTGAGCAGATGGGCACGGGTCAGGCTGAGCAGATGGGCACGGGTCAGGCTGAGCAGATGGGCACGGGTCAGGCTGAGCAGATGGGCACGGGTCAGGCTGAGCAGATGGGCACGGGTCAGGCTGAGCAGATGGGCACGGGTCAGGCTGAGCAGATGGGCACGGGTCAGGCTGAGCAGATGGGCACGGGTCAGGCTGAGCAGATGGGCACGGGTCAGGCTGAGCAGATGGGCATTGGAGAGGCTGCACTGATGGGCACCAATCAGGCTGCATTGATGGGCACAGGTAAGTATAATACACTCTTCAAATGTAATATGTATGGTTTTCCCTTTAATGAAGAAGAAAATAAATGACGTCAGGCTGTTGTGAAGGTATAATAAAGCTCTGGGACTGGCATGAAATGATTTCTAGGGCTGGTTTGTATTCCCAGTCTAGTCCTGCCTTCATATGATCACTATCCCTCAATAAAAAAGGGATGGGCATTGCCAGTAAGATTTTTAATATCAATGCCAAAATGTCACCATTCCTGCCAGGGGAACCCATCTGTCCTTCACCCAAAACAGCTCATCACTTTGCTCTGAACACAGACAGAGACCTTGAATATAGAAGCTGAGCCTTGCCTTCTATGGAAAGCAGTAAAGCCCCCCCCCGGGCTGTGTCCTGCCATATGGGGCAGATAATGGGAAAGTTACTAAAATCATGAGAAAGTGTCGGTCACTATTAGGAGCGGATGTAAAGGCTTTTCCCCCCCCCATGTTAGACGTGCCTGCTCTTTGCAATGGTACTGCACAGAGGAGCCCTGAACCTCCTTTTTCGGGGTCCCCTGCAGGCTCAGCTTCTTTGTTTGCCCCCACAGCAAGCTGCCTGCTATGGGGGCACACCTGCGGGCTTGATCCTGAGCCAGGCTGTGTGCATCTACTGCCACACACCGCGCAGCTCAGCCCTGTGCCCCGCTCCCACTATTTGATTGACAGCAGCAGCAGGAGCAAATGGCTTCCACTGCTGCCTCTGTGAGCTGGGATCAGAGAGAGCCGCAGATGGGCACAGCACCTGATATAGATCGGGCTCAGGTAAGTATACAGGGCAGGTGAGCTGGGAGGAGACAGAGCTGCCGCAGAAGAGGGTGAGGGGACGATACAAATACTAAGCCTTTTTATAACTTAATGCAGAGAATGCCCATCGGTACCACCGATAGGCAGCACTCCTAGGTGGCAATGATGGGCATTGATAAGCAGCATTGATGGGCACTCATAGGCGGCACTGATGGATACTTATGGGTGGCACTGATAGATGGCAGGGCTGGACACTGATAGGCGGAACTGATGGGCACTGATAGATTTCACTGGTGGCACTAGCAGGCATTTTTCATTGGCACCTGCCTGGTGGTCTAGGGTGGCATACATGGTGGTCCAGTGTGGCGGCTATCCCTGGAGGTCCTGGGCGGGCATCCAAGGGGGGGCTGTTCTGATAAACAATAAGCACAGGCCTCCCATCAGGAGAGCAGCCGATCGGCTCTCCTCTACTCGCGTCTGTCAGACCCGAGTGAGGAAAAGCTGATCACCGGCTCTTCCTGTTCACATCGTGATCAGCCGTGATTGGACACGGCTGATCGTGTGGAAAAGAGCCCCTGTACCGAGATCGATGTAGTGGTGTGCCAGACTGACACAACGCAACAATGATCGGCACGATGGGCGCCCCGGGGGGTGCGCAATGGCTTATTATCCTGACCACGTCATGTGACGTCCAGTCAGGATGACGCAACCACTTTGGCGAAGTCATTTTTCTTCATGGTGGGCGGCAAATGGTTAAGGAGGGACGCAGTTTTGCAAAGCTGAAGATCGTGGTAAGATAAAGCTACCTTTTTTTGACTTACCTGGATGAATTATAAAGCTAATAATAGGCATTAAAAGCTGTATAGTTGTATGGAGGTTTCTGAGAGGACCGGGGACGGAACCCACGACCTCTGCTGCGTCTGGCAGAAGATCTTCTTGCTGAGCCACCTGAGATGCTGGACAGCTCCCTGCCTGAATCCTTAGACAAATGTACTTTCGATCTCGTTTCTGGTGAACTTTGAACTCTTTGCCCCTCCCATGAACTTCCTATTTAAGCCATGTCTCTACACTTCCTGCTTGCCAGATTATTGTGCTCTCTGCAGCCAATATCTTGCTTCTTTCACTCTTGCTGCTGTCCATATCTTTACCAATCATTACCGACCTTTGGCTTGTCTCCTTTATCCCAGGAAAGGTGAGGAAGAGGTCAGACCTCAAAATGCGTTAGGCTATTTGATCTTCACTTCCAGGCACGTGATTTGATGTATTATGGACTGAACGATGCTGTACCATGTGAGGAGCTTTGATTGAATTGACCATTTGTAATTATAATACTTACCAAATTTAACTAATAAAAATTCATGGGTTTAGGATAATGCACTAGGTCTGTCTGCCCTTTCCCTTTCTTGTGGTTCTCCTTGACCCCAACATTGGCTGGTTTACTGACTACGCTTTTGCTTGATCCCTACCTGCGACCTCTTGTTACCAACCTTTGGCCTGTTTACTGACTACGCTTAAGCTTGAACCCAACCTGCAACCTCTTGTTACCAACCTTTGGCTTGTTTACCGACTAGGTTTCCGCTTGATTCCCTACCTGCGACCTCTTGTTACTGACCTTTGGCTCATTTACTGACTACGCTTCCGCTTGATCCCAACCTGCAATCTTTTACCGACCTTTGGCTTGTTTACCGACTATGCTTCTGCTTGAACCCAACCTGTGACCTCTTATTACTGACCTTTGGCTTGTTTACTAACTACGCTTCTGCTTGATCCCAACATGAAACCTCGTTAAGGTCTGTCTGCCCTTTCCCTTTCTTGTGGTTCTCCTTGACCCCAACATTGGCTGGTTTACTGACTACGCTTCTGCTTGATCCCTACCTGCGACCTCTTGTTACCGACCTTTGGCTTGTTTACTGACTAGGTTTCTGCTTGATCGCCTACCTGCGACCTCTTGTTACTGACCTTTGGCTCATTTACTGACTATGCTTCTGCTTGATCCCAACCTGCGACCTCGTTACCAACCTTTGACTTGTTTACCGACTACGCTTCTGCTTGATCCCAACCTGCAATCTTTTACCGACCTTTGGCTTGTTTACCGACTATGCTTCTGCTTATACCCAACCTGCGACCTCGTTAGCAACCTTTGGCTTGCTTACTCACTATGCTTCCACTCGATTCCCAACCTGCGACCTTGTTACTGACCTTTGGCTCATTTACTGACTACACTTCTGCTTGATCCCAACCTGCGACTTCGTTACCAACCTTTGGCTTGTTTACTGACTACGCTACTCCTTGACCCGAACCCGCAACCCCTTGTCATCAACCTTTGGCTTGTTAACTGACTATGCTTCTGCTTGATCCTTACCCGCTTTATCTGCTACTGGACCCCGGCTTGCTCACCACCTGGTGGGGTGATCCTGAGGACTGCGACCTTGTACTAAAACGCAGCAAAACCCAACACCACCATCAGAAGCTCTGCTGAATACCAGTTAGTACTTAGACCCCACACCTTGGGTGAGCCCAGGTCACCTGCCAGGGTGACCTGCTTGTGTACTTATCCTGCTGGTCGGTGGGAGCCTCTCTACTGCTATAGCTACTGGTCTCAGAGCCTAACCCCTGACCGTTTCCTTGCCACCACTTTTTTATTTTTTTTACAACGATAGAAAAGGACTCACTCACCTTCAATTTCAGAGATCGTCTTCTCGGTTTCTTTTTCCATCACCTTCTGTCCAAATTTTATCTCTGCGACTTGGGCCACTTTCTCTGCCTCTGTATTTCCAGAAAGGGGAAGATTAAAAAGGTATGTAAAAAACACCTCCACCCTCATACCGCGCATGCAAGGGTCTGCACTGCCTACACTGTATACTAAATTGCTGATTTTAATTTTCCCCATGCAGGTTTAGCCTCTTCAGCTCTGGAAGATTTACCCCCCCCATCATGACCAGACCATTCTTTGCGATACGGCACTGCGTTACTTTAACTGACAATTGCGCAGTCGTGTGACGCTTTACCCAAATAAAATTGATGTACATTTTTCCCACAAATAGAGCTTTCTTTTGGTGGCATTTGATCACCTCTGCGCTATTTTTTGTGCTATAAACAAAATAAACGACAATTTAAAAAAATAAATAAATGTATGTTATATATATATATATATATATATATATATATATATATATATATATATATATATATATATATTATATTTTTTAAGTGACAATATTGGAAAAAACTATATATATTTTTTACTTTCTGCTATAAAACATCCAAAAAAAAAGTAATAAAAAAAAAATGTAAATGTCCTCATTAGTTTAGGCCACTGTATATTCTGCTACATATTTTTGGTAAAAAAAAAAAAAATATATCCCAATAAGTGTATATTGATTGGTTTGCACAAAAGTTATCTTGTCATACAAACTACGGGATAAAACCTGGAATTTTTATGGTGGCGGTCAGCGACTTATAGCGGGACTGCGATAGTGCAACGCACAATCTGACCCTTTGTGGGAACCAGTGACACTAATGCAGTGATCAGTGCTAAAAATATGCACTGTCACTGTACTAATGACACTGGCTGGGAAGGGTGCCTAGCCTGTGTTTATGCATACTGTGGGGGGGGGGGGATGCTTATACTAGACATGGATCCTCGTTCCTGCTTCCCCCTTCTCAGAACGGCAATCTGCCTTGTTTACATAGATTGCTGTTCTGTACTGACAATCGGTGAATGACGGAGGACATCTAGTGCCCGGCATTCACAGATTGGCCTCTGCTGTGAATATTTACAGCAGAAGTTGCCTGCGCCCCCTGCTGGTGGAAATGCCAAATCACATATACATACACACATTGTGTATTATAATATATATATATATATATATATATATATATATATATATACACACACACATACATACATACACACACGATCCAGCATACAGCCGCCACTCTGTAGCAGTAAAACCCCTATAGGCCACTCAGCAAGTGGTTAAAGCCTCTAAATCGCAGTACTTTGGGTGACGCACCAATCACAGCCTTTTTCCTCTCAGTCTCCGCCTCCTTCTCCACCACCTTCTGCTTCTGGGCAGCGATGAGCAGTTTGGTCTTCTCACTTTCCCTGCAAAATGAAAAGACATAGAGAATCATGTAGAGACATACTGATAACAAAACATCACCGTCTGTAAGATCGCTCCACACGTTCTTCATTTTCATCAACTCCTGTGAGGAGGGGGCAGGGACAACCTGCTCTGTGTGCGTCTATGGATGCACACAAGCCGGCTCGGGAGCGAGCCTGCCAGTGTGCCCCCATAGCAAGTGGCAAATGCAGAAGAGGAGCCGAAAGTGCCAGCGGGGGTCTGCTGCCTCCTTCCTTCCTTGCCATCAGCAGGTGTCACGTCTGACACCAAGGAGATAAAAAAATAAAAAAATAAGGTGACGGGGAGGGAGGGAGCTCCAGCACACAGCCTGTGATTGACAGCCTCAGCTCTGTTTCTGTGTGAAGGAGGGCGTGTCACTTCCCTCCAATCAGCTCTCACTAAGCTCAGCTTTCAGCTTCCTGCTTTCTGAAAGCTTAGACAAGCTGGAAAAAAATTCTGGACTTGAATGGCTGTAGAGAAGAGAGGGCTGCAGATAAACGGGTACAACTTATGTAGGAGGATCTGCATCATCTCTGTGCATCGCTGAACTTTAAAGTGGTTCTAAAGCAATTGTTTACTTTAATGCATTCCTTGCATTAAGGTAAAAAATGTTTAGGTGCCAGCACCCCCTTTCCCCCTGCTTTGACTTACCCGAGCCCTCATTCGATCCACCGCTGAGCACCTCTGCAGATCTTCTCTCCCCTCATTTCCGGGTCTCATGGCTTGGCTGGGGCACCGGGGGGGGGGGGTTTGGGGGGGGTGGAGCGTTGGCTTCCAGTGCCGTCAATCAAAGCCAGTGACCAGGGAGTGGGGGTGAAATGGGTGGGGCTGAGTCCCACTGTCTGTGTCAATGGCCACAGCAGCTGGGGGCTCAGGTGCGAGCACGCACAAATGCTCCTATGGGAAGTGGCTTCCAATGAGGGGCACTGGACAGAGGGGAGGGGCCAGGAGTGCAAGCAAGGGGCCCAAAAATAAGAGGAGGAGGTTCCCCGACGCTCTTTGCAATTCCATTACACAGAGCAGGTCAGTATAGAGATTTTTTTTTTTAACCACTAGCCGACCAGCGCACGGTGATGTATGTTGGCACAATGGCACGGCCAGGCAAGACAGGTACGTCCCCTTTAAATCGTGGTATTGCAGGCGCGCGCTGCCGTGTGCTCCGTGACCGTGCCCGCGGATTCGATGTCCACCAGGGACCCACGATTGTGTCTTGGAGCGGAAGAACGGGGAGATGATGTAAAAAAAAAAAGGCATTTCCCTATTCTGCCTAGCAACATGACAGAGATCTACTGCTCCCTGTCACCGGGAGCACTGATCTCTGTCATGTCAGTGGAAGCCCCTCCCACTCACAGTTAGAATCACTCCCTAGGACGCACTTAACCCCTTCATCGCCCCCTAGTGGTTAACCCCTTCCCTGCCAGTGTCATTTACACAGTAATCTGATCGCTGTATAAAAATGACAATGGTCCCCAAAATGGTGTCAAAAGTGTCCGATGTGTTCGCCATAATGTTGCAGTCACGATATAAAAAATAAAAATAAATAAAATCGCAGATCGCCGTCATTACTAATAAAAATGCCATACAACTATCCCCTATTTTGTAGACGCTATAACTTTTGCGCAAACCAATCAATATATGCTTATTGCGATTTTTTTTTTTTTTTTACCAAAAATATGTAGAAGAAGAATACGTATCGGCCTAAACTGAGGGAAAAAAAAATAGTTATATATTTTTGGGTGATATTAATTATAGCAAAAAGTAAAAAGTGATGCAAAATTGTTGCTTTTTTTTGTTCATAGCGCAAAAAAATAAAAACCGCAGAGATGATCAAATACCACCAAAAGAAAGTTCTATTGGTGGGGAAAAAAAAAAAAAAAAAAAAGAAGGACTTTTGAGTACAACTTTGCACAACCGCGCAATTGTCTGCTAAAAATAATATTAATAAAAATGTCATAAAACTATCCCCTATTTTGTAAACAAACGTTATAACTTTTGCGCAAACCAATCAATAATTGTGATTTTTTTAAATTTTTTTTTACCAAAAATATGTAGAAGAATACGTATCGGCCTAAACTGATGAAAAAACATGTTTTTTTCATATATTTTTGGGGGATATTTATTATAGCAAAAAAGGTTTAAAAAAAATGTTTTGTTTTGTTTTCAAAATTGACGCTTTTTTTTTTTTTTTGTTTAGGCTGGGTTCACACTGCTGCGGGGGGAGATCCGTAGCGATGCGAGTACAGCTATACAGATAGTATGGCTGAATTCGCATCGCTCCCGCAGCAAACTCGCACGGGACCCTTTTTTTGGTCCGCAACAGAATCGGATCGCATGGGGGTTCACACCATGCGATCCGATTCCTGTGCGAGTCTGCAGATGGCACTGCGATATGCGGAGGATCTGGGGGGTGTCATTAACATAACATGGACACTCCCAGCCGTCCGCATAGGGCAGTGTGAACTGCCGGCGGGAGGTGTGCGATGCGGGAAAACGCCGCGGATTCGCGGCGTACCCGCATCGCAGCGGTGTGAACCCGGCCTAATAGTGAAAAAAATAAAAAACCGCAGAGGTGATCAAATACCACCAAAAGAAATCTCTATTTGTTGGGAAAAAAAGGACATCAATTTTGTTTGAGTACAACGTTGCACGACCGCGCAATTGTCAGTTAAAGCGGCGCAGTGCCGAATCGCAAACAGTGCCTCTGGTCAGGAAGGGGGGGGGTAAAATCGCCCGGGGCTGAAACGGTTAATTAAACTTTACAATCACTTTAACTTCTAAATTTAGATTTACTTTCAAATACCAGGATGGAGAATTAGATTCCCGTTTTTGTATTAGTATTTTCTTCTTATCTGTATTTCTTTTTATTTTTTTATTTTTTTTTTTTACTTTTGCTATTCATTTCTATAGCACCGAACACGGAGAAAAACAATCGATGTCGGCAACAATAAAGATAAAATGAACGCGGCCCGTCCTTACATCAGCTCGTAGTTTCTGCGGATGGTTTCTGGAATATTCGGTTTTGTGACTCGGACAGCCTGAAAATAAGCAAAATTCAAAGAAGAATAAAATGAGCAAAATTCAACCATAAAAAAAAAAATTATATATATATTATATATATTTTTTTTTTTTTATTATAGATATAAAAAAAAAATTCAACCATAAATTTTTATATTATATATATATATATATATATATATATATATATATATATATATATATATATATATATAAAAAAAAAAAAATTCAACCATAAATTTTTATATATATATAAAATTTATGGTTGAATTTTTTTTATATATATATATATATATATAAAAATTTATGGTTGAATTTTTTTTTTATATCTATAATAAAAAAAAAAAAAAAAAAAAAAAAAAATTATATATATATATATATATATATATATATATATATATATATATAATTTTTTTTTTTTTTTTTTTATTATAGATATAAAAAAAAATTCAACCATACATTATATATATATATATATATATATATATATATATATATATATATATATATATATATATATATATATATATATATATATATAATCAAAAAGAAGAATGTGGAAAAAAAAAAAAAAAACAGACCATATGCTGGGTGCATATGGTCTGTTTTTTTTTCCCACATTCTTTTTTTTTTTTTTGTGATCAGACAACAGTAAACTGAAACCAAACATGTATTATAATGCAGCTTTAAAATTCTTAGGTGTGATGGCCGATTGAAAGGGGAAAAACAAAAAAAAAACAAACAAAAAAAAAACAATCCATTGATGGAGAGCCTGAATCTCTGCCATGGTCATACAACTATATTACCAAAAGTATTGGGACGCCTGCCTTTACACGCACATAATCTTTAATGACATCCCAGTCTTAGTCCGGAGGGTTCAATATTGAGTTGGCCCTTTGCAGCTATAACAGCTTCACCTTTTCTGGGAAGGCCATCCACAAGGTTTAGGAGATGTGTCTATGGGGAAGATTTGACCATCCTTCCAGAAGAGCCTTTGTGAGGTCAGGCACTGATGTTGGACGACAAGGCCTGGCTCGCAGTCTCTGTTCTAATTCATCCCAAAGAGGTTCTATCGGGCTGAGGTCAGGACTCTGTGCAGGCCAGTCAGGTTCCCCCAGCCCCAAACTCGCTCAGCCATGTCTTTATGGACCTTGCTTTGGGCACTGGTGCAAATCATTTGGGGGGGGAGGAGGGATTATGGTGTCGGGGAGATTATGGTGTCGGGGGGGGGGGGGGGGGGGGTGGAGAGGGGAGATTATGGTGTCGGGGAGGGGGGGTGGAGAGGGGAGATTATGGTGTCGGGGGGGGTGGAGAGGGGAGATTATGGTGTCGGGGAGGGGGAGGGTGGAGAGGGGAGATTATGGTGTCGGGGGGGGGGGGGATTATGGTGTGGGGGACATTTTGGACAATTTCATTCTCCCAACTTTGTGGGAACAGTTTGGGGACGGCCCCTTCCTGTTCCAACAAGACTGCCCACCAGTGCACAAAGCAAGGGCCATAAAGACATGGATGAGCGAGTTTGGGGTGGAGGAACTTGACTGGCCCGCACAGAGTCCTGACCCCAATCTGATAGAACACCTTTGGGATAAATTAAAACGGAGACTGCAAGCCAGGCCTTCTCATCCAACATCAGTGCCTGACCTCACAAACGCTCTTCTGGGAAGAATGGTCAAACATTCCCATAGACACCCTCCTAAACCTTGTGGACGGCCTTCCTAGAAGAGTTGAAGCTGTTATAGCTGCAAAGGGTGGAGCCAACTCAATATTGAACCCTACGGACTAAGACTGGGAGGCCATGTGCGTGTAAAGGCAGGTGTCCCAATACTTTTGGTAATACATTGTATGATTACAGGCGGACACCTCGGCTCTCTTATATCTGATAAATACAGGAGGGATTCTCTCCGTCACACCTGGATGATGAGTCCCGGGGCCATGGCGTTCAGGTCTTGTTGCAGAGCCAGCTTGAGGTTCTCATCGATCTGATCTGTGAAGAGAGGAAAAAAAAAAAAAGGACACCCAATATAGAGAAGAGCCGCGGCTTCCTTACCTGCATTAACCCTTTTCGCTGCCACGTCCACACACCGTACGGACCTGACAGCGGGGGAGGGTCTCATACACAACATGATGGCTGCAGATGGTGGGATTGTGTGTAAAGCGGACAGGCAGAATCTGGACTGTCTCCACCAACCTGCCCCCCCCCCCCCCCGGTACTGGCATGCGCCCCCCTGCCATGTATTCCCGGGGGCTACGCCCATCTGTGGGCCCGGGATCAACATGGCTGGTGGAGGGGGATGCACGTCCGCTCTCCTCCCCTTTCTTGCTGTGACCCCGGAAAGCGACGTGTATGATGTCACTTCCGGGGTCACTATCAGCGGGGAATATTGGGGGCAATTAAAAAAAAAAAAAAAAAAAGTTAAGCAAAAGAAATAATTTTTTTTTTTTGAAAAAAAAAAAATGAAGTTACACCCAAGCACATAAATCCCCACCCCAAATAAAAAAAGATTTGGGAGGTCCCCCTCACCGCCACGTATGAATGTAAAAACGCACGCATCGGGGGCGCCTACACGTGAAAACATCGATCGCAATGCATGTTACATATCGCCACTGACGCCGCAGTGAGATCAATAATTATTCTAGCGCAAGTCCTCCTCCGTAACACTAAACAGAGGACCTATAGGGGGCAGTTTTTGAAGTGTCACCTATAGAAAATATTGGTTAGTGAAGTTTGTCGCCAGGTCACGGGCGCACGACAAAAAGTAAGGCTTGGCATGTCGGGTATCTATTTACTCGGTGCAACATCGTC
>NW_027507750.1:7240346-7372846 GCF_037356315.1 Lithobates pipiens | reverse complement strand
ATATAAATAAAATATAATAATTAAAAAAAAAAACATATATAAATAAAATATATGTGTGTATGTAATATGTAAAAATCCTATTTTTTTCTTTCTTCCAAAAAATCGCGTCTGAAAAATTTCTGCGTAAATACTGTGTGAGGTATTACAACTTTGCCTAGTAATCTCCAGTGACAGGGCTGACAACCCATTTTGTTACAGAGAGGAGCTGTGTCGGTCGGTGAATATAAGAGAAACACAATATTTACACACATTTTTTTTTTTGTGTATTATGAAAGATAATGTTACGCTGAGTAAGTAGATACCCAACATGTCACGCTTTAAAATTGCGCACGCTCGTGGAATGACGCCAAACTTCGGTACTCTTAAAAGTCTCCATAGGTGGCGCTTTACATTTTTTTTTTTTTTTTTTTAACAGGTTATCAGTTTAACCGCTTCAGCCCTGAAAGAATTTACCCCCCTTCCTGACCAGAGCACTTTTTGCGATTCGGCACTGCATCGATTTAATTGACAATCGCATGACGTTGCTCCCAACACGGACATTTTTGACACATTTTCGGGACCATTGTTATTTATACAGCGATCAGTGCTATACAAAATGCACTGATTTCTGTGTAAATGACACTGGCAGTGAAGGGGTTAACCACTAGGGGGTAGTGTAGGGATTAAGTGTGTCCTAGGGGCGTGTTTCTAAGGGTGGGGGGGCGTGGCTACATGTGACACGTCACTGATCTCTGCTCCCAATCATTTCCCATGATGCTCATCTACACTGCAGAGTGCATGAGCATCATGGGAAGAAATGCAGTTCCAAAAAAAAAAAATCTTGGGTGCCAAAGTTCACCTTCACTGCCCTAGGCACACATTTAACCCTTTGATCGCCCCCGGATGTTAACCCAGTTCTCTGCCATTAGTACAGTGACAGTGCATATTATTAGCACTCATCACTGTATTATTAGTCACTGGTCCTCAAAAAAAAAAAAAAAAGTATCAGTTAGTGTCAGATTTGTCCGCCGCAGTGTCACAGTCCCGCTATAAAAGGTCGCTGATCGCCATTACTAGTTAAAAATAAATAAAAAATTGCAAAAATGTATTCCATAGTTTGCAGACGCAATAATACTTTCACACAAATCAATAAATATACGCTTATTGGGATTTTTCTTTTTTTCTTACCAAAGACATGTAGCAGAATACATATTGGCCTTTTATTGGATGTTTTATAGAAGCAAAAACATTTTTTTTTTTTCAAAATTGTCTTTTTTGTTTATAGGTTAACCCCTTGATCGCCCCCTAGTGCTGCTGACCCCTTTCCTGCCAGTGACATTGACACAGTAATCAGTGGCTTTATTTATGTATGTATTTTTTTTAGCTCTTATCGCTGCATAAATGACGATGGTCCCTAAAAAAAAAAAAAAAAAGTGTCGAAAGTGTGCGATCTGTCCGCCGCAATGTCGCAGTCCCGCTGAAAACAAACAAACCGCAGATCGCCACCATTACTAGTAGAATAAATAAAAATGCCATAAATCTATTCCCTATTTTGTAGACGCTATAACTTTTGCTCAAACCAATCAATTGCAATTTTTTTTACCGAAAATATGCAGAAGAATACATATTGGTCTAAACCGATTAAGAAATTTGTTCTTTAATTAATAATTTTTTTTTGGGGGGGGGGGATATTTATTATAGCAAAAAGTAAAAAATATTGGTTTGTTTTTTTTTTACAAAATTGTCGCTCTTTTTTTTTTGTTTATAGCGCAAAAAACGCGATCAAGTAAAGAATGGCCTGGTTGTGAAGGGGGGTAAATCTTCCGGGGCTGAAGTGGATAAAGGAGAAGTTCACCTGCGGGAACGCGGTACCCGGAAGATTTGTTAGTTAAAAATAAACTTTTTTTTTTTTTTTTTTGCCAAGCCCCGATGTACACCAATGCTAGAATTCTGGCTAATATAACGGGGAGGTGGATTTCCAATTTTGCGTGGATTTTAGAAACTTGGTTTTCCAGCTCACATGATTGGCTGGCAACAGTTCAGGGGTTAGAGTCCCTATATCGTAGGGACACGGAGATTAGGAAAGGGGGAGGGGAATGTCTGCGCATCAAGAATGACTTGCAAGTGAATGGGAGGGACGACACTGCTAATGGAGCAGGGGAGGAGATGGAATCCTCGTGGGTGGAGCTCCAAAATGGAGGAATGGGAAAAACTTCCTCCCTTTGGGAGCTCCACCCACGAGGATTCCACCCAGGGCATAAATGCCAAACTGTGCCTCCCCAATTCACGATGTGCAAGCTTAGGGGATCCTATGCCCAACAGTAGCGATGGGCTCAGGCAGGTTCAGATCGAACCCGCCAGGAAGCCGGCACTGCACACCGCCAATCAGAGGCCGCTTGTGTATGTGCCGCTGCCGGTTCGGGAAATGCCTCACCGCCTATGATTGGTGGTGTGCAGTGACGGCTTCCAGGCAGGCTCAATCCGAACACACCCAAGCCCATCACTACACAGCAGTTACTCGCTTG
The DNA here is from genome assembly GCF_037356315.1 of Lithobates pipiens. NCBI lineage: Eukaryota > Metazoa > Chordata > Amphibia > Anura > Ranidae > Lithobates > Lithobates pipiens. The sequence continues at coordinate 7,370,342 of NW_027507750.1, read as the reverse complement.
TCAAAATCACTGCTGCTATCACTACTCTGGTCAGCCTTGTAACATGAAGGGAGTCGTGTCTATCCCTACAGTAAACCATTAGGCCCAGGGCAGCAGCCCCCCCCCCCCTGCCCGGCCTGCCCTGAGAGTGGGGGTACGCTACAGGCACTTAAACTGAGGGGGAAGGAGAAGGAGGAGTCTGACCTATCACAGCTTGGAATGGTGGCAATATTATTATAATGGGGATTTGCCATCACTACTCTGGTCAGCCTTGTAACAAAAAGGGAGGTGTCCCTATCCCTACAGTAAAACCATTGCGCCCAGGGCAGCCGCCCCTCCCGTCCCTGATAGTGGGGGTATGCTACAGGCCCCTAAACGGAGGGGGAATGAGGAGGAGGAGGAGGAATCTGACCTATCACAGCTAAGAATGGCAATATTATTATAATGCGAATTTGCTATCACTACTCTGGTTAGCCTTGTAACAAGAAGGGAGGCATGCCTATCCTTACAGAAAACTAACTGTGCCCAGGGCAGCCTCCCTCTCCCTCCCGGCCTGCCTGAGAGTGGGGGTATGCTACAGGCCCCTAAACTGAGGGGGAAGGAGGAGGAGGAGGAGTCTGACCTCCTATCACAGCTAGGAATGGCGGCAAGGCCCGGCATTATTATAATGGGGATTTGCCATCACTACTCTGGTCATCCTTGTAACAAGAAGGGAGGTGTCCGTATCCCTACAGTAAAACCATTGTGCCCAGGGCTGCCGCTGCCTCCCCCCGCTCGGCCCCAATAGTGGGGGTATGCTACAGGCCCCTAAACAGAGGGGGAAGGAGGAGGAGGAGTCTGACCTCCTATAACAGCTAGGAATGGTGGCAAGGTAGGGCAATATTATTATAATGGGGATTTGCTATCACTACTCTTATCAGCCTTGTAAAAAGAAGGGAGGCATACCTATCCTTACAGTAAAACAATTGTGCCCGGGGTAGCCGCCCCTCCTCTCTGACCCACCCCTTGTCCCGGGCCCTGATAGTGGGGGTATGCTACAGGCCCCTAAATTGAGGCAGAGCAGGAGGAGGAGGAGGAGGAGGAGGAGTCATCTGACCTCCTATCACAGCTAGGAATGGCGGCAAGGCAGGGCAATATTATTATAATGGGGATTTGCTATCACTACTCTAGTCAGCCTTGTAACAAGAAGGGAGGCATACCTATCCCTACAGTAAAACCATTGCGCCCAGGGCAGACGCCGCCTCCCCCACCCCCGGCTCAGCCCTGATAGTGGGGGTATGCTACAAGCCCCTAAACTGAGGGGGAAGGAGGAGGAGTCTGACCTCCTATAACAGCTAGGAATGGCGGCAAGGCAGGGCAATATTATTTTAATGGGGGATTTCAATTATCTAGATATGGACTAGGCGGAAGGCACCGCTCACTCCTCTAAGGCTTGCCATTTCCTAAATATCTTGCAGGACAATTTCATGGGTCAGTTGGTGACGCCAACAAGAGATAAAGCATTACTAGACTTACTGATTACACAAAACACAGACCTGTTGGCAGATGTGGAAATACGGGGCAACCTAGGAAACAGCGATCACAGAGTAATTACATTCAGTATAAATCACAGAGGAAGGAAGCACAAGGGTAATACAAGTACACGGAATATCAAAAGAGCCAACTTCCCTAAACTAGGCTCTACACTACACGATATTAAATGGGGCAAAATCCGAGCAGCACGGAGAAAAAAAATTGGAGTGCTTTAAGAACCTATTAACTACTTGCCGACCACAATATAGTATATATACGGTGCGGTTTGCAACTGGTCGTCGGCCTCCCCCCCCGGTTTTCCCCCAGCTCGCCCGAGAAACGATCCGACGATGCCGCCAGCTGGTCAAAGAGTAGAGCCACTTTGATCGTCTCTATGGCCTTGGAGGACCAGAACGTCAAGAGCAATTCCAGCGCTAGACCTCCCCTACTCTGTAACACTAAACATGTAACCATTTTTAAAGCGTCGCCTAGGGAGATTTCCAAGTACCGCAGTTTGTCGCCATTTCACGGGTGTGCGCAATTTTAAAGCGTGACGTGTTAGGTGTCTATTAACTCGGTGTAGCATTATCTATTATATTATGCCACAAAAAAATTGGGGGTGTCCTGCGTTTTTTTTTTTTTTACATTTTTTAAAATGCTGAAAAACAAATATCTAAAAATGTTTGGGGCAGCCTGGAACACTATTACCCCCCCCCCCCCGCCCTGACCCTTTATCACCCGCCATTCCTTTCATATAAAGAGATGTATGGACTCACCAAACAGCTCTATGTAGACTTCCTGAAGGGTGTGCACGCTGCAGAACTGGTTGAGCTCGTGGTGGATCTTATTAAATATTAACGCCTTGTCATAGTCCGCTGTATAGTTCTTCACTATATCGTACACTGCGGGGGCAACACACAGAGCAAAACCATTAGTATTCCAGCGACCGGCTCGTATCCGACAGGAAATACATCCTAATGAGGGGGAGGACACCTCATATACACAGGGGGGACTGACTGGCTCACCTGCATTAGGAATGAGGAAATTCACCACTTCTATCCGGTCAAAGTAGATCATGACTCCCCCACTAGGAGGAAGAGACATCGGATTAATGAGAGGGCAGAGGGGACAGGCAGAGAGAGAGGGCAGAGGGGACAGGCAGAGAGAGAGGGCAGAGGGGACAGGCAGAGAGAGAGGGCAGAGGGGACAGGCAGAGAGAGAGGGCAGAGGGGACAGGCAGAGAGAGAGGGCAGAGGGGACAGGCAGAGAGAGAGGGCAGAGGGGACAGGCAGAGAGAGAGGGCAGAGGGGACAGGCAGAGAGAGAGGGCAGAGGGGACAGGCAGAGAGAGAGGGCAGAGGGGACAGGCAGAGAGAGAGGGCAGAGGGGACAGGCAGAGAGCGCAGAGGGGACAGGCAGAGACCGCAGAGGGGACAGGCAGAGAGCACAGGCGGGGAGGGGTGGGGAACACTGAATGGAGACCAGTGGAGGGATTGGCAGAGAGGGGTGGAGGATACTGAATGGAGATCAGTGAAGGGATTGGCAGAGAGGGGTGGAGGATACTGAATGGAGATCAGTGAAGGGATTGGCAGAGAGGGGTGGAGGATACTGAATGGAGATCAGTGGAGGGATTGGCAGAGAGGGGTGGAGGATACTGAATGGAGATCAGTGAAGGGATTGGAAGAGAGGGGTGGAGGATACTGAATGGAGATCAGTGAAGGGATTGGCAGAGAGGGGTGGAGGATACTGAATGGAGATCAGTGAAGGGATTGGCAGAGAGGGGTGGAGGATACTGAATGGAGATCAGTGGAGGGATTGGCAGAGAGGGGTGGAGGATACTGAATGGAGATCAGTGAAGGGATTGGTAGAGAGGGGTGGAGGATACTGAATGGAGATCAGTGAAGGGATTGGTAGAGAGGGGTGGAGGATACTGAATGGAGATCAGTGGAGGGATTGGCAGAGAGGGGTTGAGGACACTGAATGGAGGTCAGTGAAGGGATTGGAAGAGAGGGGTGGAGGATACTGAATGGAGATCAGTGAAGGGATTGGTAGAGAGGGGTGGAGGATACTGAATGGAGATCAGTGAAGGGATTGGTAGAGAGGGGTGGAGGATACTGAATGGAGATCAGTGAAGGGATTGGCAGAGAGGGGTGGAGGACACTGAATGGATGGTAAGGTGGAGAAGTCTGGCAGCAGCATTCATGATGAACTGAAGGGGGGGTTGGATAGCCAATGTAAAGGTAAACCAATGAGGAGGTAGTTGCAGTAGTCGAGAAGACCCATTTACCCCTGTTGGGGAAGCTGGGTTCCCCCTCCATTGGAAGCACAGGTTCCTGACTCCGATGAACACTGTGATCTTACCTCGTACCGCAAGGAACGTTCTTAACTTCATCTGTTTGTAAAGTGCTCTATGTATAAAAAATAAAAAATATAAGAAAAAGGGATCAATAAAAGTTCCAATAATGAGGAGCAATACTATAATACCTCAGCAGCCGATTCTTCTAAATGAGACGTAATAAGAGGAACATCCAATATCAATAATAAACACACTTCTCTACTCTATAATACAAAACATAACAATTCAAGAGAAATAGGAGCCGAAAGATCAGAACCACATCCCAATGATGAATACAAAAATAGAGAAGAAGGCGGGGCTTTAACAGCGTTGGAACCGCCCCTCAGAATATATAGATTAAAACAGGGCTTGACAAATTTGCTTGGAATCTAGGAGCCAGCTTAAAAAGTTAGCAGCCAGGTCCGTGACGGTCATCTGAACCTGTTCCTGGCCTGACATGGAGACGAGTGAGGGGAAGATTTTTTTATTAAATAAATAATTTTTCCGAAAAAAAGTGCGCTTGTAAGTCCGCTGCACAAATACTGTGTGACAGACAGTATTGCAACAACCACCATTTTATTCTCTAGGGTGTTAGAATAAAAATATATATATATATAATGTTTAGGGGGTTCTAAATAAAGGGAAGGAGATGAAGGCAAGGGAAGGCAGGCAATAAAAAAAAAAAACAGGCAGAGGAAGCTCCATTAGCATTGCTGGTTGTCATACCAATGGCCACCACAAGAGGGCGCCAGATTCCAGAAGGAATCATAGGACCGCAGAAGGCCTCAAAGCCGCGGCCCCAATTACCGGGCGCTGGCGGAACGGCCCGACGCGGGGGGACAGGATACCCCCAGCTGTGCTGCCCCAGGCACCAGGTCGCTAATTCTAGTCGCAAATGCAACCTGGCGCCCGGGTTTTGTCGAGCCCTGGATTAAAAGATTAAAAAGGTTTTTATTACAAATATACTAATAATAAAAAAAAAAAAAAAAAAAAAAAAAAAGACAATATTCGGGCTAAATATGGCCACTTAAAAGCATGAAATACTTCTACAAATTGTGCTCCAACCAGAGGACCCCTGAAGATAGAGGTCCTTCCATACATACACACACATATATATATATATATATACACATATATACACACACACATATATATACATATACACACACATTGATGTAGTTATGACACACTATTACATATAGGAAAGGCTGACTCCGACCGACGCGTTTTGCCTAGTCGGCTTCTTCAATGGCTCAGAGGGGTGCGGTTAGAGTTACCAATTAAAAGTGAGACTATATTCATAATATACAGCCAATACAGGTTAATTATTCCATATTTCAAAACATAGTCGTATTACGTTACTTTTTTTTAAATCAAGGTAAAAGTTTGTCTTAAGAGGATCCAAAAGATGCACAATATAGTCTCTCCCAACACAACCACACACAAGATAAATATCCGCTGGTGTATAGAAAACGGATGTACACGCACCTCTATACACCGGCAGATATTTATCTTGCGTGTGGTTGTGTTGGGGGGGAGACTATATTGTGCGTCTTTTGGATCCTCTTGAGACAAACGTTTACCTTGATTGCAAGTCATTTTCTCCAAACACGAAACGAAACCCAGTACCTGTACGTTACAAATTCTTTCCGGGTCTGGGGCGCGCCAGCAACCCCCACCCGCTCTGATTGCATCTCTCCCGAGAGAGGCAGAATGGCGGTCTGCCTATATAAACAAGGCAGATCGCTGGTCTGTCAAAAGGGGAAGATAGAGATCCTGTGTTTCTGCTAAGCAGGCCTCTCTCTACCCCCAGCCAAAGCACCTCCCCCACCCCACCACCACAGTAATCACTTCTAGGAGCACATTTAACCCTTTGATTGCCCCCTGTTGTGAACCCCTTCCCAGCCAGTGTCATTAGTACAGTGACAGTGCATATTTTTAGCACTGATCACTGTATTGGTGTCACTGGCCCCCAAAAAGTGTCACAGTGTAAGGTTTGTGCGCCGCAATGTCGCAGTCCCACAAAAAATAAAATAAAAATAAAAATAAAAAAATCACTGATCGCCATTACTAGTAAAAATAAAAATACCATGAAAAGTATCCCATAGTTTGTAGACGCGATAACTTTTGTGCAAACCAATCTACCAACCCAATTTTATAGTTGAACTAGATGGAGTTATGTCTTTTTTCAACCTATGTAACAATAAATATACACTTAATGGGATTTTTTTTTTTTTACCAGAAATAGTAGCAGAATACTTATTGGCCTAAATTGATTAAGAAATTAGATTTTTTACATTAAGTATCATAGCAGAAAAAAAAAAAAATTGTATTTTATATATATATATATATATATATATATATATATATATATATATATATATATATATATATATATATACACATACATACACACACACACACACACACATTATATATATATAAAAAATTTTTTTTTTTTTTACATATTGGCCTAAACTGAGGAAGAAATTGTTTTACTTTTTTTTTTAAATATTTATTATAGCAAAAAGTAAACAATATATTTTTTTCAAAATTGTTGCTCTTTTGTTTATAGCGCAAAAAATAAAAACCGCAGGAGGTGATCAAATACCACCAAAAGAGAGCTCTCAAAAAGAACATAAATTTGGGTCGTGTCGCATGACTGCGCAATTGTTAAAGTAACAGTGCCAAATTGCAAAACAAAAAAGATCTGGTCAGGGGGGGGGGGGCTGAAACAGTTAAAGTCCGCCATTTTCCTTTCTATTTTTGTAAAGCGATAAGGGTCTTTACAAGTCACACACCTTCATTTTTTCTTGTCTGACTTTTTCCTTAACGATGTCGGAATACAAAGATCCAAGTATAACAACCTCATAGTGAAACCTCTTCCCATCAGATTGGGAGGAGAAGCTGTGTAGTTCCTGCATTCCCACAGACATGAATGGGCCGCCCGCACACGGCACCTGGTGGCTTCAACCACTTAAAGACACAGACTATGGGTGGAAATTGCTTGTGTGAATGAGGCCTACATCCGCCAACTGTTATGGGTACAGAAGAAAACCAAAATATGCCAGACGAAACTTGTAGGAGAACATTCTAACTCAAAAAAAAAGATGAAGCCCTGGTGGCAAGTGAATGCAGCATTCCAGTACTCAAAGCGAAGAAGAACCACTTGCAGGCCAGTCATGTACCTGGTAAGTCACCGATCTTCACTGTGGTCTTCGCGTAAACCTTCACTGTGGTCTTCGCGTAAACCTTCACTGTGGTCTTCGCGTAAACCTTCACTGTGGTCTTCGCGTAAACCTTCACTGTGGTCTTCGCGTAAACCTTCACTGTGGTCTTCGCGTAAACCTTCATTGTGGTCTTCCTGTAAACCTTCATTGTGGTCTTCCTGTAAACCTTCATTGTGGTCTTCCTGTAAACCTTCATTGTGGTCTTCATGTAAACCTTCATTGTGGTCTTCCTGTAAACCTTCATTGTGGTCTTCCTGTAAACCTTCATTGTGGTCTTCCTGTAAACCTTCATTGTGGTCTTCCTGTAAACCTTCATTGTGGTCTTCCTGTAAACCTTCATTGTGGTCTTCCTGTAAACCTTCATTGTGGTCTTCCTGTAAACCTTCATTGTGGTCTTCCTGTAAACCTTCATTGTGGTCTTCCTGTAAACCTTCATTGTGGTCTTCCTGTAAACCTTCATTGTGGTCTTCCTGTAAACCTTCATTGTGGTCTTCCTGTAAACCTTCATTGTGGTCTTCCTGTAAACCTTCATTGTGGTCTTCCTGTAAACCTTCATTGTGGTCTTCCTGTAAACCTTCATTGTGGTCTTCCTGTAAACCTTCATTGTGGTCTTCCTGTAAACCTTCATTGTGGTCTTCCTGTAAACCTTCATTGTGGTCTTCATGTAAACCTTCATTGTGGTCTTCCTGTAAACCTTCATTGTGGTCTTCCTGTAAACCTTCATTGTGGTCTTCCTGTAAACCTTCATTGTGGTCTTCATGTAAACCTTCATTGTGGTCTTCATGTAAACCTTCATTGTGGTCTTCATGTAAACCTTCATTGTGGTCTTCACGTGGTGCACACCACCCTGACACTGTAAAGGCTTTTAAAGCGGCACTTATGGATAGTAGAATTTACGTCTTCATTGCACGGGTGTGTGCATTTTTAAAGAGCGACATGTTTGGTAGCCAACTACTCGGCGTAATATCTTTTATATTTTACCCAAAAATTGGGTTATGTATTATATATTTTTTGCATTAAAATAAAAAAAAAATTATATTATATTATATATATATATATATATATATATATATATATATATATATATATATATATATATATATATATATATATATATATATATATATATATATATATATATATATATATATATATTTATTTTTTTGTGAAAAACTGCTGTGCAAATACCATGCGACATAAAAAAAAAAAAATTGCAAAACCCACCAATTTATTCTATAGGGTCTCTGCTTTAACCACTTGCCTACCGGGCACTCCCCCCCCCCCCCCCCGCCCAGGATATTTTTTAGCGATGTCGCACTTTGAATGACAATTGCACAGTCGTGCTACACTGTACCCAAACACTTTTTTTTTTAGCAGCATTTTCTTCACACAAATAGAGTTTTCTTTTGGTGGTATTTAATCACTGTTTTTTTTTGTTAAAAAAACAAGACACAAAAATTTGAAAAAAAAATGTTTTTTTCCTTTTACTTAGATACAAAAATTTACTGACAGAAACAAAGTAATTTGTCTCCTTCACTGATGAGGTGGCAATGATAGGGGTACAGATGGGCACTGATTGTTGGCACTGATGGGCATTGATCGACAGCAGTGATGGCCATTGATTGGCAGCACTGATAGGTGGTACTGATGAGTATTGATGGGCGACACCGACTGGCATTGATCAACAGCAGTAATGGGCATTGATTAGTAGCACTGATAGGAGGTACTGATGGGCATTGATGGTTGGCACTGATCGACAGCAGTGATGGGCATTGATGGGCAGCAATGATAGGCGGCACTGACTGGCATCACTAATGGAAACTGATTGGTGGCACTGATTGCTGCCACTGGTGGGCAATGATTGCCGACACTGTTGGCGTTATATTGTAATCAGTTCACTGATTACATTCCTAGACGTCCCCCCGCATGGAGATGCCGCTGATCGGCTCTCCTCGCCACACACTTACAGTCAGTGTGAGGCGAGGAGCGCCGATTACCGGCATCTCCGTGTTTACATGTGACCGGCTGTGATTGGGCACAGCCTATACTAGAGCTGCATGCGCAAGTCGTGCTGTGCATCCTCACTGGTTCCCCCTATGTCCTAGGACCCGTGTGTGCCCCAGCAAACAGTGGGGGGGGGGTGGGAAGAGGCGTAGACTCCCGTGGGAGTCTATACCCGGAAGTGGGCGCAAATACCCGTCTTAGACAGGTATCTGCACCCCCTCCCCCCTGAAAGATGCCAAAATGTGACACCGGAGGGGGGGGGAGGGTTCCGAAAAGCAGGAGGTTTGATTTTGGTGTGACCCTCCGCTTTAACGATTGATTGTGCAGCTCTATCCTTTACCCAATAGATGCCAGTCTAGCATTATGTAGAACAGCGACACACAAACAACATGACAAAAGCAGAGTGTACCCATCCATACCTGTACAGACTTAAAGGAAGTAATAAATGGCAGCATTAAATGGAAGCCCGGCCCACTTGTTGATGTCAGCAATGCTCCGCCCCTGAGAGAGAAAACAACATCATTAGTTCAGCTGCTCAGGGAACAAATGCAAAATCAGGAAAACAATGGGAGACGGAAACAACAGCGACCTAGAATTCCAGTTTATATCTGATTAGCCTTAAAACTGTCCCCCCTCCCCCCTCCCATGCTGACTGACCTGTGTAAGAAAGATGCATGTACTTATTTCCGGTCACATGATCTGACTCCCCTGTGTCAGCCAGCAGTGGCTGCATGGGAGAGAAGAGAGCACCAACAACAGAGGTCACTGGTCACAGCTCCAGCCTTTACCAGCTGTTGTCGGAGCGTTCTCTCGCCTCTCCCCTGCAGCTGCCCACTAAATAAGCCTCAAGGGAAAGCCGGCACTTCGGTAAATATCAGCAAGCGGTTATCTTATATTAAACATACAGCAATGCCTCGGATTGCGAGTAATGTGGTATACGAGCGTGGTCTCACAAGACGAGCCTCTGGTGTATTACTGTATGTAGCCAGAGGTGACGCGCCCCCCTACGCACCTCTGGCCACATACAGTACTGCATACACTAGCAGTGGAACGAATCATCTGCATTTCCATTGATTCTTATGGGAAAACTCACTTTGATATACAAGTGCTTTGGATTACAAGCATTCATCTGGAACTAATTATACTCGCAATCCAAGGCTTTACTGTAGTAAAAGACGGACATAAAAGCAGCAGCGCGTTTCGGCCCTGGTCTCTTTATGCCTGTATTCTACTCTAATATAAAAGAGAACCACTTGCTGATATTTACCAAAGTGCTGACTTTCCTTGGAGGCTTGGCATACATCGAGTGAGGTTCTCAGAGACGTTTCAGCCTGGTGTTTTTCAAAGCGATTTCTCGACAAAATAAAGCATGGATGGATGGATGGATGAAGACATGGATGGATGGGGGAGTGGAAGGATGGATGGATGGAGGAGTGGAAGGATGGATGGATGGAGGAGTGGAAGGATGGATGGATGGAGAAGTGGAAGGATGGATGGATGGAGGAGTGGAAGGATGGATGGATGAAGAAGTGGAAGGATGGATGGATGGAGAAGTGGAAGGATGGATGGATGGAGGAGTGGAAGGATGGACGGATGGAGGAGTGGAAGGATGGACGGATGGAGGAGTGGAAGGATGGACGGATGGAGGAATGGAAGGATGGATGGAGACATGGATGGATATGGGAGTGAAAGGATGGATGGAGACATGGATGGATGGGGGAGAGGAAGGATGGATGGAGACATGGATGGATGGGGGGTGGAAGGATGGATGGAGACATGGATGGATGGAGGAGTGGAAGGATGGATGGAGACATGGATGGATGGGGGAGTGGAAGGATGGATGGAGACATGGATGGATGGATGGAGGAGTGGAAGGATGGATGGAGACATGGATGGATGGATGGAGGAGTGGAAGGATGGATGGAGACATGGACGGATGGAGATATGGATGGATGGGGAAGTGGAAGGATGGATGGAGAGTGGAAGGATGGATGGAGACATGGATGGATGGAGGAGTGGAAGGGTGGATGGAGACATGGATGGATGGGGGAGTGGAAGGATGGATGGAGACATGGATGGATGGGGGAGTGGAAGGATGGATGGAGACATGGATGGATGGGGGAGTGGAAGGATGGAGGAGTGGAAGGGTGGATGGATGAAGAAGTGGAAGGATGGATGGATGGAGAAGTGGAAGGATGGATGGATGGAGGAGTGGAAGGATGGACGGATGGAGGAGTGGAAGGATGGACGGATGGAGGAATGGAAGGATGGATGGAGACATGGATGGATATGGGAGTGAAAGGATGGATGGAGACATGGATGGATGGGGGAGAGGAAGGATGGATGGAGACATGGATGGATGGGGGGTGGAAGGATGGATGGAGACATGGATGGATGGAGGAGTGGAAGGATGGATGGAGACATGGATGGATGGGGGAGTGGAAGGATGGATGGAGACATGGATGGATGGATGGAGGAGTGGAAGGATGGATGGAGACATGGATGGATGGATGGAGGAGTGGAAGGATGGATGGAGACATGGACGGATGGAGATATGGATGGATGGGGAAGTGGAAGGATGGATGGAGAGTGGAAGGATGGATGGAGACATGGATGGATGGAGGAGTGGAAGGGTGGATGGAGACATGGATGGATGGGGGAGTGGAAGGATGGATGGAGACATGGATGGATGGGGGAGTGGAAGGATGGAGGGAGACATGGATGGATGGGGGAGTGGAAGGATGGATGGAGACATGGATGGATGGGGGAGTGGAAGGATGGATGGAGACATGGATGGATGGGGGAGTGGAAGGATGGATGGTGACATAGATGGATGGAGGAGTGGAAGGATGAATGAAGACATGGATGGATGGATGGAGACATAGATGGATGGAAGAGTGGGAGGATGGATGGAAGAGTGGGAGGATGGATGGAAGAGTGGGAGGATGGATGGAAGAGTGGGAGGATGGATGGAGACATGGATGGATGGGGGAGTGGAAGGGTGCATGGAGACATGGACGGATGGAGACATGGACGGATGGGGGAGTGGAAGGATGAATGGAGTGGAAGGATGAATGGAGTGGAAGGATGAATGGAGTGGAGGGATGGATGGAGTGGAGGGATGGATGGGGGATTGGAAGGATGGAGGAGTGGAAGGATAGAGGAGTGGAAGGATGGATGGAGACATGGATGGATGGATGGATGGAGGAGTGGAAGGATGGATGGATGGAGACATGGATTGATATATGGATGGAGACATGGACGGATGGAGGAGTGGATGGATGGATGGAGGAGTGGAAGGATAGAGGAGTGTAAGGATAGAGGAGTGTAAGGATAGAGGAGTGTAAGGATAGAGGAGTGTAAGGATAGAGGAGTGTAAGGATAGAGGAGTGTAAGGATAGAGGAGTGTAAGGATAGAGGAGTGTAAGGATAGAGGAGTGTAAGGATAGAGGAGTGTAAGGATAGAGGAGTGGAAGGATAGAGGAGTGGAAGGATAGAGGAGTGGAAGGATAGAGGAGTGGAAGGATAGAGGAGTGGAAGGATAGAGGAGTGGAAGGATAGAGGAGTGGAAGGATGGATGGAGACATGGATACATGGATGGGTGGGGGGAGGTGGAAGGATGGATGGAGACATGGATGGATGCAGGAGTGGAAGGATGGAGACATGGATGGATATATGGATGGAGACATGGACGGATGGAGGAGTGGATGGATGGATGGAAGAGTTTGCATTTAATATTGAAACCGAATGAAATAAAATTCCCAGTGTCTCCAATACAAGGTGCACGCACGCACGCACGGTGTGGATGAATGAAGATCACATGACCTGGGTGTCTGGTGTAAATCCCCCCACACATTAGAATTAATATCCGGAGGAATTTTCGGGTTCTCGGGTGATGTTGCCGTTCTTTAGTTTTGTTTGAGGACATAAATGAGAGTAAGCATCCTCGGCGTCCTCTGATATTTGCCGCACTTTGTGCCAAGAAGACCCCGAGCCAATATCCTGCAGAATCCGGCAATCCGTCTTCATCCCCCCTTCTATGTATAGATCGCCCCTCATGGAGGATACAAAGAGCGGGGGAGGATTACACCCTCCACATATCACACAACTCACCGCCAGGAAATCTGTACACAACTATATTTGAAGTCTGGTGTGCTCTTTTAGTAACCCCTCCAGCCCCGGAAGGATTTACCCCCTTAATGACCAGGCCCTTTTTGGTGTCGCTTTAAGGGACAATTGCGCGGTCGTGCGACATTGTACCCAAACAAAACTGACGTCCTTTTTTTCCCCCCACAAATAGAGATTTCCTTTGGTGGCATTTGGTCACCTCTGCGTTTTTTATGTTTTGTGAAATGAAACAAAAATGCGTAAATTTTGAAAAAAAAAAGAAAAAAAAGAAAAGAAAAAAAACTTTGTTATAATAAATAATAATATAAAAAAAAAAAATAATAATAATAATAATAATAATAATAATAATAATAATAATGTCCTCCTCAATTTAGACCAATATGAATTCTCCATATTTTTGAAAAAAAATAAACAAATAGATTGCAATAAATGTAGATTGATTGGTTTGCACAAAAGTTATAACGCATGGGTCTTCAAACTACGGCCCTCCAGTTGTTCAGGAACTACAATTCCCATCATGCCCAGTCACGTCTGTGAATGTCAGAGTTTTACAATGCCTCATGGGATGTGTAGTTTCGCAACAGCTGGAGGGCCGTAGTTTGAGGATCCCTGTTATAACGTCTACAAAATAGAAGATAGCTTTATGGCATTTTTATTATTAATTTATTATTTACAAAAAATGGCGGCGATCTGCAAATTTTAGCGGGACTGCGACATTGCGGCGGACAGAACGGACACTTTTGACACTTTTTTTGGGACCAGTGACTTTTATACAGAGACCAGAGCTAAAAATATCCACGGATTACTGTATAAATGTCACTGGCAGGGAAGGGGGTAACACTAGGGAGCGATCAAGGGGTTAAGTGTGTGTCCTAGGGAGTGTTTCTAACTGTGGGGGGGGGGGGGGGACTGCCTGGAGGAGGAGGAGACCGATCGCCATTCATAATCAGTATGAACAGCAGATCTGTGTCTCCCCCCCCCCCCCATGACAAAACGGAGATCTGCTTACATTGACAAATCCCAAAGCATGAAGGACCTCTTAAATGTGAGATCTGGGGTGAAAAAGATATCAGATCTCTCGTTTACACTTAAATGGCAAAAAAATAAAATAAATAAATCGGTATTTTTTATGACCATTGGACGGATGAGACGTTTGACGTCACTTCTACCCTCCAATGGTATGGAGCCGTGCGGGGCCCATCTATCCCTCTCTCAACTCCCTGCCCAGCACAGGAAAGGACCCGATCGTCTCCGCCGCTACCAATGGCTCCGGCAAGCGGCGGAGACTAGGGATGAGCTTCGAGTTAGAGTCTAACTCATGTTCGGCTAGAACATCGCCTGTTCGGCGAACAGTGAACAATTTGGGCTGTTCGTGGCAAATTTAAAAAGCCGGAACACCCTGTACAAGTCTATGGGAGAAATCTAAAGTGCTAATTTTAAAGGCTAATATGCAAGTTACTGTCCTAAAAAGTGTTTGGGGACCCGGCTCCTGCCCCAGGGGACATGGATCAATGCAAAAAAAAAGTTTTAAAAACTGCAGTTTTTTCGGGAGCAGTGATTTTAATAATGATTAAAGTGAAACAATAAAAGTGTAATATTCCTTTAAATTTCGTACCTGGGGGGTTGTCTATAGTATGCCTGTGAAGGGGCGCATGTTTCCCGTGCTTAGAACTGTCCCTGCACAAAGTGTCACTTCTGCAAAATCATTTATGGCTATAATAAATTGTCGGCTCCCGTAATACAGAGAAGACATTGAAAGTCAAAAAAAAAAAGAGTGGGGTTCCCCCAAATTCAATTACCAGGCCCTTCAGGTCTGGTATGGATATTAAGGGGAACCCCGTGTCAATTTAAAAAAAAAAAAAGGACGTGGGGTTCCCTCTAAATATCCATACCAGACCCTTTATCCAAACACGCAACCTGGCAGGCCGCAGGAAAAGGGGGGGGGCACGGACGGACGAGAGAGCGCCCCCCCCCCCCTCCTGAACCATACCAGGCCACATGCCCTCAATATTGGGAGGATGTTTTGGGGGTCTGTGACCCCTCAAAGCACCTTGTCCCCATGTTGATGAGAAGGGCCTCATCCCCACAACCCTGGCCGGACGTTGTGGGGGTCTGCAGGTGGGGGGCTTATCAGAATCTGGAAGCCCCCTTTAACAAGGGGACCCCCAGATCCTGCTCCCTGTTTGAAATGGTAAGGGGGTACCCTACCATTTCACAAAGAAAGTATAAAAGAATGTTAAAAAAGACAAACACACTTTAGAAAAAGTCCTTTTTTTTTTTTTTTTAACCACTTCCCACCTGGCCAATGCATATATACGGCCGGGTGGGAGCCGTCTACTCCTGATAGGACGTTCAGGAACGTCCTTCAGGAGTAGCGGGATCGCGCGCGCGCCCGCGCAGCGGAGCGATCCCGA
Source organism: Lithobates pipiens (assembly GCF_037356315.1). NCBI lineage: Eukaryota > Metazoa > Chordata > Amphibia > Anura > Ranidae > Lithobates > Lithobates pipiens. Next base: position 7,354,741 of record NW_027507750.1, on the reverse strand, counting down.
TGTGCTCGTGTCACCCGGACACGGCACATCTCAGATCGGCAGGAGGGCTCTGTGATTGGCCCTCCTGATCACATGATGGCCGTGTCCAATCTCGGCCGTCATGTGATGTAAACAAACAGCCGGTTGCTAGGCAATCGGCTCTCCTCTCCTCACACGGAAGTCACCGCTGAGGAGAGGAGAGCAGAACGCTGTAGCCGGCTGATGATCAGTGAGTATGGGCTGCTTTTTACAGCTTTTTACTCACTGATCATCAGTCTAGTGTCAACACACAACACACCACACAGTGTAAACACAGTCCCCACATATGTCCCCAAAACACACATGTCCCCAAAACATACATGTCCCCAAATAATAAAAACACATGTCCCTAATAATAAAAACATGTCCCCCACATATGTCCCACTAAAATCACATGTCCCAATGATTATCTGCACACATATGTACGTGATCACCTGCACACATATGTACATGATCATTTGCGTACATATGTCCGTGATCACACAAACCAATTATTATACACTTAACGGAATTTTTTTTACCAAAAACATGTAGCAGAATACATTTTGTCTTAAATTTATGACAAAATTTGATTTTATTGGATTTCTTTTCAAATAGAAAAAAGAAAATATTGTTTTTTTTCCAAATTTCCGCTATTTTTGCGCTTATATCGCAAAAAAAAAAAAACGGAGTCGTGAATAAATAACACCAAAATAAATCTCTATTTGTGCGAACAAAATGATAACAATTTCATTTGGGTACAGTGTAGCATGACCGCGCAATTGTCACTGAAAGCGCGAGAGCGATGAAAGCTGAAAATTGGGCTGGGAAGGAAAGGGGTGAAAGTGCCCGGTATTGTAGTGGTTAAATAAAGATTCCAGCGGTGGTAATCCACTCTTGCTATCCAGCGACTGATGATCATCTCTCCGGGGTCCAGCGATGGCTGATCTGACCCAGCGACGGGTGATCCATTCAGCGCAGTCCATCCATCTTCTGTCTCCACTGGAAAAGAGACACTGCGGGGATCCCGGGGGCCTGACATTTCTTATACGAGGAGGGCGGGGCCACCCGTCACCTGACCCCGCCCCCCTCTGACGCGGGGGGGGGGGGGAAGCCTGGCTTCCCCAATGACGTGTGGGTGACCCCGCCCCCCTCTGATGTAACGGAAACCTGCGCTGGATCAGATCACCCATCGCTGGACCCCGGAGAGATGATCATCCATTGCTGGATAGCAAGAGTGGATTAGCACCGCTGGAATCTTTTTTCTTATTTTTTTTAATAAAGGAATTTTTCAAAAGTGTGTTGGTCTTATTTAACCATTTTTTACACTTTCTTTGTGAAATGGTAGGGGTACTTTTGTACCCCCTTACCATTTCAAACACTGGGGGCAGGATCTGAGGGTCCCCTTGTTAAAGGGGGATTCCAGATTCTGATAAGCCCCCCGCCCGCAGACCCCCACAACCACCGGCCAGGGTTGTGGGGATGAGGCCCTTGTCCCCATCAACATGGGGACAAGGTGCTTTGAGGGGTCACAGACCCCCAAAGCATCCTCCCAATGTTGACGACATGTGGCCTGGTACAGTTCAGGAGGGAGGGGGGCGCTCTCTCATCCCCCCCCCTCTTTTCCTGCGGCCTGCCAGGTTGCGTGCTCGGAAAAAGGGTCTGGTGTGGATTTTTAGGGGGACCCCCACGCCATTTTTTTTTTTTTATTTGGCGTGTAGTTCCCCTTAAAATCCATACCAGATCTGAAGGTCCCCTGGGGCAGGACCCGGGTCCCCAAACACTTTAGGAAACACTAGGACAGTAACTTGCATATTAGCCTTTAAAATTAGCACTTTAGATTTTGAACGTTGGAGTCCCATAGACTTTAATAGGGTTCCAAAATTCACACGAAGTTTAGGTCTGTTCGCAGGTTCTGGAGCAAAATGAACCGGAGGGTGTTCGACTCATCCTTAGCGGAGACCACCAGGGAGTGGCGGGAAGAGGGGGGCGGCCGTCTCCCGCCGCCGATAGAAGTGATCTTGTGGCGAATCCGCCGCAGAGACCGCTTTTATACAAAAAAATAAAAAAAATATATGTTAGGGTTATGGCAGCAGATACAACGGTATTCAACGTCACATAGCCGACGTATAATGACGGCGGGCGGAGCGGAAGTGGTTAAATCTGTAACGGTGAACTGGACCCCCTCCCCCCGATGTACTGGAGTCCCGTGATCCCCACGCTGTCAGACACCGGGATCCTCCTGGCATTCTCCCCTCTCTGCATTACTGATAGGTCAGGCTAGACGGATTCTGATTGGTCAGTGCCATTCATGCGATGGTGTTGACCAATTAGAATGCCTCTTGTCCGTACACTCGGAGAGGTACCGATAGGAGAATAAGCCGTGGGGATTTCAAATCACCAGACCGGTGAAGGGGCACCCCAGGGCCTGACAGCAGGGGGGCGGGGAGGGATCATGGGACCCAGGGTGCCTGACAGCAGGGGGGCGGGGAGGGATCATGGGACCCAGGGTGCCTGACAGCAAAGGGGGGGGGGGATCGTGAGACCTGGAGGGGGGGGGGGGTTTGCAAGTTATCCTCAAAAGGTTTACTATAAAGGTGAACTTACATTTTAAACATTTCTAAAGTTGTCTTTGTTGTAATTTTCAGGGGAGGGTTAATTCCTCCATAATCTGCACAAGAGACTTACAGGAGCCGATTGCCCTCAGGCACCCGGATTGTGCAGCACTGCGAAAACACACAATGTTCTGCTTGGCGGAACAACGACATCCGTGTGGATAATAGGAGGAGCAGCACTGGCAGGAGCTTCCGGCATTGTTTACCCCGGGTGGGGGGTTAAGGTTTGGAAGGATAGGGATGAAGACAGGTCTTCTAGTTTACCTGAATGATCACCTCACCCCCCCCCCCAGACTGCAGTCACCGGAGTCATACACATCAATCTCCTAATATTAACCTCAACAGTCTTCACAGTCATCCGAAACTGTGTTACTTTGCACAACGTCCCATCATTGGTGTCAGTGGGAGGAATAGTGCCCCATCATTGGTGTCAGTGGGAGGAATAGTGCCCCATCATTGGTGTCAGTGGGGGGAATAGTGTCCCATCATTGGTGTCAGTGGGAGGAATAGTGCCCAGTCATTGGTGTCAGTGGGAGGAATAGTGCCCCATCATTGGTATCAGTGGGAGGAATAGTGCCCCATCATTGGTATCAGTGGGAGGAATAGTGTCCCATCATTGGTGTCAGTGGGAGGAATAGTGTCCCATCATTGGTGTCAGTGGGAGGAATAGTGTCCCATCATTGGTGTCAGTGGGAGGAATAGTGTCCCATCATTGGTGTCAGTGGGAGGAATAGTGTCCCATCATTGGTGTCAGTGGGAGGAATAGTGTCCCATCATTGGTGTCAGTGGGAGGAATAGTGCCCCATCATTGGTGTCAGTGGGAGGAATAGTGTCCCATCATTGGTGTCAGTGGGAGGAATAGTGCCCCATCATTGGTGTCAGTGGGAGGAATAGTGTCCCATCATTGGTATCAGTGGGAGGAATAGTGTCCCATCATTGGTGTCAGTGGGAGGAATAGTGTCCCATCATTGGTGTCAGTGGGAGGAATAGTGTCCCATCATTGGTGTCAGTGGAAGGAATAGTGCCCCATCATTGGTGTCAGTGGGAGGAATAGTGTCCCATCATTGGGGTCAGTGGGAGGAATAGTACCCCATCATTGGTGTCAGTGGAAGGAATAGTGCCCCATCATTGGTGTCAGTGGAAGGAATAGTGCCCCATCATTGGTGTCAGTGGAAGGAATAGTGCCCCATCATTGGTGTCAGTGGAAGGAATAGTGCCCCATCATTGGTGTCAGTGGAAGGAATAGTGCCCCATCATTGGTGTCAGTGGAAGGAATAGTGCCCCATCATTGGTATCAGTGGGAGGAATAGTGCCCCATCATTGGTATCAGTGGGGGGAATAGTGTCCCGTCATTGGTATCAGTGGGAGGAATAGTGCCCCATCATTGGTATCAGTGGGAGGAATAGTGTCCCATCGTTGGTGTCAGTGGGAGGAATAGTGTCCCAAGGGCCAGATAAAGGAAAACAAAGGACCACATCCAGGGCACAGTCTGGAGACAGTCGGTCTAATACAAGCTCAATACTTACAAGAGGATAAAGCAGAGGGATGAAGTCATCAGTGTGTTCCAATATATAATTATAGGGGGGGGGGGGGGGGAGGGGCTGTTCCTGGATGTGGGCCGGTTCAGTGCGGTGCGATTTGAACCCATTCATGTTGAATAGGATGAATCCCCCGGAGCAGAGCAGAGGAAGTTAACGCACTACTTAAAAAAAACATGCAGACAAAAAACAAAATTGGACGGAAACTTCTGCACCATGCGATGCGGCGCAGAGAAGCGTTTGTGACCCGCATTTGGGGGTGAAGGTGACCGAACGCCGACACCTCGATATCATCACCGGGTTCTCTTTCCATATCATTTTATTTTACGGCAATTTATGTAAAAACTTTTCTTACAAATAAAACAAAGTATTAAAAAAAAAAAAAAAAGTAACTAGTAAAATCGCCTCCCCCACAGAAAGCTCTCCCTGGGCACACAGGATGATGTGTAACCCCTTCCCAGCCAGTGTCATTAGTACAGTGACAGTGCATATTTGTAGCACTGATCACTATACGGTCCCCAGAAAGTGTCACTCGGTATCAGATTGGTCCGCTTCAATAATCGCAGTCCCGTTATAAGCCGCTGATCGCCGCCATTACCATTTAAAAAAAAAAAAAATCTCATAGGTTTGTAGACATTATAACTTTTGCGCAAACCAATCAATACACGCTTATTGAGATTTTTTTTTATTTTTTTTACCAAAAATACATATTGGCCTGAACTGATGAAGAAAAATTTTTTTACAATTTTTTCTATTGGATGTTTTCTAACAAATTGTTTTGTTTTTTTTTCGCACAAAAAACAAAATTAACAAAAAAAAAAAAAAAAAAAAAAAAAAAAAAAAAAAAAACAGAGGTGATCAAATACCACCAAAAGAAATCTCTATTTGTGGAAAAAAAAAAAAAAGGGACAGCAATGTTTTTTTAGTAAAGTGTCGCATGACCGTGCAATTGTCAGTTAAAGCGATGCAATGGCATATCTTAAAAAAAATGGCCTGGTCATTGGGGGGGGGGGTAAATCTTCCAGGGGGCACGTGGATAGTTAATCCATTCTCTGCCATTTCATGTTTATACACATTGTATTTTAAGTATTTGCCTGACATTGAAATACTCGTTTTTTTTTTCTTTAGATCTCTCTATCTTTCCTTTATGGCATTTTATGTAAAACCTTTTCTTACAAATAAAGATTGTATATATTTAAAAAAAAAAAAAAAACACACACGTTAGAGTGCAAAATCTGGTGCAGCTCTACAAAGAAACCAATCAGATTCCAGGTTTTATTGTCAAAACTTCATTAACCGCTTCCCGCCTGCCCACCGTCATATGACGTCACCCAAGAACGGCCGTTCTTGTGTGCAGCGCTTGCACCGCGTTGCTAGGTCACGACGCGACCCCGATCTCTGTAAAGAGACGATCGCGCAGCTCTTTAACCAAGTGAGCGGCTGTGTCCAATCACAGCAGGTCACGTGTAAACACGCAACGGCGCACCCGCGCGCCCGGATGTGTAATCAGGGCACTCATCATCAGTGGCCCGATTAAAAGTAAAAGCTCCCCAGTGCCACCAATCAGTGCCCATTAGTGATGCCAGTCACTGCTGCCTTTCAGTCTGCCAGTCACTGCTGCCTTTCAGTCTCAAATCAATGCTGCCCATCAGTGCCCACGAGTGGCACCTCATCACTGCCCATTAGTGATGCCAGTCACTGCTGCCTTTCAGTCTCAAAATCAGTGCTGCCATCAGTGCCCATGAGTGGCACCTCAGTACCCATTAGTGATGCCAGTCACTGCTGCCTTTCAGTCTCAAATCAATGCTGCCCATCAGTGCCCACGAGTGGCACCTCAGTACCCATTAGTGATGCCAGTCACTGCTGCCTTTCAGTCTCAAATCAGTGCTGCCATCAGTGCCCACGAGTGGCACCTCAGTACCCATTAGTGATGCCAGTCACTGCTGCCTTTCAGTCTCAAATCAGTGCTGCCATCAGTGCCCACGAGTGGCACCTCAGTACCCATTAGTGATGCCAGTCACTGCTGCCTTTCAGTCTCAAGTCAGTGCTGCCCATCAGTGCCCACGAGTGGCACCTCATCACTGCCCATTAGTGATGCCAGTCACTGCTGCCTTTCAGTCTCAAATCAGTGCTGCCCATCAGTGCCCACAAGTGGCACCTCATCACTGCCCATTAGTGATGCCAGTCACTGCTGCCTTTCAGTCTCAAATCAGTGCTGCCCATCAGTGCCCACGAGTGGCACCTCAGTACCCATTAGTGATGCCAGTCACTGCTGCCTTTCAGTCTCAAATCAGTGCTGCCATCAGTGCCCACGAGTGGCACCTCAGTACCCATTAGTGATGCCAGTCACTGCTGCCTTTCAGTCTCAAGTCAGTGCTGCCCATCAGTGCCCACGAGTGGCACCTCATCACTGCCCATTAGTGATGCCAGTCACTGCTGCCTTTCAGTCTCAAATCAGTGCTGCCCATCAGTGCCCACGAGTGGCACCTCATCACTGCCCATTAGTGATGCCAGTCACTGCTGCCTTTCAGTCTCAAATCAGTGCTGCCATCAGTGCCCACGAGTGGCACCTCAGTACCCATTAGTGATGCCAGTTACTGCTGCCTTTCAGTCTCAAATCAGTGCTGCCATCAGTGCCCACGAGTGGCACCACCTCAGTACCCATTAGTGATGCCAGTCACTGCTGCCTTTCAGTCTCAAAGCAGTGCTGCCATCAGTGCCCACGAGTGGCACCTCAGTACCCATTAGTGATGCCAGTTACTGCTGCCTTTCAGTCTCAAATCAGTGCTGCCATCAGTGCCCACGAGTGGCACCTCAGTACCCATTAGTGATGCCAGTTACTGCTGCCTTTCAGTCTCAAATCAGTGCTGCCATCAGTGCCCACGAGTGGCACCACCTCAGTACCCATTAGTGATGCCAGTCACTGCTGCCTTTCAGTCTCAAAGCAGTGCTGCCATCAGTGCCCACGAGTGGCACCTCAGTACCCATTAGTGATGCCAGTCACTGCTGCCTTTCAGTCTCAAATCAGTGCTGTCATCAGTGCCCACGAGTGGCACCTCAGTACCCATTAGTGATGCCAGTCACTGCTGCCTTTCAGTCTCAAATCAGTGCTGCCATCAGTGCCCACGAGTGGCACCTCATCACTGCCCATTAGTGATGCCAGTCACTGCTGCCTTTCAGTCTCAAATCAGTGCTGCCCATCAGTGCCCACGAGTGGCACCTCAGTACCCATTAGTGATGCCAGTCACTGCTGCCTTTCAGTCTCAAATCAGTGCTGCCATCAGTGCCCACGAGTGGCACCTCAGTACCCATTAGTGATGCCAGTCACTGCTGCCTTTCAGTCTCAAGTCAGTGCTGCCCATCAGTGCCCACGAGTGGCACCTCATCACTGCCCATTAGTGATGCCAGTCACTGCTGCCTTTCAGTCTCAAATCAGTGCTGCCCATCAGTGCCCACGAGTGGCACCTCAGTACCCATTAGTGATGCCAGTCACTGCTGCCTTTCAGTCTCAAATCAGTGCTGCCATCAGTGCCCACGAGTGGCACCTCAGTACCCATTAGTGATGCCAGTCACTGCTGCCTTTCAGTCTCAAGTCAGTGCTGCCCATCAGTGCCCACGAGTGGCACCTCATCACTGCCCATTAGTGATGCCAGTCACTGCTGCCTTTCAGTCTCAAATCAGTGCTGCCCATCAGTGCCCACGAGTGGCACCTCAGTACCCATTAGTGATGCCAGTCACTGCTGCCTTTCAGTCTCAAATCAGTGCTGCCATCAGTGCCCACGAGTGGCACCTCAGTACCCATTAGTGATGCCAGTCACTGCTGCCTTTCAGTCTCAAATCAGTGCTGCCATCAGTGCCCACGAGTGGCACCACAGTACCCATTAGTGATGCCAGTCACTGCTGCCTTTCAGTCTCAAATCAGTGCTGCCATCAGTGCCCACGAGTGGCACATCATCACTGCCCATTAGTGATGCCAGTCACTGCTGCCTTTCAGTCTCAAATCAGTGCTGCCCATCAGTGCCCACGAGTGGCACCTCAGTACCCATTAGTGATGCCAGTCACTGCTGCCTTTCAGTCTCAAATCAGTGCTGCCATCAGTGCCCACGAGTGGCACCTCAGTACCCATTAGTGATGCCAGTCACTGCTGCCTTTCAGTCTCAAGTCAGTGCTGCCCATCAGTGCCCACGAGTGGCACCTCATCACTGCCCATTAGTGATGCCAGTCACTGCTGCCTTTCAGTCTCAAATCAGTGCTGCCCATCAGTGCCCACGAGTGGCACCTCAGTACCCATTAGTGATGCCAGTCACTGCTGCCTTTCAGTCTCAAGTCAGTGCTGCCCATCAGTGCCCACGAGTGGCACCTCATCACTGCCCATTAGTGATGCCAGTCACTGCTGCCTTTCAGTCTCAAATCAGTGCTGCCCATCAGTGCCCACGAGTGGCACCTCATCACTGCCCATTAGTGATGCCAGTCACTGCTGCCTTTCAGTCTCAAATCAGTGCTGCCCATCAGTGCCCACGAGTGGCACCTCAGTACCCATTAGTGATGCCAGTCACTGCTGCCTTTCAGTCTCAAATCAGTGCTGCCCATCAGTGCCCACGAGTGGCACCTCAGTACCCATTAGTGATGCCAGTCACTGCTGCCTTTCAGTCTCAAATCAGTGCTGCCATCAGTGCCCACGAGTGGCACCTCAGTACCCATTAGTGATGCCAGTCACTGCTGCCTTTCAGTCTCAAATCAGTGCTGCCATCAGTGCCCACGAGTGGCACCACAGTACCCATTAGTGATGCCAGTCACTGCTGCCTTTCAGTCTCAAATCAGTGCTGCCATCAGTGCCCACGAGTGGCACCACAGTACCCATTAGTGATGCCAGTCACTGCTGCCTTTCAGTCTCAAATCAGTGCTGCCATCAGTGCCCACGAGTGGCACCTCAGTACCCATTAGTGATGCCAGTCACTGCTGCCTTTCAGTCTCAAGTCAGTGCTGCCCATCAGTGCCCACGAGTGGCACCTCATCACTGCCCATTAGTGATGCCAGTCACTGCTGCCTTTCAGTCTCAAATCAGTGCTGCCCATCAGTGCCCACGAGTGGCACCTCAGTACCCATTAGTGATGCCAGTCACTGCTGCCTTTCAGTCTCAAATCAGTGCTGCCATCAGTGCCCACGAGTGGCACCTCAGTACCCATTAGTGATGCCAGTCACTGCTGCCTTTCAGTCTCAAGTCAGTGCTGCCCATCAGTGCCCACGAGTGGCACCTCATCACTGCCCATTAGTGATGCCAGTCACTGCTGCCTTTCAGTCTCAAATCAGTGCTGCCCATCAGTGCCCACGAGTGGCACCTCAGTACCCATTAGTGATGCCAGTCACTGCTGCCTTTCAGTCTCAAATCAGTGCTGCCATCAGTGCCCACGAGTGGCACCTCAGTACCCATTAGTGATGCCAGTCACTGCTGCCTTTCAGTCTCAAGTCAGTGCTGCCATCAGTGCCCACGAGTGGCACCACAGTACCCATTAGTGATGCCAGTCACTGCTGCCTTTCAGTCTCAAATCAGTGCTGCCATCAGTGCCCACGAGTGGCACCTCAGTACCCATTAGTGATGCCAGTCACTGCTGCCTTTCAGTCTCAAGTCAGTGCTGCCCATCAGTGCCCACGAGTGGCACCTCATCACTGCCCATTAGTGATGCCAGTCACTGCTGCCTTTCAGTCTCAAATCAGTGCTGCCCATCAGTGCCCACGAGTGGCACCACAGTACCCATTAGTGATGCCAGTCACTGCTGCCTTTCAGTCTCAAATCAGTGCTGCCATCAGTGCCCACGAGTGGCACCTCAGTACCCATTAGTGATGCCAGTCACTGCTGCCTTTCAGTCTCAAGTCAGTGCTGCCCATCAGTGCCCACGAGTGGCACCTCATCACTGCCCATTAGTGATGCCAGTCACTGCTGCCTTTCAGTCTCAAATCAGTGCTGCCCATCAGTGCCCACGAGTGGCACCTCAGTACCCATTAGTGATGCCAGTCACTGCTGCCTTTCAGTCTCAAATCAGTGCTGCCATCAGTGCCCACGAGTGGCACCTCAGTACCCATTAGTGATGCCAGTCACTGCTGCCTTTCAGTCTCAAATCAATGCTGCCCATCAGTGCCCACGAGTGGCACCTCATCACTGCCCATTAGTGATGCCAGTCACTGCTGCCTTTCAGTCTCAAAATCAGTGCTGCCATCAGTGCCCATGAGTGGCACCTCAGTACCCATTAGTGATGCCAGTCACTGCTGCCTTTCAGTCTCAAATCAATGCTGCCCATCAGTGCCCACGAGTGGCACCTCAGTACCCATTAGTGATGCCAGTCACTGCTGCCTTTCAGTCTCAAATCAGTGCTGCCATCAGTGCCCACGAGTGGCACCTCAGTACCCATTAGTGATGCCAGTCACTGCTGCCTTTCAGTCTCAAATCAGTGCTGCCATCAGTGCCCACGAGTGGCACCTCAGTACCCATTAGTGATGCCAGTCACTGCTGCCTTTCAGTCTCAAGTCAGTGCTGCCCATCAGTGCCCACGAGTGGCACCTCATCACTGCCCATTAGTGATGCCAGTCACTGCTGCCTTTCAGTCTCAAATCAGTGCTGCCCATCAGTGCCCACGAGTGGCACCTCATCACTGCCCATTAGTGATGCCAGTCACTGCTGCCTTTCAGTCTCAAATCAGTGCTGCCCATCAGTGCCCACGAGTGGCACCTCAGTACCCATTAGTGATGCCAGTCACTGCTGCCTTTCAGTCTCAAATCAGTGCTGCCATCAGTGCCCACGAGTGGCACCTCAGTACCCATTAGTGATGCCAGTCACTGCTGCCTTTCAGTCTCAAGTCAGTGCTGCCCATCAGTGCCCACGAGTGGCACCTCATCACTGCCCATTAGTGATGCCAGTCACTGCTGCCTTTCAGTCTCAAATCAGTGCTGCCCATCAGTGCCCACGAGTGGCACCTCATCACTGCCCATTAGTGATGCCAGTCACTGCTGCCTTTCAGTCTCAAATCAGTGCTGCCATCAGTGCCCACGAGTGGCACCTCAGTACCCATTAGTGATGCCAGTTACTGCTGCCTTTCAGTCTCAAATCAGTGCCTGCCCATCAGTGCCCACGAGTGGCACCACCTCAGTACCCATTAGTGATGCCAGTCACTGCTGCCTTTCAGTCTCAAAGCAGTGCTGCCATCAGTGCCCACGAGTGGCACCTCAGTACCCATTAGTGATGCCAGTTACTGCTGCCTTTCAGTCTCAAATCAGTGCTGCCATCAGTGCCCACGAGTGGCACCTCAGTACCCATTAGTGATGCCAGTTACTGCTGCCTTTCAGTCTCAAATCAGTGCTGCCATCAGTGCCCACGAGTGGCACCACCTCAGTACCCATTAGTGATGCCAGTCACTGCTGCCTTTCAGTCTCAAAGCAGTGCTGCCATCAGTGCCCACGAGTGGCACCTCAGTACCCATTAGTGATGCCAGTCACTGCTGCCTTTCAGTCTCAAATCAGTGCTGCCATCAGTGCCCACGAGTGGCACCTCAGTACCCATTAGTGATGCCAGTCACTGCTGCCTTTCAGTCTCAAATCAGTGCTGCCATCAGTGCCCACGAGTGGCACCTCATCACTGCCCATTAGTGATGCCAGTCACTGCTGCCTTTCAGTCTCAAATCAGTGCTGCCCATCAGTGCCCACGAGTGGCACCTCAGTACCCATTAGTGATGCCAGTCACTGCTGCCTTTCAGTCTCAAATCAGTGCTGCCATCAGTGCCCACGAGTGGCACCTCAGTACCCATTAGTGATGCCAGTCACTGCTGCCTTTCAGTCTCAAGTCAGTGCTGCCCATCAGTGCCCACGAGTGGCACCTCATCACTGCCCATTAGTGATGCCAGTCACTGCTGCCTTTCAGTCTCAAATCAGTCCTACAAGTGCCCCCTCATCAGTGCCGCCTATTACTCCCCATCAGTGCCACCTATCGGTGCCCATCGGTGAAGGAAAAAAATAACTTATTTACAAAATTTTACTGAGAGAAACAAAACATTTTTTTTTCAAATTTTTCGGTATTTTTTCTGTAAAAAAAAAAAAAAAAAACACTCAGCAGTGATTCAATACCCCCGAAATAAATCTCTATTTGTGTGAGCGCAATTGTCAAAGTGTGACACCGCTGAAAGCTGAAGATTGGCCTGGGCAGGAAGGGGGTGAAAGTGCCCGGTAGGCCATTGGTTAACCACTTGCTTACTGGGCACTTAAGCCCCCCTTCCCGCCCAGGCCAATTTTCAGATTTCAGTGCCGTCACACTTTTAATGACAATTGTGCGGTCATGTAATACTGTGCACACACTACATTTTTATTAATTTTTTTTCCCCACAAATAGAGCTTTTTTTTCTGGTGGTATTTAATCACCTCTGGGGGTTTTATTTTTTTTTTGCTAAAACAAAAAAAAAAAAAAAGCTTTGAAAATAAAAAAATAAAAAAAATCATGTTTCATAATTTGTTACATTTTTGTTTCTCGTTCTTTGATATGTGCTAATAAGGCGGCACTGGTGGGCACAGATAAGGCGGCACCGATGATCGGCACTGTTGATGAGGTATTGATTGGTAACATTGATAGCTGGCACTAGAGCTGCACAATTCTGGTCAAAATGAGAATCACAATTTTTTTGCTTAGAAAAAAAAAAAAAAAGGTCGCGATTCTTGCGATGTAAAATCTTTCACGTATACAAAAAAAATAAAAATAAAAAAAAATAAATAAAAAAGGGCTAACTTTACTAGTTAGTTTTTTTTATTTATTCATTAAGATAATTAAAAAATAAATAAAAATTGCATTTGAAAAGACCGCTGCGCAAATACAGTGTAACAAAATATTGCAACAACTACTATTTTATTCTCTAGGGTGTCAGGAATATAATGTATAATGTTTGGGGGTTCTATGTAATTTTCTAGCCAAAAAATACAAAAAGTTTTTAACTTGTAAAAACAACAAATCTCAAAAAGAGGCTCAGTCCTTAAGTGGTTAATTCAAAATAGTGTATTTTTTTTTTTTTTTACAAACAACGTGCGTTTGTTAGACCGCTGCACAAATACGGTGTGACGGAAAGTATTGCAACGACCGCCATCTACTAAAAAAAATATATATAATGTTTGGGGATTCCAAGTAATTTTCTAGCAAAAAAAAAAAAAAAAAAAGATTTTAACTTGAAACCAACATATGTCAGAAAAAGGTTTTAAAGGGGTTGTAAAGGTTCGTTTTTTTATTTTCTAAATAGGTTCCTTTAACCACTTGAGATCCGCGCTATAGTCAATTGACGGCTACAGCGCGGATCTCCTTTTCCGGGACTACGTCTATTGACGTCGTCCCGTGTACGAGCGCCCTGCGCGCCCCCTGTGATCGGCGAGTCCATGAGACTCGCCTGATCACCGATCCGTGCAAGGGGTCGATCCCGACCCCTTATCACGTGATCAGCTGTCAGCCAATGACAGCTGATCATGTGATATAACGGAGCCGGTAATAGGCTATTATTCCTCCTCGCGCTGACAGCGCGAGGAGAAAAAAAAAAGCCGATCACCGGCGGCTGTGATCGGGACATCAGTCCCGATCACGGCCAGCCCTGCTAGCGACCACCTGCACCCTGCAAGTGCCCACCTGCCCCCTGCAGTGCCCCACTTATTAAAAGTAAGTGCCCCCCATCAGTGCCACCCACAGTGCCACCCAGCAGTGCCCACAATCTGCCTCAAAGGTGCTGCACCCCAGTGCCGCCCATCAGTGCCCAGCAGTGCCGCCCATCAGTGCCACCTATCAGAGCCACCTATCAGTGCCCATCAGTCCCATCTATCAGTGGTACCTATCAGTGCCCATCCGTGCCACCCATCCGTGCCATCTTATCTGTGCCCATCTTTGCCCATCAGTGCCGCCTTATCTGTGCCCATCGGTGCCGCCTTATCTGCGCCTATTAGTGCCGCCTTAACTATGCCTATCAGTGCAGCCCATCAGTGCCCACCAGTGCAGCCCATCAGTGCCCACCAGTGCAGCCCATCAGTGCCGCCTAATCAGCGCACTTCAATGAAGGAGAAAAATTACCCGTTTGCAAAATTTTATAACAAACTATTAAACATGATTTTTTTTTTTTTGCATCTTTTTTTGTTTGTTTAGCAAAAAATAAAACTCCGAGCTGTAACTAAATACCACCAAAAGAAAGCTCTATTTGTGGGAAAAAAATGATAAAAATTTCATTTGGGTACAGTGTTGTATGCCCGCGTAATTGTCATTCAAAATGCATCAGCGCTGAAAGCTGAAAATTGGTCTGGGACTGAGGGGGGTTTAAGTGCCCAGTAAGCAAGTGGTTAAGCTAGTGCATTGTTGGTTCACTTACTTTTTCCTTCGATTTCCCTTCTAAATGTTTTTTTTTTTTCTTTGTCTGAATATCTCACTTCCTGTTTCTCCTCAGTAAACTTCACACCATTGTCCGAGCGGTGGTTAGTCAGCCAGAACAACTTACTGAGGAGGAACAGGAAGTGAGAAATTCAGACAAAGAAAACAAATTAAAAAAAAACATTTATAAGGGAAATCGAAGGAAAAGGTAAGTGAACCAACAATGCACTAGCTTAAAGGAACCTATTTAGAAAATAAAAAACTAACCTTTACAACCAAAAGCAATAGCGGCGTTTGGCCGGCGGTATTACAGCGCTGCCCCATTGATTTCAATGGGGAGCAGCGGTGGAGGAGTGGTGAACACACCGCTCCTTCACCCCACCAAAGAAGCTGCTGGCAGGACTTTTCTCTGACGTCCTGCCAGCGCACCGCTCCAGAGTGAAATCCCTCGGGGCTTTCACACTACAGACAATGGTGCAGCTTTTTTAGGGCGGATTGCCGGCGCTATTTCTAACGCTATAGCGCCTGCAAAACGCCCTGGTGTGACAGGGGTCTTAAGTGGTTGAACTTTTTTCCACTTGCACACAAAGTCTATTCTATTCCATTGACAAATTGTTACAATGTTTATACTTAAGCTCAACTGCTAAAAGAATGTTGTGATTCTCGGCAGACTGCCCCGTTTTTTCTCTTCTTTTCTTTTGATGGCTTCAGAAGAGTGGAGAGAATTCTTTGCATAGAAAGAATTGTGAAACACTTTAGTCAAGATTGCGATAACGATTCTTGACGATTAATTGTGCAGCTCTAGGTGGCACTGTGGGCACTGGTAGGTGGCGGCACTGTGGACACTGGTAGGTGGCGGCACTGTGGACACTGGTAGGTGGCGGCACTGTGGACACTGGTAGGTGGCGGCACTGTGGACACTGGTAGGTGGCGGCACTGTGGACACTGGTAGGTGGCGGCACTGTGGACACTGGTAGGTGGCGGCACTGTGGACACTGGTAGGTGGCGGCACTGTGGACACTGGTAGGTGGCGGCACTGTGGACACTGGTAGGCGGCGGCACTGTGGACACTGGTAGGCGGCGCTGGTAGGAACTGGTAGAGTTGTGTACCGGTAGGTGGCACTGTGGGTACTGGTAGGTGGCGCTGGTGGGCACTGGTACAGTTGTGCACTGGTAGGTGGCGCTGTAGACACTGGTCGGTGGCGCTGGTGGGAACTGGTAGAGTTGTGCACTGGTAGGTGGCACTGTGGGTACTGGTAGGTGGCGCTGGTGGGCACTGGTAGAGTTGTGCACTGGTAGGTGGCACAGGTGGGCACAGATGAGCTAGCGGCTGCTCTCCTTGATCGAGACCGATGTCCCTCTGACAGGCGCTGGCTCTTTTTTTTTTTTCCTCCTCATGCTATCAGCGTGAAGAGAAAAAAAATATACCGCCTTTGCTTACATCACATGATCAGCTGTCATTGGCTGTGATTGGTTCATGTGGTAAGGGGTCGGGGGTCATAGACTCGCTGATCACCGAGTGTGCCCTGCAGGGGGCACGCAGGCCGCTCGAGCACGGGACGAGGTCTACCGACGCCCTCCCGGCAAAGCAGGTCCGCGCTGTAGCCGTGGTTCGGCTATAGCGCGGATATGATGCGGTATAACTAGCTGAAGTTGGAAGCTGATTGGCTGCCAATGCGCAGCTGCACTAAATTCTAGTTCTCTAGTGTTAGGAATTCTCCCCCAAAGGCTGCTGAGAGGCAAATGTCTACTACTGGGGGCCACAGGCACGAGGATTGCTGCCAGCCTTCTTCTAGAAACGAGGTAGCCCTGGTAGAAGCTCCTCTGGTAGCCTGGTATCACCGCGGACAGGTGTCCCTGCAGAGCATCACCAACCCGGCCGGATCACAACCTCATCCGTACCGCTGGGGCAGACAGCTGAGGGCAGGGGGTGTATGGGTGTGGGGGGGGGGTATATTTTACATTCTTACCCTGCTGTTGCTATGATAGAAGATGATGTTACCTGTAATAGACTCCGATGTGCCCCTCTTCTATTTTGTGGATGGCGGAGAAGAGAGCGGCGGCGGTGAATGCGACCCCGAGGGCGGCGAAAGCTCCGATATGAGACATCCTGGAAGACACAAAACATACAATGCAGATATGATATGATATATGATATGATATATGATATGATATATGATATGATATATGATATGATGATATGATGATATGATGATATGATATATCATATCATATCATCATATCATATCATATCATATCATCATATCATATCATATCATATCATCATATCATATCATCATATCATATCATCATATCATATCATCATATCATCATATCATCATATCATATCATATCATCATATCATATCATATCATATCATATCATCATATCATATCATATCATATCATATCATATCATATCATATCATATCATATCATGATGATATGATATGATGATATGATATGATATGATATGATATATGATGATATGATATGATATGATATATGATGATATGATATGATGATATTATGATATGATGATATGATATGATGATATGATATGATGATATGATATATGATGATATGATATATGATGATATGATATGATGATATGATATGATGATATGATATGATGATATGATATGATGATATGATATGATGATATGATATGATGATATGATATGATGATATGATATGATGATATGATATGATGATATGATATGATGATATGATATGATGATATGATATGATGATATGATATGATGATATGATATGATATGATGATATGATATGATATGATATATGATGATATGATATGATGATGTGATATGATGATATGATATGATATGATATATGATGATATGATATATGATGATATGATATGATGATATGATATGATGATATGATATGATGATATGATATGATGATATGATATGATGATATGATATGATGATATGATATGATGATATGATATGATGATATGATATGATATATGATGATATGATATGATATGATATATGATGATATGATATGATGATGTGATATTATGATATGATATGATATATGATGATATGATATGATGATATGATATGATGATATGATATGATGATATGATATGATGATATGATATGATGGGACACGCAGCACAGATCACAGCCCGGAGGAGACGTCCTTCTCCCACAAACATGTAAAAGGTGAAGAGATCCCCTCCAGCCTGTAGAAGAGCGGTGGGCACAGCCAGCACTGGCAAAGCGTTTGCAGAGCTTTCAGCGAGCTTTGTAGAGCACCATTCAGCTCCAGTTGGTAAAATGTTGAACACACAGAGATCCTGATGGTAGTGCTGATTGCCACTTTAACACAAGCTGTTAGCAGGTTTCAGGACTACTTGAAGCCTGCTAGCAGCTTGTTTTAAAAGGGGTAATCGGCACTACCATCGGGATCTGAATGGTACTTTAACCACTTCAATACCGGACGCTTTTACCCCCTTTCCGCCCAGGCCAATTTTCAGCTTTCAGTGCCGTCACACTTTGATTGACAATTACTCAGTCATGCAATGCTGTACACAAATAAAATTCTTATATATATATTTTTTTTTTGAGACAAAAGAGCCTTCTTTGGTGGAATTAGGGGCGGGGCAGGGTAGGGCAACAGGTGGTGGGTAACTCAAACTTAAACTCAACTTAAAGCCTGGCTAGTAGCTCAGGATTAGGTGTAGCAGGTAGGTGTCTCTGACGTATACACATTAGGGGTATCAGGTAGGTGTCTCTGACGTATACACATTAGGGGTATCAGGTAGGTGTCTCTGATGTATATATTAGGGGTATCAGGAAGGTGTCTCTGATGTATATATTAGGGGTATCAGGTAGGTGTCTCTGATGTATATATTAGGGGTATCAGGTAGGTGTCTCTGATGTATACATTAGGGGTATCAGGTAGGTGTCTCTGATGTATATATTAGGGGTATCAGGTAGGTGTCTCTGACGTATATATTAGGGGAATCAGGTAGGTGTCTCTGATGTATATATTAGGGGAATCAGGTAGGTGTCTCTGACACGGGGAGTCTCTCTCTCTCGGATCGCTGGGAATCGATAATGTAGTAAAATGATATTCGGGTCGCACAGCCGCCTGAAAAAAGGGAAACTTGTTTACACTAAATCACCGGCGCCGAGCCGCAGCGTCTGCACCCCCCACCCCCCTCACAAGCCGTGTGATTGGTGTATGCCGAGAGAATCCAAGAAATCAATATCGGAGGCGTCGGCTCCTATTGATCATCCAACAAATGAATCTCACGGCTGATTTATGAGCGCCGGGCGAGTCGCTATAATTCATTGTTCTGTCACTCGGCCGCGGTTGCTATGTTCCCGCCGCTCAGCCCAGCGCCATTCGCTTTCACAAACCTCAGAGGGATGGAGACGGATCCTGTCCACACCGATTATACTGAGCGCACCTCACATCACATAGGGAAGAGCGCCGATACGTGCGCGCCACCGTCCGCCATGACACCTCACATAGGGAAGAGCGCCGCTACGTGCACGCCACCGTCCGCCATGACACCTCACATCACATAGGGAAGAGCGCCGATACGTGCGTGCCACCGTCCGCCATGACACCTCACATAGGAAAGAGCACCGCCGCGTGCGCGCCACCGTCCGCCATGACACGTCACATAGAGAAGAGCGCCGCTACGTGCGCGCCACCGTCCGCCATGACACCTCTCACAGGAAAGAGCACCGCCGCGTGCGCGCCACCGTCCGCCATGACACGTCACATAGGGAAGAGCGCCGCTACATGCGCGCCACCGTCCGCCATGACACCTCTCATAGGAAAGAGCACCACCGCTTGCGCGCCACCGTCCGCCATGACACCTCACATCACATAGGGAAGAGTGCCGCTACGTGCGCGCCACCGTCCGCCATGACACCTCACATAGGGAAGAGCGCCGCTACGTGCGCGCCACCGTCTGCCATGACACCTCTCATAGGAAAGAGCACCGCCGCGTGCGCGCCACCGTCCGCCATGACACGTCACATAGGGAAGAGCGCCGCTACGTGCGCGCCACCGTCCGCCATGACACCTCACATAGGAAAGAGCAACGCCGCGTGCGCGCCACCGTCTGCCATGACACGTCACATAGGGAAGAGCGCCGCTACGTGCGCGCCACCGTCCGCCATGACACCTCTCATAGGAAAGAGCACCGCCGCGTGCGCGCCACCGTCCGCCATGACACGTCACATAGGGAAGAGCGCCGCTACATGCGCGCCACCGTCCGCCATGACACCTCTCATAGGAAAGAGCACCACCGCTTGCGCGCCACCGTCCGCCATGACACCTCACATCACATAGGGAAGAGCGCCGCTACGTGCGCGCCACCGTCCGCCATGACACCTCACATAGGGAAGAGCGCCGCTACGTGCGCGCCACCGTCTGCCATGACACCTCTCATAGGAAAGAGCACCGCCGCGTGCGCGCCACCGTCTGCCATGACACCTCTCATAGGAAAGAGCACCGCCGCGTGCGCGCCACCGTCTGCCATGACACCTCTCATAGGAAAGAGCACCGCCGCGTGCGCGCCACCGTCCGCCATGACACCTCACATAGGGAAGAGCGCCGCTACGTGTGTGCCCTGTCCGCCATGGCAATGCATGCTGGGACTGTATGGCCTTGTACAACCCCAACTCCCCTAAAAAAAGTTGGGGCGCTGTGTAAAATCTACACAATAAGAGAAATACAATGATCTGTAAATCTCATGAACCCGAATTTTAGTCCCAATAGAAAACGTATCAAATGTTTAACGTTTGCCGACATTTAGTGCTGGGGGGGGGGGGCAGCTCCCCCAGGCAACCCGACATACCGCTACATCACGGTGAAGTTCCTGGTTAAGAGGTATGCCCCCCCCCCCTGCTGATCTGAACTGTGATTGGACACAGCACAAGTTTGTCAGGTTAAAGCCAATCATTTTGGCTGTAAACCTGCTGATCGGCTGTGGCCAATCACAGCAAAGAGATCTGCGTGCTTGTAAACACCCAGATTCTGGCCGGATTTCTCCCGGCTTTCGGCCATCGCTCGGAGAATTCGTCCAGATCAGCGACCCCCTTCATTGCCCTCCTGACCGGTCCTATCACCCAGCCAGTGCCATTAGTACAGTGTACAGTATTATCACGGATCATTGTATGAGGCTCACTAGTGATGTCAGTTAGTGTCAGATATCCACCACACTATCACAGTCACACTACAAGTCTCCGATCACCACCATCCCCGGTACGGATCAGGATCTTCATCACACTCAAATACACCACACCAACAATCCAACCAACAATCCAACCACACCAACAATCCAACCAACAATCCAACCACACCAACAATGCAACCAACAATCCAACCACACCAACAATGCAACCACACCAACAATCCAACCAACAATCCAACCACACCAACAATGCAACCACACCAACAATGCAACCACACCAACAATGCAACCACACCAACAATGCAACCACAAAATACAAAACCACACCAATAAACCAACCAACCCACCCCAACACACAAACCAACCACCCCAGCTAGCTACAAGTTCACCCCCTGCTTATCTCTTGTTGAAAATTGTGACTCTCCCCTCATTGGCCGACCTCTACACAGATCATCCTCCCCTTCATCCTCCATCCCCCGCTCCCTGTCCTCCACCCCCTGCTGACCTCCGCTCCGTGAACACCAACCCCCGCTGACCTCCGCTCCCTGTCCTCCACCACCCGCTGACCTCCGCTCCCGTGGCCTCCACCCCCCCGCTGACCTCCGTCCCGTGGCCTCCACCCCCCCGCTGACCTCCGTCCCGTGGCCTCCACCCCCTGCTGACCTCCGCTCCGTGAACACCAACCCCCGCTGACCTCCGCTCCCTGTCCTCCACCACCCGCTGACCTCCGCTCCCTGTCCTCCACCACCCGCTGACCTCCGTGCCGTGTACTCCACCCACCGCTGACCTCCGTCCTGTGGCCTCCACCCCCCGCTGACCTCCGTCCTGTGGCCTCCACCCCCCCCCCGCTGACCTCCGTCCTGTGGCCTCCACCCACCGCTGACCTCCGCTCCGTGAACACCAACCCCCGCTGACCTCCGCTCCCTGTCCTCCACCACCCGCTGACCTCCGTGCCGTGTACTCCACCCACCGCTGACCTCCGTCCCGTGGCCTCCACCCCCCCGCTGACCTCCGTCCCGTGGCCTCCACCCCCCCGCTGACCTCCGTCCCGTGGCCTCCACCCCCCCGCTGACCTCCGTCCCGTGGCCTCCACCCCCCCGCTGACCTCCGTCCCGTGGCCTCCACCCCCCGCTGACCTCCGTCCCGTGGCCTCCACCCCCCCGCTGACCTCCGTCCCGTGGCCTCCACCCCCCCGCTGACCTCCGTCCCGTGGCCTCCACCCCCCCGCTGACCTCCGTCCCGTGGCCTCCACCCCCCCGCTGACCTCCGTCCCGTGGCCTTCACCCCCCCGCTGACCTCCGTCCCGTGGCCTCCACCCCCCCCGCTGACCTCTGCTCACCCAACTATTTAAATTCAATATTCTAACATACAAAACCTTCTCATTCACCTGAAGTGACGGCACTGAGCTGAATAATCGCAGGGAAAAAAAGGTGCACAAATGTGAGCGCTTCCCAAAACCCATCATCGGCCACCACTCCTCCTACTAGGTGCCCCCCTGCCAGAGTCCTCCCCCCCTCCTTGCACCAGGTGCCCCCCCCTGCCAGAGTCCTCCCCCCTCCTTGCATCAGGTTCCCCCCCTGCCAGAGTCCTCCCCCCTCCTTGCATCAGGTGCCCCCCCTGCCAGAGTCCTCCCCCCTCCTTGCATCAGGTGCCCCCCCTGCCAGAGTCCTCCCCCCCTCCTTGCACCAGGTGCCCCCCCTGCCAGAGTCCTCCCCCCCCTCCTTGCACCAGGTGCCCCCCTGCCAGAGTCCTCCCCCCCCTCCTTGCACCAGGTGCCCCCCCTGCCAGAGTCCTCCCCCCCCTCCTTGCACCAGGTGCCCCCCCTGCCAGAGTCCTCCCCCCCTCCTTGCACCAGGTGCCCCCCCTGCCAGAGTCCTCCCCCCTCCTTGCATCAGGTGCCCCCCCTGCCAGAGTCCTCCCCCCCCTCCTTGCACCAGGTGCCCCCCCTGCCAGAGTCCTCCCCCCCTCCTTGCACCAGGTGCCCCCCCTGCCAGAGTCCTCCCCCCCTCCTTGCACCAGGTGCCCCCCCTGCCAGAGTCCTCCCCCCCTCCTTGCACCAGGTGCCCCCCCTGCCAGAGTCCTCCCCCCTCCTTGCATCAGGTCCCCCCCTGCATCAGGTTCCCCCCCTGCCAGAGTCCTCCCCCCTCCTTGCATCAGGTGCCCCCCCTTGCCAGAGTCCCCCCCCTCCTTGCATCAGGTGCCCCCCCTGCCAGAGTCCCCCCCTCCTTGCATCAGGTGCCCCCCCTGCCAGAGTCCCCCCCTCCTTGCATCAGGTGCCCCCCCTGCCAGAGTCCCCCCCTTGCATCAGGTGCCCCCCCTGCCAAAGTCCCCCCCCTTGCATCAGGTGCCCCCCCTGCCAGAGTCCTCCCCCCCTCCTTGCATCAGGTTCCCCCCCTGCCAGAGTCCTCGCCCCCTCCTTGCATCAGGTGCCCCCCTGCCAGAGTCCTCCCCCCCTCCTTGCACCAGGTGCCCCCCCTGCCAGAGTCCTCCCCCCTCCTTGCATCAGGTTCCCCCCCTGCCAGAGTCCTCCCCCCTCCTTGCATCAGGTGCCCCCCCTGCCAGAGTCCTCCCCCCCTCCTTGCACCAGGTGCCCCCCCTGCCAGAGTCCTCCCCCCCCTCCTTGCACCAGGTGCCCCCCCTGCCAGAGTCCTCCCCCCCCTCCTTGCACCAGGTGCCCCCCCTGCCAGAGTCCTCCCCCCCCTCCTTGCACCAGGTGCCCCCCCTGCCAGAGTCCTCCCCCCCCTCCTTGCACCAGGTGCCCCCCCTGCCAGAGTCCTCCCCCCCTCCTTGCACCAGGTGCCCCCCCTGCCAGAGTCCTCCCCCCTCCTTGCACCAGGTGCCCCCCCTGCCAGAGTCCTCCCCCCCTCCTTGCACCAGGTGCCCCCCCTGCCAGAGTCCTCCCCCCCTCCTTGCACCAGGTGCCCCCCCTGCCAGAGTCCTCCCCCCCTCCTTGCACCAGGTGCCCCCCTGCCAGAGTCCTCCCCCCTCCTTGCATCAGGTCCCCCCCTGCATCAGGTGCCCCCCCTGCCAGAGTCCTCCCCCCTCCTTGCATCAGGTGCCCCCCCTTGCCAGAGTCCCCCCCTCCTTGCATCAGGTGCCCCCCCTGCCAGAGTCCCCCCCTCCTTGCATCAGGTGCCCCCCCTGCCTGCCAGAGTCCCCCCCTCCTTGCATCAGGTGCCCCCCCTGCCAGAGTCCCCCCTCCTTGCATCAGGTGCCCCCCCTGCCAGAGTCCCCCCCTTGCATCAGGTGCCCCCCCTGCCAAAGTCCCCCCCCTTGCATCAGGTGCCCCCCCTGCCAGAGTCCTCCCCCCCTCCTTGCATCAGGTTCCCCCCCTGCCAGAGTCCTCGCCCCCTCCTTGCATCAGGTGCCCCCCCTGCCAGAGTCCTCCCCCCCCTCCTTGCATCAGGTGCCCCCCCTGCCAGAGTCCTCCCCCCTCCCTTGCATCAGGTGCCCCCCCTGCCAGAGTCCTCCCCCCCTCCTTGCATCAGGTGCCCCCCCTGCCAGAGTCCTCCCCCCCTCCTTGCATCAGGTGCCCCCCCTGCCAGAGTCCTCCCCCCCTCCTTGCATCAGGTGCCCCCCTGCCAGAGTCCTCCCCCCTCCTTGCATCAGGTGCCCCCTGCCAGAGTCCCCCCTCCTTGCATCAGGTGCCCCCCCTGCCAAAGTCCCCCCCCCTTGCATCAGGTGCCCCCCCCTGCCAAAGTCCCCCCCTTGCATCAGGTGCCCCCCCTGCCAAAGTCCTCCCCCCCTTCTTACATGAGGTGCTCCCCAGCAGGGTTGCTCCTTTATATCTGAGTCCTGCACCAGAATCCCCCCCCCCTTTTACATCAGGTGCCCCCATCACAGCTGTACACACTGGGGGGGGGGGTCAGAGGCCTTGGAGGTGAATGTGACCCCCATGTCCCCCCCTCCCCCACACACAGGGTGACCTCTCCTCATACTGATCTCTGATCACAGCTGTCACAGGAACTCCTCCCCCCCCCCCCCCCCCCAAGAAGCAGCCGCCCCCCTTTTCCTGTATAATCCTCCCCTCCCCCCTCTGATCACCTCGGTCTCCTTTAATCTCGGGCACGGCTCAGTCGGTGGATCCTAATCTTCTTTCTCTCACGCCAGCATCCTCTTCTTCCTGGTGTCGCTGTGCCAGAGACGTCATCATCCCGGGCCCGGAAACAGCGGCCATCTTTGTTGTGGGCGCTGCTGGGAACTTGGATGTCATCTGTCCGCTCACCAGCAGGTGGCGCTGTGGACCGCTAAGTGGCGATCTCGTGCACTTCAATAACAGAGAGCTCAGTCTCTATGGTGCTGTGTAAGAGGAAATCACAGCACAAATCTACTATCCATGTACTCTATATATACACTGTACTGTCCTCCACCCTCCATATACTGACCTCCACCCTCCATATATACTGTATACACTGATCTCCATCCTCCATATATACTGTATACACTGTCCTCCACCCTCCATATACTGACCTCCATATATACTGTATATACTGACCTCCACCCTCCATATACTGACCTCCACCCTCTATATATACTGTATACACTGACCTTTCCCTTCATATATACTGTATACACTGACCTCCACCCTCCACATACTGTATACACTGACCTCCGCCCTCCATATACTGACCTCCACCCTCCATATATACTGTATACACTGATCTCCATCCTCCATATATACTGTATACACTGTCCTCCACCCTCCATATACTGTATACACTGACCTCTACCCTACTTATATACTGTATACACTGACCTCCACCCTCCACATACTGTATACACTGACCTCCACCCTCCATATACTGTATACACTGACCTCTACCCTACTTATATACTGTATACAATGACCTCCACCCTCCATATATACTGTATACACTGACCTCCACCCTCCATATATACTGTATACACTGACCTCTACCCTCCATATATTCTGTATACACTGACCTCCACCCTCCATATATATTGTATACACTGACCTCTACCCTCCATATATACTGTATACACTGACCTCCACCCTCCATATATACAGTATACACTGACCTCTACCCTCCTTATATACTGTATACACTGACCCTCCATATATACCGTATACACTGACCTCCACCCTCCATATATACTGTATACACTGACCTCCACCCTCCAAATATACTGTATACACTGACCTCTACCCTCCATATATACTGTATACACTGACCTCCACCCTCCATATACTGTATACACTGACCTCCACCATCCATATATTCTGTATACACTGACCTCCACCCTCCATATATACTGTATACACTGACCTCTACCCTCCATATATACTGTATACACTGACCTCCACCCTCCATATATACTGTATACACTGACCTCTACCCTACGTATATACTGTATACACTGACCCTCCATATATACCGTATACACTGACCTCCACCCTCCATATATACTGTATACACTGACCTCCACCCTCCATATGTACTGTACACACTGACCTCTTCCCTCCATATATTCTGTATACACTGACCTCCACCCTCCATATATACTGTATACACTGACCTCTACCCTTCATATATATTGTATACACTGACCTCCACCCTCCATATACTGTATACACTGACCTCCACCATCCATATATACTGTATACACTGATCCCCACCCTCCATATATACTGTATACACTGACCTCCACCCTCCATATATACTGTATACACTGACCTCTACCCTCCATATATACTATATACACTGACCCCCCCACCCTCCATATATACCGTATACACTGACCTCCACCCTCCATATATACTTTATACACTGACCTCCACCCTCCATATACTGTATACACTGATCTCTACCCTCCATATCTACTGTATACACTGACCTCCACCCTCCATATATACCGTATACACTGACCTCCACCCTCCATATATACTTTATACACTGACCTCTACCCTCCATATACTGTATACACTGATCTCTACCCTCCATATATACTGTATACACTGACCTCCACCCTCCACATATATTGTATACACTGACCTTTACCCTCCATATATATTGTATACACTGACCCCCCACCCTCCATATATACTGTATACACTGACCCCCACCCTCCATAGTAGGGATGAGCCGAACACCCCCTCCCTGTTCGGTTCGCACCAGAACTTTCGAACGGACCGAAAATTTGTGCGAACTTTAGAACCCCATTGAAGTCTATGGGACTCGAACGTTCAAAATAAAAAGAGCTGATTTGAATGCATAATATGCAAGATATTGTGCTAAAAAGGGTTTGGGGACCTGGCTCCTGCCCCAGGAGACATGGGTCAATGCCTAAAATGTTTTTAAAATCAGCCGTTTTTTCTGGAGCACTGATTTTAATGACGATTAAAGTGAAAAAAAAAGCGAAATATTCCTTTAAATATGGTGCCTGGGGGGTGTCTGTAGTATGCCTGTGAAGTGCCACGTGTTTCCCGTGTTTAGAACAGTCCCTGCACAAAATGACATTTAACAGAAAAAAAGTCATTTAAAACGGCTTGCGGTTTTAATGTAATATCTGGTTCCGGCAATATGGATGAAAATCATTGAGAAAAATGGCATGGGTAGCCCCCCCCTGCCCATTACCAGCCCCTTTGAGTCTTGTACTATTATATTAAGGGGAACCCCGTACCCATATTAAAAAAAGGAAAGGTGTGTGACCCCCAGGCCCTGTATACTCAGAACAGCAGTATACAAGCGGTGCAAACAAGACAGGGACTGTGTATGTTTATTGTGTTAAGTAGAACCTCTGTGTAATTTTGAACTGGTACATTTTTAACGTGTAGCTCCAGTCAAAAAATCAATTTTTAAGCTTTTAGGAAAATATAGGGAAGGGTTATCACCCCTGTATAATTTGTTTTGCCGTCCGTCTTTTTTCATCTCACTTCCTGTTGTCTCCTTCCGTTTGCAAGTAGGAGATGTTTGTAAGTTGGATGATTGAAAGTAGGGGCCTGCCCTATATGCTCTGCAGAAATGGCGGAACAAGGTGTTGGTGTTGCCACAACATTGTAAGCCCTCAAAGTGACTCTTGGTGGGCGCTGGAGAGCCCTGCTGTGAACAATTATATCAAGAATTGTAATTACATGCCATTGTTGAACAGTGGTAGAAAAATAGGGCCTTTGGTGGTTGTGGTGGTGGTAGTGGTGCTGGTGCCACAACACTATAAGTCCTCACAGTTACTCTCGGTGGGCGCAGGAACTGCTGTGAAATATTATATCAAGAATTGTAATTACATGCCCCTGTTAAACAGGGGCTGAAAAATTGGGTCTTAGGCACTGCTTGCTGGTGCCACGACACTGCAACCTCTCCCAGATACTCTAGTTGGAGTGCAGGAATGAGCCCTGCTGCAAAGCATTGCATCAAAAATTGTATTACATGTCCCTGTTAATCAGGGGCTGAAAAATTGGGTCTTAGGCACTGCTTGCTGGTGCCACGACACTGCAACCTCTCCCATATACTCTAGTTGTAGTGCAGGAATGAGCCCTGCTGCAAAGCATTGCATCAAAAATTGTAATTACACGCCCCTGTTAAACAGGGGCTGAAAAATTTGGCTGGTGGCATCACCCAGAACCAAAAATGTTCTTCCAAGATATCAGCGGAGGAGGAAGAGGATAGACAGTCAACATAACAGGACAGTCACTCAGCATCAGCATAGGCAGTCTTGAAGGGATGTGATATTTAAAAAAAAAAATATTTTGTTACATCAGCTTCAGGTGCTTGGTAGCTGTGGGTGATCCAAGACTGATTCATCTTTATGAAGGTCAGTCGATCAACCGAGTCGGTGGACAGGCGCACCCTGTGATCGGTTACAAAGCCACCAGCAGCACTGAAGGTGCGTTCCGAAAGAACGCTGGATGCAGGACAGGCCAGTAGCTCAATTGCATACTGTGCAAGCTCTCGCCAGTGATCCATCCTCAAGACCCAGTAAGCCAGAGGATTTTCGGTGGGAAAGGTGTCCAAGTCTGATGTTGCCTCTAGGTATTCCTGCACCATGTAAATCAGACGCTGGCGATGGTTGCTGGAACCGATCATACCTTGGGGCTGCGGACTAAAAAATTGTCTGAAAGCATCAGTCAGACGGCCACCTTCTCCACCGCTCCTTCTGACCAATGCCTCAGCAACACGTTGTCCAGGACCAGGAGTTTGTAACCTCCCAGTCTCTGGGAACGCGTTGCACAGAGCTTTCTGCAAGGCCTCCCGGAGATGTCTCATCCTCTGCTCCCTCTGCGACGGTAAGATAAGGTCCGCAACCTTACCCTTGTACCATGGATCAAGGAGAGTGGCCAGCCAGTAATGGTCCCTCTCCTTGATCTGAAGAATACGAGGATCCTTCCGCAGGCTTTGCAGGAGAGGAGGCCATGCAGCGTAGGTTAGCTGAGGCATTCGGTCCAGAGTCCTCTGGGTCACTAAGGACAACATGATCCGCAGCTACCTCCTCCCAGCCACGTACAAGTCCACGGGTTTCTTGGGACTGTAAATCATCCATACAAGACTGCTGCTGCTGGTGGTGAGTGCCAGCCTCCACCTCCATGCTGACACAATCCTCCTCCTCCTCTTCCTGTGTGATGGGTGGGACAGCAGGAACACGCAGCATATGCTCCAACAGGTGGACAAGAGGTACAGTGTCACTGATGCATGCACTGTCACTGCTCACCATCCTTGTGGCCTCCTCAAACAGTGACAGGACAGTGCATGCATCCCTGATCATGCCCCACTGGCATGGTGAGAAAAAACCAAGCTCCCCTGACCCTGTCCTGGTGCCGTAGTCACACAAGTACTCATTGATGGCCCTCTGCTGCATGTGCAGCTGCTGCAGCATGGCCAACATTGAGTTCCACCTGGTGGGCATGTCACATATAAGGCGGTTCTTGGGCAGGTTAAACTCCTTTTGGAGCTCAGCCAGCCGAGCACTGGCATTAAATGATCAGCGGAAATGAACACAGACTTTCCTGGCCTGCTTCAGGACATCCTGTAAGCCCTGGTACCTGCCCAAGAACTGCTGCACCACCAGGTTAAGGACGTGAGCCACACAGGGCACATGGGTCAGTTGTCCCTGTCGGAGGGCGGAGAGGAGGTTGGTGCCATTGTCGCAAAAACACCAATCCTGGCTTAAGCTGGCATGGTGTCAACCACCTCTCGGCCTGCTGCTGCAGAGCTGACAAAATATCTGCCCCAGTGTGGCTCCTGTCCCCCAAACAAACCAGCGCAAGCACGGCATGGCATTGTTTTGCCTGCGTACTTGCGTAGCCCCTTGAACGCCTACAGAGCACCACTGGTTCTGAGGACAGAGCACTGGAAGAGGCCATGGAGGAAGAAGAAGAGGAGGGGGTGGAGGAGAGAGGTGTGTCACAACCAATAGTAGCATTTTGGAGGCGTGGTGGTGGAACAACCTCCAACACTACTGCACCTTGTCCTGCATCCTTCCCAGCTGCCAGAAGAGTGACCCAATGGGCTGTGAAAGACAGGCAATGTCCCTGTCCATACCTGCTGGACCATGAGTCAGTGGTAATATGCACCTTACCGCTGACCGCCCTGTCCAGCGAGGTAAGGACATTGCCTTCCGCATGCTGGTAGAGAGCCGGAATCACCTTCCATGGGGGACCTGCCACTGAGGAACCGCACATTGTACAAACTCCTGAAAGGGGACAGAGTCTACCAACTGAAAAGGCAGCAGTTGAAGTGCTAGCAATTTAGCCAAGCTAGCATTCAACCGCTGGGCATGTGGATGGCTGGGAGTGAACTTCTTTCGACGGTCCAGCAGCTGGGACAGGGAAATTTGCCTGCTACAATCAGACGTGGGTGTACTGCTGGTAGAGTGCCCACAAGCACTTGGCTGTGACACACCTAATTCTACACCTTCATTCCTCTCAGTGCAGGTTTCAGTGAGGACTGAAGGTCTAGTGAGGTTGGAGATCCCAGCTGATGAGGAGCAAGGAGAGGTCCGCTTTGTTCTTTGGTGTGGGTCTTTGAGGTATGCTTGCCAACGAGTTGCATGGCAGGTCAACATATGTCTGGTCAAGCATGTGGTGCCCAAGCGGCTGATGTTTTGGCCACGCGAGATACGCTTGAGACATATGTTGCAAATAGCAGCGGTGCGATCTGATGCACTCGTCTCAAAAAAGGCCCACACCAAAGAACTTTTAGAATAACGTGCAGAGGCAGCGCCCTGCACAGGCGGAGCTCTGCGGTGTGTGCTGCCCCTAAGCTGGCCCCCGGAGGGCATCCTGCCTCGTTGGAGATGTGCCTCCTCCTCCTCCTCCTCTCTCCTACCAGGCACTCACGTGGATTCAGTGCCCTCATCATCCCCTCCCTCTTCATCGCTGGAGCAAACCTGGCAGTATGCTGCAGCTTGTGGAACATGACTGCCAGATTGCTGTCCTTCTTGAGCATCCCCTCTCTCTGCGCTCATGCTACTGCCTTCCTCTAGCTGAGTGTCATCATCAGAGCCTACAAAACACTGGGCATCCTCCTGGAGCCTGTACCCAACACTGTGCTCAAAGAGTTCAGGAGACTCCTCAGGAGGACATGGTGGGTCTAGGGAAGGAGTCACTGATGATGACATTGAGACGAGGGAAGACGATGCCATGCCTTGCCTGGGTGAGAGAGGATGAGGAGGATAAAGAGGGCTTAGTCATCCACTCTACCAAGTCTTCTGCATGATGCGGCTCAACACATCCAGCTGCCGAAAATAAGGACAAGCGTGTCCCATGGCCACGTGCTGATGACGATGCACCGCGTCCACGACCAGCACTGTTGTCTCTAGACACAGAGCCTGCTTGCCCTCTTTTATTGGCTCGCACCTGTCTGCCTCTCCTTGTTGGCCTTCCAGACATGGTAATGGCCTGAAGGGAGATGGGAAAACCAGCAATTGGGTAGTGTATATTGTGCTGGAGGCACACAACACCCACTAACTCCTGCAGATGCCTTTATTATAGAACAACAGGAATTCAAGGGTAGATACCAGTGTATACTGTGCTGTGCTGGAGGCACACAACACCAACTAACTCCTGCAGATGGCAGATGGCTCAATTAGAGAAGAGCTATATAGGTAGATACAGGTGTATACTGCGCTCAAGGTACACAGACAACACCCACTAACTCCTGCAGACGCCGGAACACTACACAAGGCCGCCGTGCTGGCGGCCTTATATAGTGTGGGGCGTGTACTACACAGCCTGAGCTATGATTGGCCATAGGCATCCTGCTTGTGTCCAATCATGGCTCTCCTCGCTGTCGGGGCTGTGATTGGCCAAGCATGCGGGGTCACAGAGCTGTGTCTCCTCGTACTGCTAGACCTAAGTGCAGCGTTTGATACAGTAGATCACAATACTCTACTCGTCCGCCTCACAGAAGTAGCCGGAGTCCAAGACATAGATCTCCAATGGTTCGCGTCCTTCCTAGGAAATCGGTCACAGACAGTAAAACTAGGAAAATTCCTCTCCGAAACTCGGGCAGTCACCTGCGGAGTCCCTCAAGGCTCTCCGTTGTCACCCGTTCTCTTCAACATTTACATTCGCCCACTCCTTCAAATCATCAGATGCTCAGATCTCTGCTTCCACTCTTACGCTGACGACACACAACTTTATTTCCGGATCAATGGAAAAAAAGATCACCAACAACAACTTGAAAACTGCCTCAAATCAATAGAGGACTGGATGACCACCAACTCCCTCCAGCTGAACCAATCAAAGACAGAGCTTCTTATCTTACACCCAAATCATAAGCCCGCAACCAAAACCTCCTGGTCTCCACCAACCGTCTTTGGGCAGACTATCTCCCCAAAGACCAAAGCCAAGAGTCTCGGGGTAATTTTAGACGCACAAATGTCAATGGATGCGCAAATAGGATCTGTAGTCAGTCGATCTCACCATCTGCTGCGCATGCTTCGCAGACTCCTCCCTTTTATCCCAAAGAATGACAAAGCAGTGGTAGTTGGAACAATCATTAATTCACGACTGGACTACGCAAACTCGCTTTACATAGGATTACCACAATATCAACTTGCGCGATTACAACTGATTCAAAACACGGCGGCAAGGCTGATAACAGGAAAAAAACCTGGGAATCCATTTCTCCTTCACTGAGGAGCTTACATTGGCTAACCGTAAAAATCGGATCACGTTCAAGACCCTTTGCCTCACCCACAAATGCGTGCATAGAGAAGCTCCGCAATACCTAATGGAGAAAATAAATCATTACACACCAAACCGCAGTCTTCCATCAGCCAACAAAAACCTCCTCCTCGTGCCCAAAGCCCGGTATAAATCCAAGGGGGATCGGAGATTCGCTGTCCAAGGGCCTCGGCTATGGAATGCTCTACCAATCAACATCCGCCTGGAAGAAAATCACCTGGCTTTTAGGAAAAAACTCAAGACCTTCCTCTTTTAGCAGATGATCAAAGCTCGCCACAGCGCCTAGAGGCGATTCAGTTCGCATTGTGCGCTATACAAGTATTTCATTCATTCATTCACAGTGCATGCTTGGCCAATCATGAGCCAGCAATGCATTGCGATGGTGCAGTGCATTGTGGGGGGTGAGCGCCACACGAATTTGGCGCGAATGGCCCTTAACTTTCGTTATTCGCAGAACGTGCGAACAGCCGATTTTCGAGTCGAACACCAAGCTCATCCCTACTCCATATATAGTGTATACTAGGGATGAGCTTCGTGTTCGAGTCGAACGTACGTTCGACTCGAACATTGGCTGTTCGGCCGTTCGGCGAATTCCAAACGTTTGGGCCGTTCGCGTCAAAATTCGAGTGGTGCGCGCGGACCACAATGCACTGCGGTGGCGCAGTGCATTGCTGGCTCATGATTGGCCAAGCATGCACTGTGACCCCGCATGCTTGGCCAATCGCAGTGCCGGCAGCGAGGAGAGCAATGATTGGCCACAGGCATCCTGCTTGTGGCCAATCATAGCTCAGGCGGTGTAGTGCACGCCCCACACTATATAAGGCCGCCTTTGAGGCGGCCTCGTGTAGTGTGTTAGCATCTGAAGCAGTGGGTGTTCTGTGTACCTTCAACACAGTACACACCAATCGTTTTTGGCTGATTTCCTATCTTGCTGCTGTGTAGTGGTTGTTGTCTGTGCCCTGACTGCAGTATACACCACTATATTCACCTCACCTATATAGCTAGTGATCTAGCTTTAACCACTTAACAACCGCCCATTGCCGATTAACGGCTTCAGGGCGGTTGTTTAACTCTGAGAGGCCGTTAATTAACGGCCTCCAAGAATTCTGCTCTCGCGCGCCCCCTGGGGCGCGCACTCAAGAGCATCCGTGACCGCCGGGTCCACAGGACCCGGCGCATCACGGATCACGGTAAACGGCCACTCGTCGCGGCCGTTTACCACGTGATCGCTCCGTCAAATGACGGAGTGATCACTTGTAAACAAACCGGCGTCATGTTATGACGCCGGTTCCTCCCTCCCCTCTCTGTACCGATCGGTACAGCGGAGGGGAAAGAGATCGGTGTCAGCAGCGATGTGGGCTGCATCTGCAGTGCCCACATCGCTGCTCACCGAATTTAACCCCTCAATTCCCTGCCAATACTCTGCAATACCAGTGCATACTCTGCAGTACCCTGCCATTACTCTGCAGTACCCCCCATTACTCTGCAGTACCCCCCATTACTCTGCAGTACCCCCCATTACTCTGCAGTACCCTGCCATTACTCTGCAGTACCCCGCCATTACTCTGCAGTACCCCGCCATTACTCTGCAGTGCAGTACCCTGCCATTACTCTGCAGTACCCCCCATTACTCTGCAGTACCCCCCATTACTCTGCAGTGCAGTACCCTGCCATTACTCTGCAGTACCCTGCCATTACTCTGTAGTACCCCCCATTACTCTGCAGTACCCTGCCATTACTCTGCAGTACCCTGCCATTACTCTGCAGTACCCCGCCATTACTCTGCAGTGCAGTACCCTGCCATTACTCTGCAGTACCCTGCCATTACTCTACAGTACCCCCCATTACTCTGCAGTACCCTGCCATTACTCTGCAGTACCCCCATTACTCTGCAGTACCCCCCAATACTCTGCAGTACCCCCCAATACTCTGCAGTACCCACCATTACTCTGCAGTACCCCGCCATTACTCTGCAGTGCAGTACCCTGCCATTACTCTGCAGTACCCTGCCATTACTCTGCAGTACCCCCCATTACTCTGCAGTAACCCCCATTACTCTGCAGTACCCTGCTATTACTCTGGAGTACCCCCCCAATACTCTGGAGTACCCTGCTATTACTCTGTAGTACCCCGCCAATACCCCGCCAATACTCTGCAATACCCTGCCATAAATTGCCATACCCAGCCATATTCGGAGATACCCAGCCATACTCGGTGATACCCTGAAATACCCAGCCATAGACGCCCCCCACCCCTCACCGCCCTCCGGTGCTTCTACCAACTCGCCAGTACGATCAAAGCCAGAATCTTTTTTTTATTTTTTATTTCAGGCTTCCCAGCCTAGAGGTGAGATGTGGGGTCATATTGACCCCCAGATTTCACTGTAAAGAGGACCTGTCACCCCATATTCCTTTTACAAGGGATGTTTACATTCCTTGTAATAGGAATAAAAGTGATCAAAAATATATTTTTGGGGAAAAAAATGTCAAACTAAAATAAATAAAGTAAAATGAACAATAAAAAAAAAAAAAAATTTTTAAAGCGCCCATGTCCCCATGTGCTCGCATGCAGAAGCAAACGCATGCGTAAGCCCCGCCCACATATGAAAACGGTGTTCAAACCACACATGTGAGGTATCGCCGAGAACGTTAGAGCGAGAGCAATAATTCTAGTCCTAGACCTCCTCTGCAACTCAAAACATGTAACCAGTAAAAAAAAATTTAAAGTGTCGCCTATGGGGATTTTTTAAGTAGCGACGCTTGGCGCCATTCCACAGGCATGTGCAATTTTGAAGAGTGACATGTTTGATATCTATTTACTCAGCATAACTTCATCTTTCACTTTATGCAAACATTGGGCTAACTTTACTGTTTTTTTTGTTTGTTTTTTAAGCACAAAACTGTTTTTCCCCCCAAAAAAACGCGTTTGAAAAATTGCTGTGCAAATACCGTGTGAGATAAAAATTTGCAACGACCACCATTGTATTCTCCAGGGTCTTTGCTAAAAAAATAAATATATATAATGTTTTGGGGTTCTCTGTAATTTTCTAGCAAATAAATGATGATTTTTACATGTAGGAGAGAAATGTCAGAATTGGCCTGGGTGCTCCAGAACGCCTGATGGCGCTCCCTGCATGTTGGGCCTCTGTATGTGGCCACGCTGTGTAAAAGTCTCACACATGTGGTATCGCCGTACTCGGGAGTAATAGCAGAATGTGTTTTGGGGTGTAATTTGTGGTATGCATATGCTGTGTGTGTGAAATAACCTGATAATATGACAATTTTGTGGAAAAAAAAAAAAGGAAATAGGCCGTCAGTACTTCAGGTGTGATCAATTTTCAGATATTGGCACCATAGCTTGTGGACTCTATAACTTTCACAAAGACCAAATAATATCCACCAATTTGTACTTATTTTTACCAAAGATATGTAGTAGTATGAATTTTGGCCAAAATTTATGAAGAAAAAATGACTAATCTGCTAAATTTTATAACAGAAACGAAGAAAAATTCATTTTTTCACAGAATTTTCGGTCTTTTTTCTTTTATAGCACAAAAAATAAAAAACTGAGAGGTGATTAAATACCACCAAAAGAAAGCTCTATTTGTGTGAAAAAAAGGACAAACATTTCCTATAGGTCCAGTGTTGCATGACTGAGTAATTGTCATTCAAAATGTGAGAGCACCAAAAGCTGAAAATTGGTCTGGTTATTAACCACTTGCCGACCGCCGCACGCCGATGTACGTCGGCAGAATGGCACGGGCAGGCATAAGGGCTTACATGTACGTCCTTTGCCTCCCGCGGGTCGGGGGCCCGATCGGGCCCCCGCCCGGTGCCTGCGGCGGTCGGTATTCGTTCGGGAGCGATCCCGGACGAGGGGACGGCCATTCATTCATGGCCACCCCCTCGCGATCGCTCCCGACGAATAGAAATCCCCGGTGACATCACTTCCTCTCCTGTAATGTAAACACAGGAGAGGAAGTGATGTATTCTCTCCTCCGTGTCGGTATTTTTCGTTCCGACACGGAGGAGAACGGATCGGTGAGTTGCACCAACACTCTACACACACAGTAGAACATGCCAGGCACACTCACACCCCCCCTTTACCCCCCGATCACCCCCCCAATTACCCCTGCCCCCCAGTCACAGTGACACCAATGTCATTTTTTTTTTTTTTTTTTTTTTTTTGCATTGGTGTCATTTGTGACTGTAATAACTGTTAGGGCAGTTAGGGTTAGCCCCCTTTAGTTCTAATGTACCCCCCTAACCCCCCCAATAAAGGTTTAACCCCGTGATCACCCCCCGTCGCCAGTGTCACTAAGGCTGGGTTCACATTGCAGCGGTTTATGAGAACGAATGTGATTCGCACCGCACTGCAGTGCAAATCACATCCGATCTCTGTGCGATTCGAGTTCAGCCATTCGCCGCACCCGCCACACCCGCCGCACCCGCCGCAAATTCGCACGGGACCCTTTTTTTGGCCCGCAGCAGAATCGGATCGCATGGGTGTTCACACCATGCGATCCGAGTTTGCAGATCGCACTGCGATATGCGAACTGATCTGGGGGTGTCATTAACATTTCACTGACACTCCCAGCAGTTCGCATAGGGCAGTGTGAACTGCCGCCGGGAGGCATGCGATGCGGGAACCCGCCGCGGATTCGTGGCGTTCCCGCATCGCTCCAGTGTGAACCCAGCCTAATAAGCGATCATTTTTCTGATCGCTGTATTAGTGTCACAGGTGACGCTAGTTAGGCAGGTAGGTATTTAGGTTCGCCGCAGCTTTTTATAGCGCCAGGGACCCCCATATACTACCGCATAAAGCCCCCTGATTGCCCCCTAGTTAACCCTTTCACCAGTGATCACCATATAACTGTTACAGGTGACGCTGGTTGGTTAGTTATTTTTTTATAGTTTCAGGGCACCCGCCATTTATTACCTAATAAAGGTTTAACCCCCTGATCACCCGGCGGGTGTCATTTGTGACTGTAATAACTGTTAGGGCAGTTAGGGTTAGCCCCCTTTAGTTCTAAGGTACCCCCCTAACCCCCCCAATAAAGGTTTAACCCCGTGATCACCCCCCGTCGCCAGTGTCACTAAGGCTGGGTTCACATTGCAGCGGTTTATGAGAACGGATGTGATTCGCACCGCACTGCAGTGCAAATCACATCCGATCTCTGTGCGATTAGAGTTCAGCCATACAGATAGTATGGCTGAATTTGTGTCGCACCCGCCGCACCCGCCGCAAACTCGCACGGGACCCTTTTTTTGGTCCGCAGCAGAATCGGATCGCATGGGTGTTCACACCATGCGATCCAAGTTTGCAGATCGCACTGCGATATGCGAACTGATCTGGGGGTGTCATTAACATTTCACTGACACTCCCAGCAGTTCGCATAGGGCAGTGTGAACTGCCGCCGGGAGGCATGCGATGCGGGAACCCGCCGCG
The DNA here is from genome assembly GCF_037356315.1 of Lithobates pipiens. Taxonomy (NCBI): domain Eukaryota; kingdom Metazoa; phylum Chordata; class Amphibia; order Anura; family Ranidae; genus Lithobates; species Lithobates pipiens. Next base: position 7,316,446 of record NW_027507750.1, on the reverse strand, counting down.
CATTCGTGGCGTTCCCGCATCGCTCCAGTGTGAACCCAGCCTAATAAGCGATCGTTTTTCTGATCGCTGTATTAGTGTCACAGGTGACGCTAGTTAGGCAGGTAGGTATTTAGGTTCGCCGCAGCTTTTTATAGCGCCAGGGACCCCCATATACTACCGCATAAAGCCCCCTGATTGCCCCCTAGTTAACCCTTTCACCAGTGATCACCATATAACTGTTACAGGTGACGCTGGTTGGTTAGTTATTTTTTTATAGTTTCAGGGCACCCGCCATTTATTACCTAGTCTCACTAGTGTACCCCTAAATTTAGGGGTGTCTACTTTCCAAAATGGGGTCATTTGGGGGGGGTTTGTGCCATCTTGGCATTTTATGGCCTTCAAAACTGTAACGCCCTTAGAAAGCCTGAAGGCGGTGCTTGGTTTTCGGGGCCCCGTACGCGGCTAGGCTCCCAAAAAGTCTGTAATTTTCCCGCAACTTGTGGCAAAATATAAAATATTCCATGGACTCAACATGCCTCTCAGCAAATAGCTTGGGGTGTCTACTTTCTAAAATGGGGTCATTTGTGGGGGTTTTGTGCCATCTTGGCATTTTATGGCCTTCAAAACTGTAATAGGTAGTGAGAAGTGAACTCAAAAATTTACGCCCTTAGAAAACCTGAAGGCGGTGCTTGGTTTTCGGGGCCCCGTACGCGGCTAGACTCCCAAAAAGTCCCACATATGTGGTATCCCCGTACTCAGGAGAAGCAGCAGAATTTATTTTGGGGTGTCATTTCACATACGCCCATAGCATGTGTGAGCAATATATCATTTAGTGACAACTTTGTGTAAAAAAAAAAAAAAAATTTTTTTTTTGTCATTATTCAATCGCTTGAGGCAAAAAAATAAAATATTCAATGGGCTCAACATGCCACTTATCAATTTCCTTAGGGGGTCTACTTTCCAAAATGGGGTCATTTGGGGGGGTTTTGTACTGCCCTGATATTTTAGCACCTCAAGAAATGAGATAGGCAGTCGTAAACTAAAAGCTGCGTAAATTCCAGAAAACGTACCTTAGTTTGTAGATGTGACAACTTTTGCGCAAACCAATAAATATACAATTATTGACTTTTTTTTTACCAAAGACATGTGGCTGAATACATTTTGGCCTAAATGTATGACTAAAATTGAGTTTATTGGATTTTTCTAATAACAAAAAGTAGAAAATATCATTTTTTTTCAAAATTTGCGGTCTTTTTACGTTTATATCGCAAAAAATAAAAATCGCAGAGGCAATCAAATACCAAATATCAAAAGAAAGCTCTATTTGTGGGAAGAAAAGGACGCAAATTTTGTTTGGGTACAACATTGCATGACCGCGCAATTACCAGTTAAAGCAGCGCAGTGCCAAAGTGTAAAAAGACCTCTGGTCATTTACCAGCAAAATGGTCTGGTCTGAAAGTGGTTAAGGGTGTTTAAGTGCCCAGTGGTCAAGTGGTTAATAATAGAGCTTGCAGTCAGTAGTGTTAGGAGATAGTGCGTGCTGTCTGCGTGCTCTGTACCCAGTACATACCGCTATAATATAGGGCAGGCCCCTACTTTCAAACATCCAACTTACAAACATCTCCTACTTGCAAACGCAAGGAGACAGCAGCAAGTGAGATGAAAAAAGATGGACGACAAAACAAATTATACAGGGGTGATAACCCTTCCCTATGTTTTCCAAAAAGCTTAAAAATAGTTTTCCTGACAGACTCCATGGCAGCCTACGTGTGGGGTTTAGTCCCGCCTCCATTACCCTATAGGACGACACTCCCATAAATCTTTGCTCCCTGCCACAGGCCGTGTTCTTTTTTTGTCCTCCTCCATAGGACTTAACATGTGTCTTTTTACCCTGAAGACTTACTTTTTTCTACGTTACGGACCGGCCGTGCGACTTGGAAGTCGCAGATTTCCGATAAGCTCTAGCTACTAGCGGAGTATGGAAAAGGGGCATGTGGAAGAGGCGCTGAAGAGGTGTATGCCTAGTCACTGACAGGTGAATCCGCGTTTGAGTCATGAACCTTGCTACTAGCAGGTGACTGTTCGCCCCCAACGTCCCCCCCTCCTCCTCCTCTTGAAGTCCGGCGTGTGTGGGGACCTACCTCGGCTGGTGTCCGTCTTCTGGAGTGGTGAGCCGTTTTCTTTCCATGGCAGCCTGTATTTGTTTGTTGTTGCTTTCCTTTGCAGGTTTGCAGTGTCCCTTCGTTTCCCCCATACAGCGCCGTGCAGTGTATCTGGCTGTTTGGGCGGCTGGTTTCCGTGCGTTCCAGCCGCCCAGTTACTTCCTTGTTTCGCCGCTCGGTCGTTCTGCGCATGCGCGAGACCGGAGCGAAGACGAGGCTTGGTTCGCGCATGCGCGATGCGGGCTTCGCGCATGCGCACTAGCGTTTTAGTGACGAAAATCGTGACGTCACTTTGGCGGCGAATTTAAAAACAGAAAACAGCTGGTAGTATGCCTGGGATGTTTTGTAAGCCTGCAACATCATTCCTGAGCTCTGTTTCTTCAGTGTTAAGGTATGTGTCTTTATGGGATCAGTTTTTCCTCTGCCTCCTTAGCTGGTTTTTCTGTGTTTAAATTAGGCTGTTTCTTTCTCCAGCCCTATGGATCCTGGGGATGCCTCACCGCCTGCTAGTGGCCAGCCCTCTCGGAGAAGGTACTTCTTTTGGGGTTACCTACCGGGGGGGGAGGGGGAAGCAGTGGAACATTAGGGAATGTTCCACTAACGCTGCTGGTTTGCTCTACAGCCCTTCTAGGTCTACTCAACGACGAAGTTCTCACCGAGGAAGTGACTCGTCTAAATCCCACCGCCGGCATTCCTCTTCCAGGTCCAGACGACATGATTCTCCTGCGAGAACCAGTCTCCGTAGCCGGGAATCTTCCCGCCCTTCATCAGCTCACCCAAGTCACGTAGCTGAAGGTGTATGCTGGGGGTGCAAGACGCAGGTTCCTGCTGACAAGTCCCTTTGTGATGCCTGTTATATCAAAGCGACGGGTGAAAGGAGTGACTCTGACCAACAGCTAAGGTCTATGGTGGAAAGATTGGTTAAGGACAGTCTTAAGAAGTTTGAAGCCCCCCAGTTGTCTCCCATAGAGTCTCCAAGGTCTCCAGGGAGGGATGCTCAGGCCCAGGACACTTGGGATTCCTCGCTGCCTAGCCATCCATCTGCTGTCCTTTCAGAGAGTGAATCTGAAGAGGAAGAGTCTGGTTCAGGTTTTGACTTTGCCCTGCTCCCTCCCTTGGTCAAAGCCATTAAGGAAACACTGAGCTGGGAAGAGCCGGTAGTGGCCCCGGCAAAACAAAGAAAATTTTTCAAACAATTGAAGAAAGAGCGTATTAGCTTCCCCTTCCTTTCAGAACTGGGAGAAGTGATTTCAGATGAGTGGAGCAAGGTAGAGAAAAAGAATTCTCTTCTATCTAAAATTCAGAGACTTTATCCCTTCAAGGAAGAAGAAGTTAAGAATTTGGAGTCTCCTCCTCTAGTGGACGCAGCAGTAATGCGATTGGGCAGACATGTTACCCTTCCCCTGGAAGACACAGTCTCTTTTAAGGACGCTTTGGATAGAAGAATTGATTCTGACCTAAAGCGGATCTACCTTACGGCCGGGATGGCCTGCAAGCCGGCTTTGGCTGTAGCGGCTCTGTCTAGAGCAATGGAAGTTTGGTCCAATAATGTTGACGATTCACTCAGAAATGTTTCTGAAGATCTGGCCAGGAGTTCTCCCATTCAGGAATTGAGACTAGCTTCAGCTTTCCTGGGAGAGGCCTCGATCGACATTATCCGTCTGGTGGCTCGAGTTATGCTCTTCTCTGTAACTGCCAAGCGTGCCCTTTGGCTCCGTCCTTGGTTAGCCGATCCCGCTTCTAAGCAGGTTTGGTGCCGTATTCCTTTTGATGGTTCTTCCCTTTTTGGCAATAAGCTGGATAGTGCCATAACTCGAGCCACTGGAGGTAAGTCGGGGTTCCTTCCTCAGGATAGACGCCTGCAGGGTCAAAGAAGATCGTTCCCTAGGAAGCAGGTTCAAGATCGTGCTAGGGAGGCGCGCACTTACAGGCCTGGACGAGAATTTTCTAGATCTTGGAGGTCCAGACAGACATCTCTCAAGAAGTCTGCGAAAGGCAGTTCAATGGGGGAAAAGGAGCCGACTAAATCCTTTTGAGATCAGGCCCGTCCAGGCGGTTCGGGTAGGAGCACGTTTGTTCCACTTTCGACACGTTTGGGCGGCCTTGATCCAGGATTTTTGGACCGTCAAGACGGTTTCTTCCGGACACACGTGGACATTCAGCAGTGTACCCAAACTCAAGTTTGTTCCCACATCCATTCCAAAGTCAGAAGAAAAAAGGCAAATTCTTCTAGCTTACATAAAATCTTTGTTGGATCAAGGCGCCGCTATTCCTGTTCCAGATGTCCAGCGCGGCAGGGGAATGTATTCACCTCTTTTCCTGGTCCAGAAGAAGAACGGTACTTGGAGACCCGTAATAGACCTAACGCGTCTAAATCGCTACATAAAAAAGGAGAAGTTCAAAATGGAAACGCTGTCCACGATCCAACAATCAGTGCAGCCAGGGGACTGGCTTGTCTCAATAGACCTCAAAGACGCCTATTTTCACGTTCCAGTGGCTGCAGAGTTCCAACAGTTTCTCAGTTTTTCCATTGGCCAGTTCCATTTACAGTTTACTTGCCTTCCTTTCGGTCTGTCAACCTCTCCTCGCACTTTCTCGAAAGTCCTTCTGGCAGTCGTAGCCTTGTTGAGAATCAGAAAGATCCGGATTCATCATTATCTAGATGATCTGCTTCTTCTCGCTCAGGACAAGGATTGTCTCTTGAGCCACAGGGATCAAGTCATCGCAACCCTCAAAGAATTCGGTTGGCTCCTGAATTTAGAGAAGAGCCAGTTGGTTCCTACGCAGTCTCTCGTATTCCTCGGTGCCCTGTTCAACACAGCAAGAGGCACCATCTCTCTGCCCGAGGAGAAAATTGCAGTAATACGAGACAGGATCCACCTAGCTCTCTCCTCTTCTCGTCTCAGTGCTCTTCATTGCCTAAAGATCATAGGCACCATGGTGTCTACTATACCCATGGTGAAGTGGGCACAATGGAGGATGCGCCCCTTTCAGGTGGGGTTTCTCCATCAATGGTCGGGAGAAAAGGCTCAGTCCATCGTAGTTACTCAGACCATGAGAGGTTCCCTCCTTTGGTGGCTTCGTCGGGAGAATCTACTGAATTGTCACTCTCTTCTGCCAATCAAATGGATCTCAGTAACATCAGATGCCAGCAACAAAGGCTGGGGGGCACATTGTCTTTCGGAAGTGGCCCAGGGCGTTTGGGACTTTCCCTCTCGGGGAATAGTGTCGAATGTGTTGGAACTACGAGCAGCCTTCCTAGCGCTGTTGGCGTTTCCACATCTGATAGTGGGTGCATCCGTAGTCCTCAGGCTGGACAATACGACTGCGGTCGCATACGTGAGGAAGCAAGGGGGCACCAGAAGTCGGTCTTTGCTGAAGGAAGTGGAGCCAATAATGCATTGGGCTCAGAGGAACCTGTCCAACCTAACAGCAGCCTATGTACCCGGAGTCCTCAATGTCCAGGCGGACTTTCTATCACGAGTCCACTTGGACAACAACGAATGGACCCTTCACGAAGAGGTGTTTCAGTGGGTTCTATCCCTGGGGATGTCTCCAGAAGTGGACCTTTTTGCCTCTCGTTTCAACAAGAAGCTAACAAAGTTCTATTCGAGGTTCAAGGATCCGCAGGCCTACGGGATAGATGCTCTAACAGAGCAGTGGCGATTCCACAAGGCATATGCCTTTCCCCCAACGCCAATCATCTTCCAATTCTTGAAGAGACTCAGATGGGAAGGAGTGGAAGTATTGGCAATAATTCCGTATTGGCCCAACAGGCCCTGGTTTCCTCTCCTATCCCTCCTCAGCTTTCGTGACCCGGTTCCTCTTCCGTCCAGACGGGACCTTCTCTCCCAAGGGTCGGTTCTCCATCCATGTCCGGCTCAGCTCCGGTTGAAGGTCTGGTTCTTGAGAGGGGAAGGCTGGAAGCTCTAGGGTGTCCTAAGGAAGCCATTCCTACTCTCCTAAGTGCAAGGAGAAGAAGCACTAATAAGGTGTATGAACGAATCTGGGCCAAGTTTGTTTATTATGTGTCCTCCAGAACCAGTTCCTATGTTTCACCCACGGTTCAAGATGTGTTGGGGTTCCTGCAATCTGGCTTGGACTTACCTTTATCAGTTAGCTCCCTTCGAGTTCAAGTTTCAGCTATTTCCGCTTTTACAGGGGTTCAGTGGGCCAGCCACGCCCTCATTCAGCAGTTTTTCAAAGGTGCAGTAAGATTGAGACCCCAAAGGAAACCCAGATTTCCCAAATGGGATCTTCCTCTAGTCCTGGACTTCTTTTCTCTGTTCAGTACGGATCTCTCCATCCGAGAACTTACCTTGAAAACCGCGTTCCTGGTGGCGGTCACCTCAGCGAAACGAGTTTCGGAAATTCAAGCTCTGGGAGCCAAGAATCCCTGTCTTGTTTGCACCGCCTGTATACTGCTGTTCTGAGTATATAGGGCCTGGGGGCCACACGCATTTCCTTTTTTTAATATGGGTACGGGGTTCCCCTTAATATGCGTACAAGACCCAAATAGGCTGGTAATGGGCAGGGAGGGCTACCCATGCCATTTTTCTCAATGATTTTCAACCATATTGCAGGAACCAGATATAACATTAAAACCGCAAGCAGTTTTAAATGGTGTTATTTCCGTTTAATGTCATTTTGTGCAGGGACTGTTCTAAACACGGGAAACACGTGGCACTTCACAGGCATACTACAGACACCCCCCAGGCACCATATTTAAAGGAATATTTCACCTTTTTTTTTTCACTTTAATCGTCATTAAAATCAGTGCTCCCGCCAAAACGGCTGTTTTTAGAACTTTTTTTTGCAGTGACCCATGTCCCCTGAGGCAGGAGGCAGGTCCCCAAACCCTTTTTAGGACACTATCTTGCATATTAGCCGTTAAAATTAGCACTTTCCAATTCGAACGTTCGAGTCCCATAGACTTCAATGGGGTTCTAACGTTCGTAACGAACGCGGGGGTCGTTCGCAAGTTCTGGTGCGAACCGAACCGGGGGGTGTTCGGCTCATCCCTACTGTATACGCTGACCTCCACCCTCCATATATACTGTATACACCGACCTCCACCCTCCATATACTGTATACACTGACCTCCACCCTCCATATATTGTATACACTGAGTGATATCTATATACTGTATACACTGAGTGCTATCTATCTATCTATATATCTATCTCTCTCTCTCTCTCTCTCTCTCTATATATATATATATATATATATATACTGTATACACTGAGTGGTATCTATTGTATATACTGACCTCCACCCTCCATATCATGTATATACCACCCTCCATATAATCTATATACAGACCTCCACCCTCCATATACTGACCTCCACCCTCCATACACCCTATATTATCCTTATACTGTATATACTGACCTCCATATAATCTATATACTGACCTCCACCCTTCCTATACTGTGTACACTGACAGCCACCCTCCATATACTGTATATACTAACTGCTATATAATCTATATACTCTATGTACTGACCTCCACCATCCATATACTGTATACACTGACCTCCACCCTCCATATACTGTATATACTGGCCTCCATATAATCTATATACTGACCTCCACCCTTCGTATACTGTATATACTGACCTCCACCCTCCATATACTGTATAAACTGGCCTCCAAATAATCTATATACTGTATATACTGGCCTCCAAATAATCTATATACTGTATATACTGGCCTCCACCCTCCATATACTGTATATACTGGCCTCCAAATAATCTATATACTGTATATACTGGCTTCCATCCTCTATATACTGTACATACTGACCTTCACCCCATATACCATATATACCGACCTCCACCCTCCATATACCGTATATACTAACCTTCACCCTCCATATACTGTATATTCCCTCCATATACTGTATATACTGACCTTCACCCTCCATATACTGATATATATATACACTGTATATACCCTCCACCCTCTATATACCTTATATACTGAATGATATCCATATACTCTATATATTAAGGGGCATCTATACACTGTATATACCATCTATCCTCTATACACTCTATATACCCTCTACCCTCTGTATACTGTTCATACCCTCAAACCTCTATATACTGTATATACCCTCCACCCTCTATATACTGTATATACCCTCCACCCTCTATATACTGTATATAACCTCTACCCTCTATACACTGTATATATCCTCCACCCTCTATATACTGTATGTGGGTGGGGTGCAGGGTGGTGCGGCGGCTGTAACACACACAGTCCAGGTGCAATTGAAAGAACTTGTTTTGAAGTCAAGGAAGAACAGTTCACAATGAGCCCGATGGAAGGAAGCTGAACCCGGGAACACTCATGGATGACAGCAGCGTGTGGTGGAGCGGGTTCAGCTGAGCTGAAAGCATCTATATTGAGGGGCGGAATGTGGCCCTACCTGTCTGAGTCCATGTTGGAGGGTTTCCAGGAAGAATTGTGGGTCCCTGCACTTTCCCTACTTGTCAGGAACCTCTCCCTGCCGCTAATACTGTCCCTGACAGACAGGAGCCAGGGTCTTAAACATACTCTGCCTGAACCAAGATGGTCACCAAAGTCACATAGGCTGCCAGTATCCAACCTGCTCCAGTTTTAGTAATTTCCCACCATTGTCTGTTTTCCCAGACAATGGAGGCAGAGAGGGGTGGAGGACAATGAGCGGAGGTCAGTGGAGGGATTGGCAGAGAAGGGTTGAGGAGAATGAGCGGAGGTCAGTGGGGGGATTGGCAGAGAAGGGTGTAGGCAGGGACGGTGCTACCACTAGGCAAACTAGGCAGCCGCCTAGGGCGCCCTGCTGCCTAGGGCACCTGACCACTTGTGTTCCTACTCTCCTCTCTCTGCAGCAAGCAAGTCTCAGCATCAGCAGGCAGGCGCCGCTCCATTTGCACATAGTGTCAGCAGCGGAGGACTGTGTCTGTGTCCTGACTCCCGAATGAATGGAAGCAAACAAACATTCATTGATGGGCGCTGGTGAGGCTACATTTCATGGGTCTTGGTGAGGCTGCATGTGATGGGTGCTGGTAAGGATGCATTTGATGGGTGCTGGTAGACTGCATTTGATGGGCGCTGGCGAGGCTTTACTTGACGGGTGCTGGTGAGGTTGAATTTAATGGGCAATGGTGAGACTGCATTTGATGGGTGCTGGTGAGGCTGCATGCGATGGATGCTGGTGAGGCTACATGCGATGGATGCTGGTAGGCTGCATTTGATGGGTGCTGGTGAGGCTGCATTCGATGGATGCTGGTAGGCTGCATTTGATGGGTGCTGGTGAGGCTTTACTTGATGGATGCTGATGTGGTTGAATTTGAGGAGTGCTGGTGAGGCTATATTGATGGGCACTGGTGATGTTGCATTTGATGGGTGTTGGTGAGGCTGCGTTTGATGGGTGCAGGTGAGGCTAAATTGATGGGCGCTGGTGAGGCTGCATTGATGGGCGCTGGGAGGCTGCATTGAGGGGTGCTGGTGGGCTGCATTTGATGGGCGCTGGTGAGGTTGAATTTGATGGGTGCTGGTGAGGCTGCATTTGATGGGCGCTGGTGAGGCTGCATTTGATGGGTGCTGGTGAGGCTGCATTTGATGGGTGCTGGTAGGCTGCATTTGATGGGTGCTGGTGAGGCTGCGTTTGATGGGTGCTGGTAGGCTGCATTTGATGGGTGCTGGTGAGGCTGCGTTTGATGGGTGCTGGTAGGCTGCATTTGATGGGTGCTGGTAGGCTGCATTTGATGGGCGCTGGCGAGGCTTTACTTCATGGATGCTGGTGAGGTTGAATTTGATGGGCGCTGGTGAGGCTGTTTTGATGGACGCTGGTGAGGCTGCATTTGATGGGTGTTGGTGAGGCTGCGTTTGATGGGCACTGGTGAGGCTTCATTTGATGGGCACTGGTGAGGCTAAATTGATGGGCGCTGGTGAGGCTGCATTGATGGGCGCTGGGAGGCAGCATTGAGGGGTGCTGGTGGGCTGCATTTGATGGGCGCTTCATTAAAAAGGTGGGGTTTACATGGGCAGGGGAAAGAGGGATGAGTCAGGTTTCGCCTAGGGTGTCAAAAATCCTTGCACCAGCCCTGGGTGGAGGACAATATGCGGAGGTCAGTGGGGGGATTGGCAGAGAGGGGTGGAGCACAATGAGCGGAGGTCAGTGGGGGGATTGGCAGAGAGGGGTGGAGGACAATGAGCGCAGGTCAATGGGGGGATTGGCAGAGAGGGGTGGAGGACAATGAGCGAAGGTCAATGGGGGGATTGGCAGAGAGGGGAGGAGGACACTGAGCGGAGGTCAGTGGGGGGATTCCCTCCATTGTCTGTTTTCTGTGCTTATTTATAAACAGATTTTCCCTGGAATACATACAGGCTCTTTCACTTTGACAGTGTTATTTACATCCCTACCCCCCTTCAGAGCCGCATCATGTCTGCCTGGAGATGAGCAGTGAGAGGGCAGAAAAAACACAGATAAACCTCCTGTTTTTACTGCTCTCTTGTCGTACAGAGTATTTGGTTGCTAAGACATATGCGTCCAGGTTGCACAGAGACTTTGGTTGCTAGGACACGGCGACTCGCCTGCACAGAGACTTTGGTTGCTAGGACACAGGCAGCAAAGCCGTACAGAGTCTTTGGTTGCTGGGTGTCACGTACCTGGTTGGAGAGCCCAAGCGTGCAGGGAGCGGCGCCTCGTAAGCCTCCGGCTCGAGAGCCCCTGGAGATGGGAACAGGGATTCAGGAGTCCGGAGGACACAAGTGCCAGGCTGGATAGCTGGTAGTGGGTGGCCGGAGCAGATGGTAGACTGGAACGGCAGGTGCAACCAGCGCTGGATGCTGGACAGGAACTGCTGGACAGCTGGCACAGGTGAACAGGCAGGAACTGCAGAAGTAGTCAGCGCTGGACTTTAGGCAGACTGGCAGGCGTGGTCAGGGACGAGCTGGGTCGGCAACAATCGGGCAGCGAAGGTACAAGGCAGAAGGCAGAAGCGTGGTCAATCAGGCAAAGGGTCGGAGGCAGGCGGCTAACAGGCAAGGTCCAGGAACAGGCCGGGTACAGAATCAGGAACACACACACAGGAACGGATAGCAGGAGTCTCGGGAACGCTGTAGACAGGACAGCACCGAGGAGCAGGAGCAGGTTCCTTAAGTAGGCAACTGGGCGCCAAGAACGGTCGCACGGTACGTTTGCGTACCCCCGCGGGTAACCGTGCTCCCGTTCGTGACCCCGCGTACCCGTGTACGCCCGTTCGGCTCGTCGCGCACCCGCGTGCGCCCGCTCGTGTCAACGCGCACCCGCGTGCGCCTGTTGGGGACTACGTGCACTCGCGTGCGTTCGTTAGCGCCAACCCGCGTCCGAAGGCACCGACGATCCCCTCGTACAGGGAACCTGCGGGTAAGTCTTCCTTGGGCGACTGGGATAGTGGAACGACCGTGACATTGCCCCCCCCAAGGGGCAACCTCCGGATGCCCAACTGTGCCATCTTATCCGGATGAGCCCTTTTGAAGGCATGGATCAGTCTTTTAGCATGCAGGTTGGACTCCGGTTCCCACGAATTCTCCTCAGGGCCATATCCCTTCCATTTAACCAGGAACTGGGTCTGGTTACGTCTCCTCCTGCAGTCCAAGATAGATTCAACCTCATACTCCAATTCCCCATCGATCATCACGGGCTCTGGGGGGTTGGTACTCCGATCGGCAAAGGGGTCCGGAACCGCAGGCTTGAGCAATGAGACATGAAAGACCGGGTGGATCCGGAATGACCCCGGGAGTTTCAGCTCAAAGGCTACTTCATTTAATTTCCTCAGAATGGGGAATGGACCCACAAACTTCGGGCCCAGCTTCCTGGAAGGGCAAGCTAACTTCAAGTTTAAAGTAGACAGCCAGACCTGGTCCCCGACCTGGAGGTTAAGTTCGCCCCTTCTCTTCCTATCGAAGACTTCCTTATAGTGTTCCTGGGTCTTAGCCAGAGTTTCTTGAAGAATCCTGTTGTTATTCCTGAAGAAGTTAAGGTCCTCCTGAACCGCCGGTACTGAACACTCGGGAAGATTACCGGGTAGAAAAAGTGGATGGAAACCAAAGTTTGCAAAGAAAGGGGACTGTTTGGTGGCCGAATGGACGGAATTATTATATGCGAATTCTGCTAAAGGTAGGAGCGATACCCAATCGTCCTGGGAGAAGGAAGAGAAGCAACGCAGATATTGCTCCAGCGTTTGGTTGGTTCTCTCGGTCTGGCCGTTAGTTTGAGGGTGATAGGCCGAAGAAAAGCGAAGTTCAATTTTCAGGGCCCCACAGAGAGCTTTCCAAAACCTGGACGTGAATTGAACTCCCCTGTCAGAGGTGATGTCAGCAGGAATGCCGTGGAGCCTTACCACTTCTTTAATAAAAGTCCTGGCCATCTCTGTGGCCGACGGGGTCCCCTTCATGGGTAAAAAGTGGGCCATCTTAGTAAACCTGTCTACCACCACCAGGATCGAGGAAAAGTCTTCAGAGGGGGGCAGTTCCACGATAAAATCCATAGATATCATCTTCCATGGCCTATCCGGGATGGGCAATGGTCTCAGCAAGCCCCAAACCTTCGATTTACTCCCCTTATTCCTAATGCAAGTGGTGCATGCTTCTACATATTCCCTGCAGTGCTTCTTCATTTGAGGCCACCAAAACGTGCGTCGGAGTAAGTCTGTGGTTTTGAACACCCCAAAGTGACCGGTCAATGGGTGGTCGTGGCAGGAGCTGAGGACCGCAGTACGTATCTCCTGGGGGACAAAGATTCTGTCCTGGTGCCAGAGAAGACCGTCTTTGGAGGTTAAGGAGGTGTCAGATGATAGAGCCGGATCACTGGAGGCCTGCTTAATTCGGGACAGGAGATCTTCCTGAAGCAGGAGGAAGTTTCCTGGGGGAAGAATGGTGTCTGGAGTAGGAGGTACCACTGATTCATTGTACATCCGGGAGAGAGCATCGGGCTTCACGTTTTTTGACCCGGGCCTGTACGTGATATGGAACACGAATCTAGAAAAGAAAAGTGCCCACCGAGCCTGTCTTGGCTTCAGTCGCTTGGCTGATTTAAGATACTCCAGGTTCTTGTGGTCCGTATAAACCAGGATCGGGTGGGAAGCACCTTCAAGGAGGTAGCGCCATTCCTCCAACGCTGCCTTGATTGCCAGTAGTTCCCGGTCACCGATGTCGTAGTTCCGCTCAGCTTCCGAGAGTTTACGGGAGAAAAAGGCCACCGGGTACAAAAGTGACTTAGGTCCCTGTCTCTGGGATAATACTGCCCCAACGGCTACTTCCGAAGCATCCACCTCCAGGATATAAGGCAGCGTGGCGTCGGGGTGTCTCAGGATCGAAGCAGATACAAACAGGTTCTTCAAGGTTTCAAAGGCTTCTTGTGCCTTAGGAGTCCACAGGCATCTTTGACCCTGTTTGGTCAGTTCAGTGATGGGGGAAATGATGGATGAAAATCCTCTGATGAACTTTCTATAAAAATTAGCAAATCCCACGAACCGTTGGACCCCTTTTCGGTCCGAGGGAGCGGGCCAGTCTAGGATGGCTGAGATCTTCTGGGGATCCATTTCTATTCCATTTACTGAAATGATCAGGCCCAGGAATTGAATGCTCTGTTGCTCAAAGACGCACTTCTCCGGTTTAGCGTACAGGCCATGGAGGCGGAGACGAGCCAGGACAACCTTCACATGTTCCCGATGTTCGACTAAAGAGGAAGAGAAGATTAGAATATCATCAAGGTATATGACAACAAACAGGTCTAGGTACTCTCTAAAGACATCATTAACGAAATGCTGGAATGTAGCAGGGGCATTACAGAGTCCAAAGGGCATAACAAGATATTCATAATGCCCAAAGCGGGTACGAAAGGCAGTCTTTCACTCATCGCCTTCGCGAATACAGACCAGGTTGTAGGCACCCCGCAGATCCAGCTTGGAGAACACCCTAGCCGACCCCAGTCTCTGGAATAATTTGGGCACCAACGGTAGAGGGTAGCGGTTTTTTACAGTAACTTTGTTGAGTGCCCGGTAGTCTACACACGGCCGTAAGGAGTGGTCCTTCTTCTGGACGAAGAAAATCCCTGCACCTGCCGGGGAAGTGGATGGTCGGATAAAGCCCTTCTTTAAGTTATCATCCAGGTAAGTCTTTAGGGCTCCCAGCTCGGTCTCAGATAGGGGGAAGATTCTCCCGAAGGGAATCTCCGCTCCCGGAAGCAAGTCAATGGGGCAGTCATATAGTCTGTGGGGAGGTAAAGTCTCTGCGCCCTTTTTACTGAAAACGTCCATAAATTGATGATAGACTTCGGGCACCGCCTGTCGGATCTCGGTGTCTGTCTCCAAGCAGAGCAGAGAAGAAGGGTCCGTCTTGATGGCTGGAAGACAATACTGATGACAATAGGCAGATGGAAACTCAATTCTTCCAGTGAACCAATTTATCAAGGGGTTGTGGGCCTTCAACCAGGGCATGCCAAGGATTATGGGAAAGAGTGGAGACTCGATAATGTCCAGACACAGGTGCTCCTGGTGGTCCCCAGCGATGGTGACATGAAGGGGGGATGTTTCCTGGGTTACAGGTCCGGATCTCAGAGAGGAACCGTCGGCCAAATAGATTGGAAGTTCCTTGGCCCTAGGCCGAAGGGGAATGTTGTTTCTCAAGGCAAAGGATAGGTCCATAAAACCGCTACAGGCCCCAGAGTCAATAATCGCGTTGACACTGATAGTCTTTCCGGAGAACTGTAAAAGAAGAGGCACAGCCAGGTGAGAGATAGTACTGGTACTAGGCGGAGTAGGAGAAGAGGCAGGAGGTATAAGAAGGCACTTACGCGACTTGGCGGGGCAAGTGCGAACATAATGTCCAGATCCCCCGCAATAGAGGCACAGGTTACCAGTTCTTCGGCGTTGGCGCTCCTCGGGGGTCAGAGATGGACGAAGTAGACCCAGCTGCATAGGTTCCGATAAATCCGGGGAAGAAGGACCAGGAAGGACCGGTGGATTGGAACTTGGAACCCGTGGCAACATCCAGACTGGGCGAGAGGTGGAAGAAGAACGCTCCAGACGGCGCTCTCTTAAACGCCTGTCGATCTGGACAGAGAGGTCGATGAGCGCTTCAAGGGTCTCAGGGGTTCCTACACGGGCCAGTTCGTCTTTCAATGCCTCCGAGAGTCCCATGCGGAACTGGGAGCCGAGAGCTGAGTTGTTCCACTCCGTGTCGGCGCTCCAGCGCCTGAACTCAGACACATAGTCCTCTACTGGCCTGCGACCTTGTTGGAGTACGTGCAAAGCTGCTTCTGCGGTAGCAGCAAGCTGGGGGTCCTCATATAGACGAGACATGGCTTGGAAGAAAGCATCTAAGGAGTCCAGAGAGGGGTCTTTCCGTTCAAGAAGGCGATGTGCCCAGGCCTGGGGTTCGTCGGTTAGCAGGGAGATAACGAACCCTACTTTCGTTGCCTCGAGAGAGAAGGTCCGGGGTTGAAGGGCGAAGAAGAGCTCGCAGGAATTCCGGAAGGCCCTGAACTTATTCCGGTTACCGGAGAAACGGTCTGGTGTAGGGACCCTTGGCTCTGGCGGCAACATGACCACTGAAGGTGGGCCTGGAGGTCCAGGGGCAACTGGAGCTGCGGCAGATAGGGCTTGAACCCGTTCTTCCAAACGACCGTAGCCTTCTTGCAGGTTCTTCACGGCCTGGGTGAGGCCAGCTAGATGGTGGCAAAGTTCATCCATTGGAGACGCTCCCTGCGAGGGCTCGGACATGGCTGTCCTGTACTGTCACGTACCTGGTTGGAGAGCCCAAGCGTGCAGGGAGCGGCGCCTCGTAAGCCTCCGGCTTGAGAGCCCCTGGAGATGGGAACAGGGATTCAGGAGTCCGGAGGACACAAGTGCCAGGCTGGATAGCTGGTAGTGGGTGGCCGGAGCAGATGGTAGACTGGAACGGCAGGTGCAACCAGCGCTGGATGCTGGACAGGAACTGCTGGACAGCTGGCACAGGTGAACAGGCAGGAACTGCAGAAGTAGTCAGCGCTGGACTTTAGGCAGACTGGCAGGCGTGGTCAGGGACGAGCTGGGTCGGCAACAATCGGGCAGCGAAGGTACAAGGCAGAAGGCAGAAGCGTGGTCAATCAGGCAAAGGGTCGGAGGCAGGCGGCTAACAGGCAAGGTCCAGGAACAGGCCGGGTACAGAATCAGGAACACACACACAGGAACGGATAGCAGGAGTCTCGGAAACGCTGTAGACAGGACAGCACCGAGGAGCAGGAGCAGGTTCCTTAAGTAGGCAACTGGGCGCCAAGAACGGTCGCACGGTACGTTTGCGTACCCCCGCGGGTAACCGTGCTCCCGTTCGTGACCCCGCGTACCCGCGTACGCCCGTTCGTCTCGTCGCGCACCCGCGTGCGCCCGCTCGTGTCAACGCGCACCCGCGTGCGCCTGTTGGGGACTACGTGCACTCGCGTGCGTTCGTTAGCGCCAACCCGCGTCCGAAGGCACCGACGATCCCCTCGTACAGGGAACCTGCGGGTAAGTCTTCCTTGGGCGACTGGGATAGTGGAACGACCGTGACACTGGGACACAGGCGGCCAGGCTGCACAGTGTCTTGGTTGCTAGCACACAGGAGGTCAGGCTGCACAGAGTCTTTAGTTGCTAGGACACAGGAGGCCAGGCTGCACAGAGTCTTTAGTTGCTAGGACACAGGAGGCCAGGCCGCACAGAGTCTTTAGTTGCTAGGACACAGGAGGCCAGGCCGCACAGAGTCTTTAGTTGCTAGGACACAGGAGGCCAGGCCGCACAGAGTCTTTGGTTGCTCAACACATAAAGCCCCAAAATTGAGTACTGCTTAATACAGCATCCAGCCCCTTCCAACTGCAGCACATTTCAGCCTGCCATCGACTATGACAGTTTGCAGGCAGTGGGGCTGCACTTGTGCCTCCTGGACATACTAAACCCCGGTATGGGAAGCACACGGGCTTAAAGTGGTTGTATGCTCAATTTTTTAACTTTTACCTACAGGAAAGCCTATAATAAGGCTTACCTGTAGGTAAAAAAAATATCTCCTAAACCTGTACGGTTTAGGAGATATTCCCCCTCGGTATGCGCCACTGACTGCAGCGGCGCATGCGCACAAGGGGGTTCTCGCCGTGAAAATCCGGCAGCGGCCGACCGGCCGGACTGAAATCTCCCGCGCGCATGCGCGGGAGTGACGATATCGCGGCTCCGGCCACTCACAGCGCCGGAGCCGCGATACCCGGAAGAAACGCAGAGGAAGCATGTCAGCTTCCTTGGCGTGGATCGGGCCAGATGTCGGGGCCTCGTTCTAAGGTAAGTATTTCATAATGAGCTAGTATGCGGTGCATACTAGCTCATTATGCCTTTTGCTTTGCAGGTTTAAAAAAATAAAAATAAATTTGCGGGTTTACTACCGCTTTAACACCTAATGTGCACATAGCCTTCCACTTCCCAGATACCTTCTCCTGTGTTTAACCCCTTTATGGCAGCATTGGGTGCAGGTATACAGAGTCTTGGATTGCTTGAACCCAGACAGCTTTGGATGCTATGGATGAAGGTAACCAAGCTGTACAGAGTCAGTCATTGTTAGGAGACAGGTTGCCGAGGTGTACAGAGTCTTTGTTGCGAGGATGCAGGCGGCCAAGCTGTACAGAGTGTTTGGTTGCTATGATGCAGTAGCCAAACTGTACATAGTCTTTGGTTGCTAGGACACAGTGGCCCAAGTATACAGAGATTTGGGCTGCTAGGACCCAGGCAGCGGAGCTATGCAGTGGCTTTAAGAATGCAGGTGACCAAGTTGTACAGTCTTTGGTTGCTAGGGCGCAGGAGGCTGAGCTGTACAGGGGCTTTGGCTGTTAAGAGGCAGGCGGCCGAGCTGTAAAGAATCTTTGGTTGTTAGGACACAGGTGACCATGCTATACAGTGTCATTCATTGCCTGGAAACAGGCTGCCAAGGTAAACAGAGTCTTTGTTGCTAGGACGCAGGTGGCCAAGCTGTACAGAGTCTTTGGTTGCTATGATGCAGTAGCTGTATTGTACATAGTCTTTGGTTGCTAGGACACAGTGGCCCAAGTATACAGAGTCTTGGGTTGCTAGGATCCAAGAAGTGGAGCTATGCAGAGGCTTTTAAGATGCAGTTGACCAAGCTGTACAGAGTCTTTTGTTTGCTAGGAAGTAGGCTGTACATAGTCTTTGTTACTAGGACGCAGGTGGCTGAGCTGTACAGGGTCTTTGGTTGTTAGGAGGCAGGCGGCCGAGCTGTAGAGAGTCTTTGGTTGTTAGGACACAGGTGGCTGAGCTGTAGAGAGTCTATGGTTGTTAGGAACCAGGTAGCCAAGCTGTAAAGAGTCTTTTGTTTGCTATGATGCAGGTGGTTGAGCTGTACAGAGTCTTTGGTTGCTAGGATGTATATGGCTGAATTGTGCAGATTATTTGGTTACCAGGAGGCAGGAAGCCAAGCTGTACAGTCTTTGCTTGCTAGGATGCTAGTGGCTGAGCTGTGCGGAGTATATGGTTGCTAAGACGCTGATGGATGAGCTGTGAATAGTCTTTGGTTGCTAGGACGCTGTTGTATCGGTAACATTCTTGGGTGTCTTGCTGCAGTTTTCTTAAATATATAAAACTTGAATAGAGACCATTCATTCTGGTTGGTGTTTCTTTTTATTATCCAAGGTATTATTTAAAAATATTAGCATGTATGCTATTTGTATGTGTAGCACCCTGTAGTTTAGGCAGGGAGCTCCTCACAAATTTACTTGCCAGGAGTAGTTATTCTGGTTGATTGCTAGAGATCTATAGAATTTCTCCCTAAGTTTGGCCTTGTTGCACTTTTCTCTTCTACCACTAGGTGGCCGGGCTATAAGAAGGGCAACCCAAGGTCAGGCTATGGGTATATGGGGTATCTCAGCCAATGGGCAGGGGTTTTCTTGAATCTCTTGGCCTGCTGGGAGCACCTATATATTTGAGTGGAGTCAGGTGATCGATGTTCTGTGCCACCTGGACGGCTGTCTGGGTGGGCGTGTGTCATACGCCTCAGGCTGCTAGGCCGGAGATTGGGCCTACCCCAGGGGCATCTGGATGCCAGGCTGTGTGAGGGACTATCCAGAAGTAAGAGTGCAGAGCAGGGTTGGAGTTGCGGCTTGCAATCCACCCAGAAGTGAAGGTTCTGCCAGCCTGAGAACCTGTCATGGTCGGGGGTAGAAGGGAAGCTGTCGCCACTAACAGACCGACCACCTTATTGCCAGGGACCACAGTGAGTAACTGAAGCAAGTACCAGAACCACATTCTCACCGAACGGGCACGGTGGGGAATCTGGAAACTTCAGGCGGTGATCAAGTCAGGGACCCAACCTGCTGAGGAGACGCTTGCAGAGCAGCCTTGTGAGTCAAGCCGGGGACCGAGCCGGTGAGCGAGGGTCGAAGCTTGAGAAGTATCTGGAGTGCCAAGCTGGGGACCCAGCAGGGAAGCGTGAGTGACGCTTGAGGGAGATACCAAGCCTTGGAGGAGCTCAAGGGATTCAGAGTCAGTGAGTCAGAGGGTTCTAGTGAGAGACCGGGAGCTCAGTGTTGAAGAACTACAAGAAGCAATGCTAGTGAAGCTGAAGGAACTGTTACGTTTGAATTAGGATCAGTTAAAGACTGTTGCGACAGGAGACAGCATTCCTGCACGTGCAGATGTGCTGTGGGGTGTCCTGGCCCTAACCCTCGTTCCCCCAAAAATCCAGACTGTTAAAATAAATAAAACCTCTTTTACCTCCAAGAAGTGTCCGGTGCCCAATGACTTTCAGCATCTTTGCGCCCACTATGCCTCACAACCCACCACATACAGAAGGATGTCAGCTTTCTTTGGCCTTGGAGGTCCTCATTACCCTGGAAGAGACTTTGCTACATATGGAAGAAGAACTTCTCTATTGGAGCCTTGTAGAGTAACCTTGTGCTTGTTTATCAAAGGACAGACATGACAGAACTCCCAATGTTATCTCACGGTGGAGCTTCATTCCCCGACATCTCCTTCTAAGTTCTTAGTAATTGTATTCTTCAAACTTTACTGATTCAATAAAAAGAACATTTTTTTTTTTTCTATGAAATCCTTCAGTTTGGGGCGCCAGTTACCATCTGTGGTGTAAATTCACTTTCACAACTTTTCAAACGCCGCAATTCTTTTTATTTTTTTTTTTATTTTTTTTTAGAATTATAGATCTTCAACAATATTGGATTTCTGCCTCAGTTAACAGACAGCCCAGCTGATGTTCATTATCACGACTGAATACTGGACAATATGTGTATTCGGAATGTACCGAATATTACCGGGCTCAATTCACCGAGATAACACACCGGGATAAGGCGCCTCATTTTAGGAAAAAAAAAAAGTGACAATTATTTTAACCCCTTCAATACCGGGCCATTTCATCAATTTCCTGCTATTAAATAAATAAAAAAAAAAATAATAAAATAAAAAAAAAAAACTGTATTATTATTTATTATTAGTTGGTTCCATTCCATTTGTTTGGATTCGTTATTTTGGATAATTCGTAACTTCCGAATAAATTCGTATTCGTTACGTTCACAAACAGCCAAATTTGAAAGGAAATTCCAATACCTGTAATTTAATAGTTATTATTAATTAGTCAGTTATTCTTTTTGGATTTTTCAGATTTTCGAATTTACGATCATAACGAATGACCGGAAAAAAAAAACAACCCAAAAAAAGAATGAAACAAAAACAAAAACGAACAAATTTTTTGGCAGTGCACATGTCTAGAATCTATTTTTGCATGGGGTCTATTGTTGCTGGGGGGGGGGGGGGGTTGTCTTTTGTTGCTTTTTTTTTCTATTTTACTGCTGCTTTTTTTCTATTTCACTGCTTTTCTTGTTATCATTAACACACTCCGTACAAATTACTGGGAGGTGGAACCAAGGAATGGCCCTTGTAGGTAGGTTGGGGGTGGAACCAAGGAATGGTGCTTGTAGGTGGGTAGGGGGTGGAACCAAGGAATGGTGCTTGTAGGTGGGTAGGGGGTGGAACCAAGGAATGGCGCTTGTAGGTGGGTTGGGGGTGGCACCAAGGAATGGCGCTTGTAGGTGGGTTGGGGGTGGAACCAAGGAATGGTGCTTGTAGGTGGGTAGGGGGTGGAACCAAGGAATGGTGCTTGTAGGTGGGTTGGAGTGGAACCAAGGAATGGTGCTTGTGGGTAGGTACAGGGGGAACCTAGGAATGGTGCTTGTAGATGGATAGGGAGTGGAACCAAGGAATGGTGCTTGTAGGTAAGGGGGGGGGGGGACCAAGGAATGGTGCTTGTAGGTGAGTAGGGGGTGGAACCAAGGAATGACACTTGTAAGTGGGCTGGGGGTAGAAGCAAGGAATGGTGCTTGTAGGTAGGTAGGGGGTAGAACCAAGGAATGGTGCTGGTAGGTGGGTAGGAGGAGAAACCAATGAATGATGCTTGTAGGTAGGTAGGGGGTGAAACCAAGGAATGGTGCTTGTAGGTGGGTAGGGGGTGAAACCAAGGAATGGTGCTTGTAGGTGGGTAGAGGTTGGAATCAAGGAATGGTGCTTGTAGGTGGGTAGGGGGTGGAACCAAAGAATGGTGCTTGTAGGTGGGTAAGGGGTGGAACCAAGGAATGGTGCTTGTAGGTGGGTAGGGGGTGAAACCAAGGAATGGTGCTTGTAGGTGGGTAGGGGGTGGAACCAAAGAATGGTGCTTGTAGGTGGGTAGAGGTTGGAATCAAGGAATGGTGCTTGTAGGTGGGTAGGGGGTGAAACCAAGGAATGGTGCTTGTAGGTGGGTAAGGGGTGGAACCAAGGAATGGTGCTTGTAGGTGGGTAGCGGGTGGAACCAAGGAATGGTGCTTGTAGGTGGGTAGGGGGTGGAACCAAGGAAAAGGGCTTGTAGGTAAGGGGGGGGAACCAAGGAATGGTGCTTGTAGGTGAGTAGGGGGTGGAACCAAGGAATGACACTTGTAGGTGGGCTGGGGGTAGAAGCAAGGAATGGTGCTTGTAGGTAGGTAGGGGGTAGAACCAAGGATTGGTGCTGGTAGGTGGGTAGGAGGAGAAACCAATGAATGATGCTTGTAGGTAGGTAGGGGGTGGAACCAAGGAATGGTGCTTGTAGGTGGGTAGGGGGTGAAACCAAGGAATGGTGCTTGTAGGTGGGTAGAGGTTGGAATCAAGGAATGGTGCTTGTAGGTGGGTAGGGGGTGGAACCAAGGAATGGTGCTTGTAGGTGGGTAGGGGGTGAAACCAAGGAATGGTGCTTGTAGGTGGGTAGAGGTTGGAATCAAGGAATGGTGCTTGTAGGTGGGTAAGGGGTGGAACCAAGGAATGGTGCTTGTAGGTGGGTAGCGGGTGGAACCAAGGAATGGCGCTTGTAGGTGGGTAGGGGGTGGAACCAAGGAAAAGGGCTTGTAGGTGGGTATGGATTGGAACCAAGGAATGGTGCTTGTAGGGGGTGGAACCAAGGAATGGCACTTGTAGGTGGGTTGGGGGTAGAAGCAAGGAATGGTGCTTGTAGGTTGGTAGGGGGTAGAAGCAAGGAATGGTGCTTGTAGGTGGGTAGGAGGAGAAACCAAGGAATGGTGCTTGTAGGTGGGTAGAGGTTGAAATCAAGGAATGGTGCTTGTAGGTGGGTAGGGGGTGGAACCAAGGAATGGTGCTTGTAGGTGGGTAGGGGGTGAAACCAAGGAATGGTGCTTGTAGGTGGGTAGGGGGTGGAACCAAGGAATGGTGTTTGTAGGGGGTGGAACCAATGAATGGTGCTTGTAGGTGGGTAGGGGTGGAACCAAGGAATGGTGTTTGTAGGGGGTGGAACCAATGAATGGTGCTTGTAGGTGGGTAGGGGTGGAACCAAGGAATGGTGTTTGTAGGTGGTTAGGGGGTAGAACCAAGGAATGGTGCTTGTAGGTGGGTAAGAGGAGAAACCAAAGAATGGTGCTTGTAGGTAGGTAGGGGGTGGAACCAAGGAATGGTGCTTGTAGGTGGGTAGGGGTGAAACCAAGGAATGGTGCTTGTAGGTGGGTAGAGGTTGGAATCAAGGAATGGTGCTTGTAGGTAGGTAGGGGGTGGAACCAAGGAATGGTGCTAGTAGGTGGGTAGGGGTGGAACCAAGGAATGGTGCTTGTAGTTGAGTAGGGGTGGAACCAAGGAATGGTGCTTGTAGGTGGGTAGGGGGTGGAACCAAGGAAAAGGGCTTGTAGGTAAGGGGGGGGGGGGAACCAAGGAATGGTGCTTGTAGGTGAGTAGGGGGTGGAACCAAGGAATGACACTTGTAGGTGGGCTGGGGGTAGAAGCAAGGAATGGTGCTTGTAGGTAGGTAGGGGGTAGAAGCAAGGAATGGTGCTGGTAGGTGGGTAGGAGGAGAAACCAATGAATGATGCTTGTAGGTAGGTAGGGGGTGGAACCAAGGAATGGTGCTTGTAGGTGGGTAGGGGGTGAAACCAAGGAATGGTGCTTGTAGGTGGGTAGAGGTTGGAATCAAGGAATGGTGCTTGTAGGTGGGTAGGGGGTGGAACCAAGGAATGGTGCTTGTAGGTGGGTAGGGGGTGAAACCAAGGAATGGTGCTTGTAGGTGGGTAGAGGTTGGAATCAAGGAATGGTGCTTGTAGGTGGGTAAGGGGTGGAACCAAGGAATGGTGCTTGTAGGTGGGTAGCGGGTGGAACCAAGGAATGGCGCTTGTAGGTGGGTAGGGGGTGGAACCAAGGAAAAGGGCTTGTAGGTGGGTATGGATTGGAACCAAGGAATGGTGCTTGTAGGGGGTGGAACCAAGGAATGGCACTTGTAGGTGGGTTGGGGGTAGAAGCAAGGAATGGTGCTTGTAGGTTGATAGGGGGTAGAAGCAAGGAATGGTGCTTGTAGGTGGGTAGGAGGAGAAACCAAGGAATGGTGCTTGTAGGTGGGTAGAGGTTGAAATCAAGGAATGGTGCTTGTAGGTGCGTAGGGGGTGGAACCAAGGAATGGTGCTTGTAGGTGGGTAGGGGGTGAAACCAAGGAATGGTGCTTGTAGTTGGGTAGGGGGTGAAACCAAGGAATGGTGCTTGTAGGTGGGTAGGGGTGGAACCAAGGAATGGTGTTTGTAGGGGGTGGAACCAATGAATGGTGCTTGTAGGTGGGTAGGGGTGGAACCAAGGAATGGTGTTTGTAGGGGGTGGAACCAATGAATGGTGCTTGTAGGTGGTTGGGGGTGGAACCAAGGAATGGTGCTTGTAGGTGGTTAGGGGGTAGAACCAAGGAATGGTGCTTGTAGGTGGGTAGGAGGAGAAACCAAAGAATGGTGTTTGTAGGTAGGTAGGGGGTGGAACCAAGGAATGGTGCTTGTAGGTGGGTAGGGGTGAAACCAAGGAATGGTGCTTGTAGGTGGGTAGAGGTTGGAATCAAGGAATGGTGCTTGTAGGTAGGTAGGGGGTGGAACCAAGGAATGGTGCTAGTAGGTGGGTAGGGGTGGAACCAAGGAATGGTGCTTGTAGTTGAGTAGGGGTGGAACCAAGGAATGGTGCTTGTAGGTGGGTAGCGGGTGGAACCAAGGAATGGCGCTTGTAGGTGGGTAAGGGGTGGAACCAAGGAATGGTGCTTGTAGGTGGGTAGGGGGTGGAACCAAGGAATGGTGCTTGTAGGTGGGTAGGGGTGGAACCAAAGAATGGTGTTTGTAGATGGGTTGGGGGTGGAACCAAGGAATGGTGCTTGTAGATGGGTTGGGGTTGGAACCAAGGAACGGTGCTTGTAGGTGGGTAGGGGTGGAACCAAGGAATGGTGGTTGTAGATGGGTTGGGGTTGGAACCAAGGAATGGTGCTTGTAGATGGGTTGGGGTTGGAACCAAGGAATGGTGCTTGTAGATGGGTTGGGGTTGGAACCAAGGAATGGTGCTTGTAGATGGGTTGGGGTTGGAACCAAGGAATGGCACTTGTAGGTGGGTTGGGGGTAGAAGCAAGGAATGGTGCTTGTAGGTTGGTAGGGGGTAGAAGCAAGGAATGGTGCTTGTAGGTGGGTAGGAGGAGAAACCAAGGAATGGTGCTTGTAGGTGGGTAGAGGTTGAAATCAAGGAATGGTGCTTGTAGGTGGGTAGGGGGTGGAACCAAGGAATGGTGTTTGTAGGGGGTGGAACCAATGAATGGTGCTTGTAGGTGGTTGGGGGTGGAACCAAGGAATGGTGCTTGTAGGTGGTTAGGGGGTAGAACCAAGGAATGGTGCTTGTAGGTGGGTAGGAGGAGAAACCAAAGAATGGTGCTTGTAGGTAGGTAGGGGGTGGAACCAAGGAATGGTGCTTGTAGGTGGGTAGGGGTGAAACCAAGGAATGGTGCTTGTAGGTGGGTAGAGGTTGGAATCAAGGAATGGTGCTTGTAGGTAGGTAGGGGGTGGAACCAAGGAATGGTGCTAGTAGGTGGGTAGGGGTGGAACCAAGGAATGGTGCTTGTAGTTGAGTAGGGGTGGAACCAAGGAATGGTGCTTGTAGGTGGGTAGGGGGTGGAACCAAGGAAAAGGGCTTGTAGGTAAGGGGGGGGGGGGAACCAAGGAATGGTGCTTGTAGGTGAGTAGGGGGTGGAACCAAGGAATGACACTTGTAGGTGGGCTGGGGGTAGAAGCAAGGAATGGTGCTTGTAGGTAGGTAGGGGGTAGAACCAAGGAATGGTGCTGGTAGGTGGGTAGGAGGAGAAACCAATGAATGATGCTTGTAGGTAGGTAGGGGGTGGAACCAAGGAATGGTGCTTGTAGATGGGTTGGGGTTGGAACCAAGGAATGGTGCTTGTAGGTGGGTAGGCGGTGAAACCAAGGAATGGTGCTTGTAGGTGGTTAGAGGTTGGAATCAAGGAATGGTGCTTGTAGGTGGGTAGGCGGTGAAACCAAGGAATGGTGCTTGTAGGTGGGTAGGGGTGGAACCAAGGAATGGTGTTTGTAGATGGGTTGGGGGTGGAACCAAGGAATGGTGCTTGTAGATGGGTTGGGGGTGGAACCAAGGAATGGTGCTTGTAGATGGGTTGGGGTTGGAACCAAGGAACGGTGCTTGTAGGTGGGTAGGGGGTGGAACCAAGGAATGGTGCTTGTAGGTGGGTAGAGGTTGGAATCAAGGAATGGTGCTTGTAGATGGGTTGGGGTTGAAACCAAGGAATGGTACATGTGGGTGGGTAGGGGATGGAACCATGGAATGGTGCCCTGAGGTGGGTAGAAGTGGAGAAAAGGGGCGACCCAATGTAGTAGTACAGTTCCTGCACCTATTCTCTGAGAAAAAAAGCCCCGGGGATCACATTCTGAGCAGGGTGTCTACAGCCATAGCCACATAGTTTGAGAATGCCACAAATATTAATTTTCAAAGTCTGCAGCTTCAGTCTTCTTCGCTCTTTTTGTCAGATATTACTATGATATACTGAAGTATAATTACAAGCGTTTCATAAGTGTCAATTGTCAAGTTTAGGCAAAGAGTCAATATTTGCAGTGGTGACCCTTCTTTTTCAAGACCTCTGCAATTCCCCCGGCATGCCGTCACTCAACTTCTGGGCCACATCCTGACTGATGCATAATCAATGCTTGGAGTTTGTCAGCATTTGTGGGTTTTTTTTTTTGTTCACCCGCCTCTTGAGGACTGACCACAAGTTCTCAATGTGATTAAAATCTGGGGAGTTTCCTGGCCATGGACCCAAAATGTTGATGTTTTGTTCCCTAAGCCACTTAGTTATCACTTTGGATTTATGGCGAGGTGCTCCATCATGCTGGAAAAGGCATTGTTCCTCACCAAACTTGGATGGTTGGGAGTAGGGATGAGCTTCGTGTTCGAGTCGAACGTACGTTCGACTCGAACATTGGCTGTTCGTCCGTTCGGCGAAATCCGAACACTTGGTCCGTTCGCGTCAAAATTCGCATGGCGCTCACGGCCCACAATGCACTGCGATGGCGCAGTGCATTGCTGGCTCATGATTGGCCAAGCATGCACTGTGACCCCGCATGCTTGGCCAATCGCAGCGCCAGCAGCGAGGAGAGCCATGATTGGCCACAGGCAGGATGCCTGTGGCCAATCATAGCTGAGGCTGTGTAGTGCACCCCCCACACTATATAAGGCCGCCATTGAGGCGGCCTCGTGTAGTGTGTTAGCATCTGAAGCAGTGGGTGTTCTGTGTACCTTCAACACAGTACACACCGATCGTTTTTGGCTGATTTCCTATCTTGCTGTTGTGTAGTGGTTATTGTCTGTGCCCTGACCGCAGTATACACCACTATATTCACTATTCACTTCACTATTTTTATATATCTTTTATAATAGAGCTTGCAGTCAGTAGTGTTAGGAGATAGTGCGTGCTGTCTGCGTGCTCTGTACCCAGTACATACCGCTATATCCACCTACATAGCTGTTCTCTATTTGAGCCCAATTGCCATCTGCAGGAGTTAGTGGGTGTTGTGTGCCTCCAGCACAATATAAACTACCCAACTGCTGTTTTACCCAACTCCCTTCAGGCCATTACCATGTCTGGAAGGCCAGCAAGGAGAGGCAGACAGGCGCGAGCCGATAAAAGAGGGCAAGCAGGCTCTGTGTCTAGAGACAACAGTGCTGGTCGTGGACGCGGTGCATTGTCATCAGCACGTGGCCATGGGACATGCTTGTCCTTCTTTTCGGCAGCTGGACATGTTGAACCGCAACATGCCAACGACTTGGTAGAGTGGATGACCAAGCCCTCTTCATCCTCCTCATCCTCTCTCACCCAGTCTCAGGGTAGTCGCAAAGCAGCTGCCAACGCATCGTCTTCCCTCCTCTCAATGTCATCATCAGTGACTCCTTCTCTAGACCCACCACGTCCTCCTGAGGAGTCTCCTGAACTCTTTGAGCACAGTGTTGGGTACATGCTCCAGGAGGATGCCCAGTGTTTTGTGGGCTCTGATGATGACACTCAGCTAGAGGAAGGCAGTAGCGTGAGCGCAGAGAGAGAGGATGCTCAAGAAGGACAGCAATCTGGCAGTCATGTTCCACAAGCTGCAGCATACTGCCAGGTTTGCTACAGCGATGAAGAGGGAGGGGATGATGAGGGCACTGACTCCACGTGGGTGCCTGGAAGGAGGGAGGAGGAGGAGGAGGAGGAGGCACATGTCCAACAAGGCAGGATGCCCTCCGGGGGCCAGCTTAGGGGCAGCACACCGACTGATCACACCGCAGAGCTCCGCCTGTGCAGAGCGCTTCCTCTGCGCGTTATTCTAAAAGTTCTTTGGTGTGGGCCTTCTTTGAGACGAGTGCATCAGATCGCACTGCTGCTATTTGCAACATATGTCTCAAGCGTATCTCACGTGGCCAAAACATCAGCCGCTTGGGCACCACATGCTTGACCAGACATATGTTGACCTGCCATGCAGCTCGTTGGCAAGCGTACCTCAAAGACCCACACCAAAGAACAAAGCGGACCTCTCCTTGCTCCTCATCAGCTGGCATCTCCAACCCCACTAGACCTTCAGTCCTCTCTGAAACCTGCTCTGAGAGGAATGAAGGTGTAGAATTAGGTGTGTCACAGCCAAGTGCTTCCGGGAACTCTGCTAGCGGTACACCCACGTCCGATTATAGCAGGCAAATGTCCCTGCCCCAGCTGCTGGACCGGCGGAAGAAGTTTACTCCCAGCCATCCACATGCCCAGCGGTTGAATGCTAGCTTGGCTAAATTGCTAGCACTTCAACTGCTGCCTTTTCAGTTGGTAGACTCGGCCCCCTTCCATGAGTTTGTACAATGTGCGGTTCCTCAGTGGCAGGTCCCCAAACGCCACTTTTTCTCACGGAAGGCGATTCCGGCTCTCTACCGGCATGTGGAAGGCAATGTCCTTGCCTCGCTGGACAGGGCGGTCAGCGGTAAGGTGCATATTACCGCTGACTCATGGTCCAGCAGGCATGGACAGGGACGTTACCTGTCTTTCACGGCCCATTGGGTCACTCTTCTGGCTGCTGGGAAGGATGCAGGACAAGGTGCAGTAGTGTTGGAGGTTGTTCCGCCACCACGCCTCCAAAATGCTACTATTGGTTGTGACACACCTCTCTCCTCCACCCCCTCCTCTTCTTCTTCCTCCATGGCCTCTTCCAGTGCTCTGTCCTCAGAACCAGCGGTGCTCCGTAGGCGTTGCAGGGGCTACGCAAGTACGCAGGCAAAACGATGCCATGCCGTGCTTGCGCTGGTTTGTTTGGGGGACAGGAGCCACACTGGGGCGGATGTTTTGTCAGCTCTGCAGGGGCAGGCCGAGAGGTGGTTGACGCCACGCCAGCTTAAGCCAGGAATGGTGGTTTGCGACAATGGCACCAACCTCCTCTCCGCCCTCCGAAAGGGAAAACTGACCCATGTGCCCTGTGTAGCTCACGTCCTTAACCTGGTGGTGCAGCGGTTCTTGGGCAGGTACCCCGGCTTACAGGATGTCCTGAAGCAGGCCAGGAAAGTCTGTGTGCATTTCCGCCGATCATTTAATGCCTGTGCTCGGCTGGCTGAGCTCCAAAAGGAGTTGAACCTGCCCAAGAACCGCCTTATATGTGACATGCCCACCAGGTGGAACTCAACGTTGGCCATGCTGCAGCGGCTGCACATGCAGCAGAGGGCCATCAATGAGTACCTGTGCGACTACGGCACCAGGACAGGGTTAGGGGAGCTTGGTTTTTTCTCACCACGCCAGTGGGGCATGATCAGGGATGCATGCACTGTCCTGTCACCGTTTGAGGAGGCCACAAGGATGGTGAGCAGTGACAGTGCATGCATCAGTGACACTGTACCTCTTGTCCACCTCTTGGAGCATACGCTGCGTGGAATAATGGACAGGGCACTTGAGGCAGAACAGAGGCAGGAAGAGGAGGACTTCCTTGCCTCTCAAGGCCCCCTTTATCCAGACAGTGTTCCTGCTGTGCCACCCATCACACAGGAAGAGGATGAGGAGGAGGAAGAGGAGGAGGAGGATGATTGTGTCAGCATGGAGGTGGAGGCTGGCACTCAGCATCAGCATCAGCAGCAGCAGTCTTATAGGGATGATTTACAGTCCCAAGAAACACGTGGACTTGTACGTGGCTGGGAGGAGGTAGCTGCGGATCATGTTGTCCTTAGTGACCCAGAGGACTCCGGACTGAATGCCTCAGCTAACCTACGCTGCATGGCCTCCCTGATCCTGCAAAGCCTGCGGAAGGATCCTCGTATTCTTCGGATCAAGGAGAGGGACCATTACTGGCTGGCCACTCTCCTTGATCCACGGTACAAGGGTAAGGTTGCCGACCTTATCTTGCCATCGCAGAGGGAGCAGAGGATGAGACATCTCCGGGAGGCCGTGCAGAAAGCTCTGTGCAACGCGTTCCCAGAGACTGGGAGGTTACAAACTCCTGGTCCTGGACAACGTGTTGCTGAGGCATCGGTCAGAAGGAGCGGTGGAGAAGGTGGCCGTCTGACTGATGCTTTCAGACAATTTTTTAGTCCGCGGCCCCAAGGTATGATTGGTTCCAGCACCCATCGCCAGCGTCTGATTTACATGGTGCAGGAATACCTAGGGGCAAGGTCAGACTTGGACACCTTTCCCACCGAAAATCCTCTGGCTTACTGGGTCTTGAGGATGGATCACTGGCCAGAGCTTGCACAGTATGCAATTGAGCTACTGGCCTGTCCTGCATCCAGCGTTCTTTCGGAACGCACCTTCAGTTCTGCTGGTGGCTTCGTTACCGATCACAGGGTGCGCCTGTCCACCGAATCAGTTGATCGACTGACCTTCATCAAGATGAATCAGTCTTGGATCACCCACAGCTACCAAGCACCTGAAGCTGATGTAACCGAATAATTTTTTTTGAAATACCACATCCCTTCAAGACTGCCTATGCTGATGCTGAGTGACTGTCCTGTTATGTTGATTGTCTATCCTCTTCCTCCTCCGCTGATATGTTGGAAGAACATTTTTGGTTCTGGGTGATGCCAGCAGCCCAATTTTTCTGCCCCTGTTTAACAGGGTCGTTTAATTACAATTTTTGATGCAATGCTTTGCAGCAGGGCTAATTCCTGCAATAAAACTAGAGTATATGGCAGAGGTTGCAGTGTGGTGGCACCAGCACCAGTGCCTAAGGCCCAATTTTTCTGCCCCTGTTTAACAGGGGCGTTTAAGTACAATTTTTGATGCAATGCTTTGCAGCAGGGCTAATTCCAGCAAAAAAACTAGAGTATATGGAAGAGGTTGCAGTGTGGTGGCACCAGCAGCAGTGCCTAAGGCCAAATTTTTCTGCCGCCGTTTAACAGGGACATGTAATTACAATTCTTGATATAATATTTCACAGGAGGGCCCCTTCCTGTGCCCACCCAGAGTAACTGTGAGGACTTACAGTGTTGTGGCACCAGCACCACAACCACCAAAGGTCAATTTTTCTACCACTGTTCAACAATGGCATGTAATTATAATTCTTGATATAATCGTTCACAGCAGGGCGCTCCAGCGCCCACCAAGAGTCACTTTGAGGGCTTACAATGTTGTGGCAAAACCAACACCTTGTTCCGCCATTTCTGCAGAGCATATAGGGCAGGCCCCCTACTTTCAAACATCCAACTTACAAACATCTCCTACTTGCAAACGGAAGGAGACAACAGCAAGTGAGATGAAAAAAGATGGACGACAAAACAAATTATACAGGGGTGATAACCCTTCCCTATGTTTTCCAAAAAGCTTAAAAATAGTTTTTTTGACTGGAGCTACACTTTAAAAATGTACTAGTTGAAAAATACAAACAGATTCAACTTAACACAACAAACCTACACAGGCCCTGTCTTGTTTGCACCGCCTGTATACTGCTGTTCTGAGTATATAGGGCCTGGGGGCCACACGCATTTCCTTTTTTTAATATGGGTACAGGGTTCCCCTTAATATGCGTACAAGACCCAAATAGGCTGGTAATGGGCAGGGAGGGCTACCCATGCCATTTTTCTCAATGATTTTCAACCATATTGCAGGAACCAGATATAACATTAAAACCGCAAGCAGTTTTAAATGGTGTTATTTCTGTTTAATGTCATTTTGTGCAGGGACTGTTCTAAACACGGGAAACACGTGGCACTTCACAGGCATACTACAGACACCCCCCAGGCACCATATTTAAAGGAATATTTCACTTTTTTTTTTCACTTTAATCATCATTAAAATCAGTGCTCCCGCCAAAACGGCCATTTTTAAAACTTTTTTTTGCAGTGACCCATGTCCCCTGAGGCAGGAGTCAGGTCCCCAAACCCTTTTTAGGACAATATCTTGCATATTAGCCGTTAAAATTAGCACTTTCCATTTCGAACGTTCGAGTCCCATAGACTTCAATGGGGTTCTAAGGTTCGTAACGAACGTGGGGTCCGTTCGAAAGTTCTGGTGCGAACCGAACTGGGGGGTGTTCGGCTCATCCCTAGTTGGGAGAAGTTGCTCTTGGAGGATGTTTTTGTACCATTCTTTAGTCATGGCGGTGTTCTTGGGCAAAATTATGAGTGAGCGCACTACCTTGGCTGAGAAGCAACCCACCCCACACACATGAATGGTCTCAGGATGCTTCACTGTTGGCATGACACAAGACTGATGGTAGCGCTCCCTTTTTCTTCTCTAGACAAGGTTTTTTCCGCATGTCCCAAACAATCAGAAAGGGGATTCATCAAAGAAAATGACTTTCCCCCAGTCCTCAGCAGTCCAATCCTTGTTCCTTTTGCAGAATATCAGTCCGTTCCTGATGGTTTTTCCTGGAGAGAAGTGGCTTCTTTGCCTTCTCGACACCAGGCCATCCTCCAAAAGTCTTCTCCTCACTGTGCGTGCCAATGTACTCACACCTGCCTGCTGTCATTCCTGAGCAAACTCTGCACTGGTGGTGCCCCGATCTCCCCCTCTGCACTGGTGGTGCCCCGATCTCCCCCTCTGCACTGGTGGTGCCCCGATCTCCCCCTCTACACTGGCGGTGCCCCGATCTCCCCCTCTACACTGGTGGTGCCCCGATCTCCCCCTCTGCACTGGTGGTGCCCCAATCTCCCCCTCTGCACTGGTGGTGCCCCAATCTCCCCCTCTACACTGGTGGTGCCCCAATCTCCCCCTCTGCACTGGTGGTGCCCGATCTCCCCCTCTACACTGGTGGTGCCCCGATCTCCCCCTCTAAACTGGTGGTGCCCCGATCTCCCCCTCTACACTGGTGGTGCCCCGATCTTCCCCTCTGCTCTGCACTGGTGGTGCCCCGATCTCCCCCTCTGCACTGGTGGTGCCCCGATTTCCCCTCTGCACTGGTGGTGCCCCGATCTCCCCCTCTACACTGGTGGTGCCCCGATCTCCCCCTCTGCACTGGTGGTGCCTCGATCTCCCCCTCTGCACTGGTGGTGCCTCGATCTCCCCCTCTGCACTGGTGGTGCCCCTATCTCCCCCTCTGCACTGGTGGTGCCCCAATCTCCCCCTCTACACTGGTGGTGCCTTGATCTCCCCCTCTGCACTGGTGGTGCCCCGATCTCCCCCTCTACACTGGTGGTGCCCCGATCTCCCCCTCTGCACTGGTGGTGCCCCGATCTCCCTTCTGCACTGGTGGTGTCCCGATCTCCCCCTCTGCACTGGTGGTGCCCCGATCTCCCCCTCTGCACTGGGGGTGCCCGATCTCCCCCTCTACACTGGTGGTGCCCCGATCTCCCCCTCTACACTGGTGGTGCCCCGATCTCCCCCTCTGCACTGGTGGTGCCCCGATCTCCCCTTCTACACTGGTGGTGCCCCGATCTCCCCCTCTGCACTGGTGGTGCCCCGATCTCCCCCTCTATACTGGTGGTGCCCCGATCTCCCCCTCTGCACTGGTGGTGCCCCGATCTCCCCCTCTGCACTGGTGGTGCCCCGATCTCCCCCTCTATACTGGTGGTGCCCCGATCTCCCCCTCTACACTGGTGGTGCCCCGATCTCCCCCTCTACACTGGTGGTGCCCCGATCTCCCCCTCTGCACTGGTGGTGCGCCGATCTCCCCCTCTGCACTGGTGGTGCCCCGATCTCCCCCTCTACACTGGTGGTGCCCCAATATCCTCCTCTACACTGGTGGTGCCCAGATCTCCCCCTCTACACTGGTGGTGCCCGATCCCGCAGCTGAACCAACTGTAGGAG
Source organism: Lithobates pipiens (assembly GCF_037356315.1). NCBI lineage: Eukaryota > Metazoa > Chordata > Amphibia > Anura > Ranidae > Lithobates > Lithobates pipiens. The sequence goes on along the minus strand of NW_027507750.1, from coordinate 7,282,259 downwards.
AAGGTCCCGGCACTTCCTGGACTTTCTTGGCCCTGAAGCCTTCTTCACAAATGCAGTGGAAATGTTTTTTTATGGGATGAAGTTCATTTTCATGGCAAAGGGGAACTTTGCAATTAATTGCAATTCATCTGATCGCTCTTCCTAACATTCTGGAATATATGCAAATTGCCATCATAAGAACCGAGGCAGCCGACTTTGTGAAAATTTATATTTGTGTCATTCTCAAAACTTTTGGCCGCGGCTGTACTGTTTACCAAAAGTTGACTCATGATCTGAATCATTGATAAAGCTTTGCAGAGCCCACTTCTTGCACCCCTTTTGTGCCCTTGCAGTTATACCAAACCTTATATACAGGGGGTACAGTAGAAGTCACCGCCGCTCCATGTGTTGTAGATTAAAGGCTTGTCACACACCCACCGTCAAATGATGGAGGGACAGTGCGGCTCTCGTTCTGGGAGGACGTCACATGACGTCACCCCAGAACGGCCTATCGCGGCTATCGCGGGGGCACGCAGTACGGCGATCGTGGCCGCACTGCGTTGCTAGGACACGGCTCTTTAACCATGTGATCGGCTGTGTCCAATCACAGCCGGTCACATGTAAATACAGAAGTGCCGTGAAACAGCTCTCCTCGCCTCACACTGACAGAGTGCGTGGTGAGGAGTGCCGATCAGTGGCATCTCCACACAGAAGAGACCTGGGCAGGTAATCAGGGCACTGATCATCAGTGCAATGATTACAGAAAAGCCCATCAGTGCCCATCAGTGCCACCAATCAGCGCCCATAAGTGATGCCAGTCAATGGCCATCAGTGCCTGCTTATCAGTGCTACCCATCGATGCCCATCAGTAGCTCCCATCAGTGCCCATTAGTGCTGCCCATTAGTGCCCATCAGTGCTGCCCATCAGTGCCACCCATCAGTGATGCTTATCAGTGCCCACCAGCGCCACCCATCAGTGCTGCTTATCAGTGCCCACCAGTGCTGCCCATCAGTGCCGCCCATCAGTGCTGCTTATCACTGCCCATCAGTGTCCACCACTGCCCACCAGTGCAGCCTATCAGTGCCCACCAGTGCCACCTATCAGTGCAGCCTACCAGTGCCACCTATCAGTGCCACCTATCAGTGCAGCCTACCAGTGCCAGCTATCAGTGCCCACCAGTGCCATCTATCAGTGCAGCCTACCAGTGCCATCTATCAGTCCCCACCAGTGCCACCTATCAGTGCCGCATATCAGTGCCAAAGAGTGCGGCATATTAGTGCCGCCTCATCAACGCACATCAGTGAAGGAGAAAAAATACTTATTTACAAAATTTACTGACACAAAATAAGAAAATAATTTTTTATTTCAATATTTTCGTTCTTTTTTTTGTTGTAAAAAAATAAAAATCCCAGCAGTGATTAAATGCCACCAGTGTAGCATGACTGCACAATTGTTATACAAAGTGCGACAGCGCTGAAAGCTGAATGAATGGCCTGGGCAGGAAGGGGGAGGGCAGTGTCCGGTATTGAGGTGGTTAAAGGGTTTGCATTAAGGTGAATCCCCCAATCTTTCCAGTGATGGGGATGAGCACACCAGCTCCAGCCGCTGTCTCGGGTCCTCATTGCATAGATTGATAGCAGCGGGAGCTATCAATCAAATCCAAAGACGCTGGAGCTGGGGGGGGGGGGGCGTGTCCTGCTGTCTGTGTCAATGAATGCAGCAGCAGGACACAGGAGCGTGCCCGCAACAGGTGCCCCCGAGGGGAAGTGGTCGGGGGCACCTGAGGAGAGAAGGAGCCCCGCGGGGGGGACCCCAGAAGAGGAGGAGCCCCGAGGGGGGGCCCCAGAAGAGGAGGAGCCCCGTGGGGGGACCCCAGAAGAGGAGGAGCCCTATGGGGGGACCTCAGAAGAGGAGGAGCCAGGAGCCCATGGGGAACCAGGAGCCCTGTGGGGGGACCCCAGAAGAGGAGGAGCCCCACGGGGGACCCCAGAAAAGGAGGAGCCCCACGGGGGGACCCCAGAAGAGGAGGAGCCCTGTGGAGGGACCCCAGAAGAGGAGGAGCCAGGAGCCCGTGGGGAGCCAGGAGCCCCGTGAGGGGACCCCAGAAGAGGAGGACCCCCTTGGGGAGACCCCAGAAAAGGAGGACCCCCTCGGGGGGACCCCAGAAAAGAAGGAGCCCCACGGGGGGACCCCAGAAGAGGAGGAGCCCCACAGGGGGGCCCCAGAAGAGGAAGATCGGGGGCCACTCTGTGCAAAACCATTGCACAGAAGAGGTAAGTATAACATGTTTGTTATTTAAAAAAACGAGAATTTACAATCCCTTTAATTGCCACATAAAATGGTTTCCAGTTCTCACGTTGGGTTTGTGGAACGTCTTCATGTTCCACGTGAATTGTGCCGCCTACGTTTTCTTATTTGCTGCTCTCCTAAATATAGAAGGAATATGGAGGGAATTCATAACTCGCCGGCAGAGACTAATAGTCTCCTCAAAAAATAGATTAGAAAACGTGTTGAAAGAGTCGTCTCATTTAAAGTAAAAAATGTCATCCGGTCCTCACAGACTGTCTCTCAGCACCGCCACCCCAAGCTGTCCGAGCAATTAGTGGCGGGAGGTGACTGGAGGCAATGACGTCTCTCAGCCTCACTAATAGGACACACTGGGAGTGATAGGGATGATTAGCACCGGCGGAGGCATGTGGGGTCCTCGGTGTTGTTGGTTACGGCACAGATAAGAAAATATCAAGGCAGACAGAATCCGCATCACTTACATGTTCCGTCTGACAGGCTTACAGCAAAGTGAGTGAGAGATCTATGGAGTGCCGCCGGCATCCCAATAAATACGATCCAAATGTTGCCTCAAAATGAAAAAAATGATCATATTAACCACTTACCGACCGGGAACTTTCACCTCCTTCCTGCCCAGCACAATTTTCAGCATTGGGGCACTATTCCCCCCCCCCCCCACTGACACCAATGATGGGGCACTATTCCCCCCCCCCCACTGACACCAATGATGGGACACTATTCCCCCCCCCCCACTGACACCAATGATGGGGCACTATTCCCCCCCCCCACTGACACCAATGATGGGGCACTATTCCCCCCCCCCCACTGACACCAATGATGGGGCACTATTCCCCCCCCCCCCACTGACACCAATGATGGGGCACTATTCCCCCCCCCCCACTGACACCAATGATGGGGCACTATTCCCCCCCCCCACTGACACCAATGATGGGGCACTATTCCCCCCCCCCCCACTGACACCAATGATGGGGCACTATTCCCCCCCCCCACTGACACCAATGATGGGACACTATTCCTCTCACTGATACCAATGATGGGGCACTATTCCTCCCACTGACACCAATGATGGGGCACTATTCCTCCCACTGACACTAATGATGGGGCACTATTCCTCCCACTGACACCAACAATGAGGCACTATTCCTCCCACTGACACCAGTGATGGGGCACTATTCCTCCCACTGATACCAATGATGGGGCACTATTCCTCCCACTGACACCAATGATGGGGCACTATTCCTCCCACTGATACCAATGATGGGACACTATTCCTCCCACTGATACCAATAATGGGGCACTATTCCTCCCACTGACACCAGTGATGGGGCACTATTCCTCCCACTGATACCAATGATGGGGCACTATTCCTCCCACTGACACCAATGATGGGGCACTATTCCTCCCACTGATACCAATGATGGGGCACTATTCCTCCCACTGATACCAATAATGGGGCACTATTCCTCCCACTGACACCAATGATGGGGCACTATTCCTCCCACTGACACCAATGATGGGGCACTATTCCCCCCACTGACACCAATGATGGGGCACTATTCCTCCCACTGACACCAATGATGGGGCACTATTCCTCCCACTGACACCAATGATGGGACACTATTCCTCCCACTGACACCAATGATGGGGCACTATTCCTCCCACTGACACCAATGATGGGGCACTATTCCTACCACTGACACCAATGATGGGGCATTATTCCTCCCACTGACACCAATAATGGGGCACTATGCCTCCCACTGATACCAATGATGGGGCACTATTCCTCCCACTGACACCAATGATGGGGCACTATTCCTCCCACTAACACCAATGATGGGGCACTATTCCCCAACTGATACCAATGATGGGGCACTATTCCTCCCACTGTTACCAATGATGGGGCACTATTCCTCCCACTGATACCAATGATGGAGCACTATTCCTCCCACTGATACCAATGATGGGGCACTATTCCCCCCAAGGACAGCAATGATGGGGCACTATTCCTCCCATTGACACCAATGATGGGGCACTATTCCTCCCAAGGACACCAATGATGGGGCCCTATTCCTCCCACTGATACCAATGATGGGGCACTATTCCTCCCACTGATACCAATGATGGGGCACTATTCCTCCAACTGATACCAATGATGGGGCACTATTCCTCCAACTGACACCAAAGATGGGGCACTATTCCTCCCAAGGACACCAATGATGGGGCACTATTCCTTCCACTGACACCAATGATGGGGCACTATTCCTCCCACTGACACCAATGATGGGACACTATTCCTCCCACCGACACCAATGATGGGGCACTATTCCTCCCACTGATACCAACATTGGGGCACTATTCCTTCCACTGACACCAATGATGGGGCACTATTCCCCAACTGATACCAATGATGGGGCACTATTCCTCCCACTGTTACCAATGATGGGGCACTATTCCTCCCACTGATACCAATGATGGAGCACTATTCCTCCCACTGATACCAATGATGGGGCACTATTCCCCCCAAGGACAGCAATGATGGGGCACTATTCCTCCCATTGACACCAATGATGGGGCACTATTCCTCCCAAGGACACCAATGATGGGGCACTATTCCTCCCACTGATACCAATGATGGGGCACTATTCCTCCCACTGATACCAATGATGGGGCACTATTCCTCCAACTGATACCAATGATGGGGCACTATTCCTCCAACTGACACCAAAGATGGGGCACTATTCCTCCCAAGGACACCAATGATGGGGCACTATTCCTCCCAAGGACACCAATGATGGGGCACTATTCCTTCCACTGACACCAACGATGGGGCACTATTCCTCCCACCGACACCAATGATGGGGCACTATTCCTCCCACTGATACCAACATTGGGGCACTATTCCTTCCACTGACACCAATGATGGGACACTATTCCTCCCACTGATCCCAATGATGGGACACTATTCCTCCCACTGATACCAACATTAGGGCAATATTACTCTCATTAAAACCAATGATGGGGTATTGCTCACTCCCATTGACAGCACAGCATTTTCTAATCTCACCAGCCACAGTCCGGCCCCCCTAAAGCCTGAAGGACAGAAAACTGGCCCTCTGTTTAGAAAGTTTGGAGCCCCCCCTGATATAGAGGAAGAGTTACTCTACCAACATGTGCAATTTGAATGACTTATGCAAGTTAATAATAAAAAAAAAAAAGTTATGACCCCGTTTGCATTACTTTTGGTACGGCCCTTGTATATTGATACATTGTATTGGGTGTATAGAGTATATACTGTGCATACATTGTATCACTCTCCCCTCCGCACATTGCATGTCACCACATATGTACGGAGTTCTAAAAATTGTTTTTTTTTAAACTGCCCACTAGATGGCGCTTTAATCCCTTTCTATACACACACACACACACACACACACACACACACACAGGAGCAGTTGGAAAAATTGCATGCGATTCGGACAGGAATCGCACCGCATTCCTGTTCATATTCCATTTGATTCATTGCAGTGTGATTGGCGCCAATTTTTTATTTTTTTTTGTATTGATGCAAATCGAACCTGCAAAGTATCGTACTTAGTATCGGCGAGCACTTGATCAATAAGTATCGTACTCAGTATCGTACTCAGTATCGGCGAGCACTTGATCAATAAGTATCGTACTCATACTCGCCAATTAAAAAAGGAAAAAAAAAACGGTATCGGTGCGACTCGAGTGAGAAGCCTTTATAATGGCGGACTCAGGAGCTGGAGAACGATGGAATCGTTCGCTGTCAGATTTTTCAGAGCCGCCAGATAAGAGACATGATAAAAAAAAAAACTTTAATATCTTCCGCATCTGTTCTGTTTTTCCAATAAAAAATCATAAGTTGTGGAAAAGAAACGATCAGTTCAGAAACGATCAGTTCTGTCTTTCCATGAGGTTCTTTGTGCGGAAATAATTCCTAAGAACTCCGTCCAAAAATTCCGATCTCGGGCGCTTGGCCCGCGCAGCTTGATCGTTATAAAGTTCCCCAGATCTCCTCTCTCCTCGCTCCTCGCTCTTATTTCTATTAGTGAAACAGAATTCCCAGAGAAGGCAAGGGAGCTGAGAATGTGGGAAATCTGGAGAATAGAGGAAATGTGTTTTAAATGCCACTTTATGCCCACTTGCTGACTTGGCACCATCCACAGGCAGCTTAACTCTTAAAGCGGGAGTCCGCCGGGACTCCGCGTTTTTTTTTTTTTTTTTTTTAAAAGCCAGCAGCTACAAACACTGCAGCTGCTGACTTTTAAAATAGTGACACTTACCTGTCCAGCGCGTCCGCGATGTCGACACCCGAAGCCGATCTCTCGATCGTCTCTCGGGTGCTGCCGCCGCCATCTTGGGTATGGGAATCAGGAAATGGAGCCTTTCGGCTTCATTTCCCGGTTCCCTACTGCGCATGCGCGAGTCGCGCTGTGCAATAAGGACGGTCCCCGCTGCCTCTGGGATCTGTGTGTTTCCCAGCAGGCAGCGGGGCACTTGCGGAAAGGGGCGGGCACTTGCGGAAAGGGGCGTAATCTACGCCCCTTTCCGCAGAGAGCTATCCCGGAAGTGGGTGCAGAATACCTGTACTGTACAGGTATCTGCACCCCCCTCCCCCCTGAAAGGTGCCAATTGTGGCGCCGGAGGGGGGGAGGGTTCCGATGAGCGGAAGGTCCACTTTAGGGTGGACCTCCGCTTTAAATAAGGCTAGGCTCGCGCTATTGCGGCACTGAGAGCTGCGTTTGCTTTAGCCAAAAACAGCCCAGTCATTCTGAATGGGCTGCAGCGCCTGCGATTTAATGCGGGGAAAAAGGTTCTTGCGCCATTTTTGACCACTTGCCGACCAGCTCACGTACATTTACTGCGGCAGCTCCGGCTCTCCTGCACAAAACCAACATACCTGTACCTCGGTCTGTGCAAGGAGGATAGCGGGTGTGTGTGTGCCCACAGAGTCATGTCCCTGGCAGCCCATCCCCCCCCCTCCACAGTTAGAACACACACTAGGGAACACACTTAACCCCTTGATCGTCCCCTAATGTTAACCCCTTCCCCGCCAGTGTCATTTTTACAATGATCAGTGCATTTTTATAGCCCCGATCAATGTAATAATGTCACCGGTCCCCAAAAAGTGTCATTTGGGGTTGGATTTGTCTGCCGCAATGTCGCATTCCCGCTAAAAATCGCAGATCACTGCCTTTAAAACAATAAAAATAAAATAAATGAAAGTCCCTAAATCTATCCTTTAGTTTGTAGACGTGATAACTTTAGCACAAACCAATCAATAAACACTTATTGGGATTTTTTTTTTTGTAACAAAAATATGTAGAAGAATACGTATCGGCCTAAACCGAGGGAATTTTTTTTTTGGATGTGTATTGTAGCAAGAAGTTAAAAAAAATGTTTTTTTTTAAAAAAAAATTCAATTTTTTTGTTTATAGCGCAAAAAATTTAAACCGCAGAGGTGATCAAATACCACCAAAAGAAAGCTCTATTTATGGGGAAAAAAGGACGTCAGTTTAGTTTGGGTACAACGTCGCACGACCGCGCAATTGTCAGTTAAAGCGGCGCAGTGCCGAATCGCATGGCCTGGTCATGAAGGGGGGAAATTTGTGGCTGCGGTAATTTCGAAGTGGTTAAACTGCAGTAGCCACAAACTTTTGCAGCACTTTCCGCCAATGTGCTGCAGTTTTAGGTGCGTGTGGGGGGGGGGGGGGGTGCCGTTAAGAATGAATAGTAACCAAGCGCAGCGCGTTCTTGGTTTACGGGATTGGGAACTGCTATTCCTCCCCCCGCAACAGTGTGACCCTCGCCTGAGACACAGAAAATCAATTCAATGCAATTTTACTTCAGCTGATGGTAGTGCAGAGGATGTAAGAAAACAACGGAGGAGATTTAGGAAAACCGGAATCTGGGGCAGCTCTGCATGGCAACCAATCAGCTTCCAACTTCAGCTTGTTTAACCCCTTCAATACCGGGCACTGTCACCCCCTTCCTGCCCAGGACAATTCTCAGCTTTCAGCGCTCGCGCTTTGAATGACACTTGCGCGGTCATGTAACGTTTTTAGATTTTTTTTCGCACTAATAGAGCTTTCTTTGGGCGGTATTTAATCACCACTGGGGTTATTATTTTTTTGCTAAATAAAGAATAAAAATCGAAAATGTGCACTGATGGGCACTGGTAGGCTGCCCTGATTGGCACTGGTAGGCTGCACTGATAGGCACTGGTAGGCTGCACTGATAGGCACTGGTAGGCTGCCCTGATAGGCACTGGTAGGCTGTACTGATAGACATTGGTAGGCTGCATTGATAGGCACTGGCAGGCTGCACTGATGGGCACTGGCAGGCTTCACTGATAGGCACTGGTAGGCTGTACTGATAGACATTGGTAGGCTGCACTGATGGGCACTGGTAGGCTGCACTGATGGGCACTGGTAGGCTTCACTGATAGGCTCTGGTAGGCTGCACTGATGGGCACTGGTAGGTGGTACTGATAGGCACTGGTAGGCTGTACTGATAGACATTGGTAGGCTGCACTGATGGGCACTGGTAGGCTGCACTGATAGGCACTGGTAGGCTGCACTGATAGGCACTGGTAGGCGGTACTGAGTGACACTGATACACATCTCCCAACATTTTGAGATGGGAATCAGGGACACCTACTAAGAAATAAATGTAGACATAGGACACGCCTCCCTGCCACTCCCCCTTAAAGGAGAATTAACCAAAAAATAAGGTTAATTAAACAATGACTTTTTTTACCACTATTATTCCTTTATATTGGCTTTAAAATGTACAAATGCAGCAATTTAGAAATCAGACGAAAGGTTTAGCTCTGGGAAACACTTTTTGAAAGATAATAAGTGCAATTTATATACATCTATATAGATCAGATCAAAATGAGGGACAAATGAGGGGGGCAGAGGGACATTGCTCCAAATCAGGGACAGTCCCTCAAAATCAGGGACAGTTGGGAGCTATGCTGATAGGCACTGATAGGCAGCACTGATGGGCACTGATAGGCAGCACTGATGGGCACTAGTAGGCAGCACTGAGTGAAACTAATAGGCGGAACTGATAGGTGGCACTGATAGGCGGCACTGATTGTCACTGATATGCGGCACTGATAGGTGGCACTGAGTGGCACTGATAGGTGGCACTGATAGGCGGCACTGAGAGGCACTGATAGGTGTCACTGACAGGTGGCACTGATGGACATTGATAGGCGGCACTGATAGGCTGCACTGATAGGCGGCACTGAGGGGCACTGATAGGCGACACTGAGGGTCACCGGTAGGTGGCACTGATGGGCACTGGTAGGCCGGCACTAATGGGCACTGGTAGGATGGCACTGATAAATGACACTGATGAGGAGGCACTCGTGGGCACTGATTGGCAGCACCAATGAGCAATATTGGCAGCACTGGTGGGTACTGTTGGGACTGCACCGATAATCAGTGTAGATGTCCCTTTTAGAGAAGCCAGTTATTGGCTCTCTTCTCCTCTCCTCTCCTCTCCGCTGTCAGCATGAGAAAAGGAGAGCCGATAACCGGCTTTTGTTTACATCCATGATTTGCTGTGATTGGACACAGCTGATCACGTGGCAAAGAGCCACTGATTGGCTCTTTACCTCAATCGATGAGCAGCAGTGTCCCCGGGACACTGTGATCCAGCCAGGGCCGTCTTTAATACTGATTGGACCCTGGGCAAAAATTTTCTTGGTGCCCCCCACCCCGCATGCAATTCCCCCCTCCACCTGCTCTGAGACATACAATAAATAGCCGCTAGACTTAAAATCAGTTTACTGTATCAGATCAGGCAGCGATTGCGATTGGTTGCCAGAGGTTACAGTGTATCATTACTGCTTACTGACTGGTTGCTAGAGGTTACAGCACACATTAAGGCTCACTGATTAGTTGCTAGAGGTTACAGCTAATTATTTCTGCTTGTTAATTGGTTGCTAGAGATTACTGTACAGTAATACTGCTCACTGATTGGTTGCTAGAGGTTACAGCACATCATCTCCTCACTGCAGGGGGGGCATGATATACATATGAATGCCACCTATATTTACATATCAATGCCACCGGCCACAGCTGTTTACTTATGAATGCTGCCACTATTTACATACGAATTCCGGCTATTTACATGTAAACACAGGGTCTGCAGGTGAGTCATCTGTACACAACAATAGGGCAGAGCTGGGCAGCATTAGTGCCAGCACTTCACACTGAGATATCTGGACACAGCACGGGACTAAAACTTCAAGGGACAAGGGAATTTAAACTGGGATAGTTGGCAAGGGCCCCACAACAATGACAGGGCCCAGGGCAGCTGCCCCTTTTGCCCTGCCTTAAAGATGGCCCAGGATCCAGCAGTACCTTAGCTCTCACCCTACAGATATAAAGCCACGAGGGTCAAGGAGCAGGAGGACCCAGGCTTTGGAAATGCCCCTCTGTTTTCCAGGAGGAATTCAAGACCACAATTCAGTTTTCTGGGTAATGGTTTGGAATAATTTACCAGGTCCACTTTAAAACCTTGCGGGAAAAAAAAAGCTGTATTCCTCAATGAGAGCTTAACCCATGGGACATGGGCAGCACACATTTATTAAATCCACGATAAGGGCCAAAAACAATGACGTATCCAGGCTTTTATGTTTCATTTTTCTGGTTCTGTTGGAAATATCATTTGGGGATTAAAGACCAATGACCAAAAACCACAAAAATTCATTGAGTATCTTTGATTTTGGGAAATTTGAAGGAGTTTTTCTGCCCGTCACAGGTTCCAGAGGACCCTCTTGGTCCCCAATATGTTCCTTCAAGATACGGAGTCTAGAGAGTAGTCTTTAGCATGGACCTCAGCGAGGAGGTATAGATTTCAATGCATGGCAGATGGCACCCTAAGTATTTGCCCCCTTGGCACCAGCTGACTTAATGAGAGGCAGCCAAAGGAAAGGACCACATTTTCAGTAGACATCATAGTCCATGAATTACTTGAGTTCAGAGCAGGAGGCATTTAGGAGAACTGAATGACAAGCCATGGGTTAGAGCAGGTGACAATCAAGAGTGTGGAATGACAGGCAGAGGTTGGGTCAGATGGCAGAATGGGGTCATGACCACAGTAGTAATTACCATTCTCAGGGCAGTTTTACTGAAGCTTATAAGGATTAGCAGGACCCTTCTGCCCCGACGCTGACATGATGTATTGAGCACAGATTGTACTTGCTGCCTGGTGATGTCACAGGTACATGCCCATGTTGGAATTCTCTATTTATACCAGTAGATAATGAGGATGTGTGCCAAGGAAAACACACCAAAGGAAAGGAAACTGTTATGAATGTCAGCTGGGCAGCCAGAGGGGACTACCCTCGGCAAAGTGAGTGCTATTGCCCCCGCCAGATGTGGTTCATGGGGGGAAGTTTGGATCCACATTTTTGAAACAAGGGAAGTTGCAAGCAAATTCCTATGTATTTGGTAAATTAGAAGGGTTAAGCTGGCTGAGATTGCAACCATGTATGGGGTGGGCGGAATGTACCCAAGTTGATTGATCGATCAACTTGAGTACAACCAGCCTGTCAGATTTTACATGTAATTATCGCTAGCGGCTGTTATAGCCTCTAGCAATAATCACTGTGTTCTCCCAGCGGGGACAGCTTCTCCTGCCCCCCCCCCCCCCTACCGGGAGAACACAGTGGTTCTGCGAGAGGCATTCCCCTGTCAACACTGTCTGTGTTGATGAGGGAATTGAGCAAATTTCTTTCCAGCAACCCCATGGTTGCTGGAAAGAAATTTGCTCCATCTATGGCCGGCCTTATGGACTTAGCTCGAAGACACTGGAATCCAGAATTTGTTTAACCTGAAATTCCAACTCAGAATATATTAGCTGGATCAAGAGGGGAGAATGTATGGAAATTCAGTTCAACATTATAGGATTTAGGAGGAAGACATGAAAGAATTAAGTATGGAGAAGGAAGCGGAGAGTGAATTGTACCTGGACAAAGAAGAGCGTGTTTAATGGATACTACATGTTGTAGAACTTTGTTGGAAAGCAGACTGATTGGAAGGAGATCATTTCTTGTCAGCCCAGGCCGTGTATTGTGCAGAACATTCTTCCTTTCTGTGTGCCATAATTGAGCTCCTTCTTCCCCATAACTGAGTTCCTCCATCCCCCATAACTGAGGTCCTCCATCCCCCATTACTGAACTCCTCCATCCCCCATAACTGAGGTCCTCCATCCCCCATTACTGAACTCCTCCATCCCCCATAATTGAGTTCCTCCATCCCCCATAATTGAGGTCCTTCATCCCCCATAACTGAGCTCCTCCATCCCCCATTACTGAACTCCTCCATCCCCCATAACTGAGTTCCTCCATCCCCCATAACTGAGCTCCTCCATCCCCCATTACTGAACTCCTCCATCCCCCATAACTGAGTTCCTCCATCCCCCATAATTGAGGTCCTTCATCCCCCATAACTGAGCTCCTCCATCCCCCATTACTGAACTCCTCCATCCCCCATAATTGAGGTCCTTCATCCCCCATAATTGAGCTCCTTCATCTCTCATAACTGAGGTCCTTCATCCCCCATAACTGAGGTCCTCCATCCCCCATAATGGAGGTCCTTCTCTCCCATAACTGCGGTCTTTCATCCACCATAATTGAACTTCTCCTTCCCCATAACTAAAGTCCTTCATTTCCCATAACTGAGGTCCTCCATCCCCCATTACTAAACCCCTCCATCCCCATAACTGAGCTCCTCCATCCCCCATTACTAAAACCCACCATCCCCATAACTGAGTTCCTCCACCCCCCATAACTGAGCTCCTCCATCCCCCATAACTGAGCTCCTCCATCCCCCATAACTGAGCTCCTCCATCCCCCATAACTGAGTTCCTCCACCCCCCATAACTGAGCTCCTCCATCCTCCATAACTGAGCTCCTCCATCCTCCATAACTGAGCTCCTCCATCCTCCATAACTGAGCTCCTCCATCCTCCATAACTGAGCTCCTCCATCCCCCATAACCGAGTTCCTCCATCCCCCATAACTGAGCTCCTCCATCCTCCACAACTGAGCTCCTCCATCCCCCATAACTGATCTCCTCCATCCCCCATAACTGAGTTCCTCCATCCCCCATAACTGAGTTCCTCCACCCCCCATAACTGAGTTCCTCCATCCCCCATAACTGAGCTCCTCCATCCCCCATAACCGAGTTCCTCCACCCCCCATAACTGAGCTCCTCCATCCCCCATAACTGAGCTCCTCCATCCCCCATAACTGAGCTCATCCATCCCCCATAACTGAGTTCCTCCACCCCCCATAACTGAGCTCCTCCACCCCCCATAACTGAGTTCCTCCATCCCCCATAACTGAGCTCCTCCATCCCCCATAACTGAGCTCCTCCATCCTCCATAACTGAGTTCCTCCATCCCCCATAACTGAGTTCCTCCATCCCCCATAACTGAGCTCCTCCATCCCCCATAACTGAGCTCCTCCATCCTCCATAACTGAGTTCCTCCATCCCCCATAACTGAGCTCCTCCATCCCCCATAACTGAGCTCATCCATCCCCCATAACTGAGTTCCTCCACCCCCCATAACTGAGCTCCTCCACCCCCCATAACTGAGTTCCTCCATCCCCCATAACTGAGCTCCTCCATCCCCCATAACTGAGCTCCTCCATCCTCCATAACTGAGTTCCTCCATCCCCCATAACTGAGTTCCTCCATCCCCCATAACTGAGCTCCTCCATCCCCCATAACTGAGCTCCTCCATCCTCCATAACTGAGTTCCTCCATCCCCCATAACTGAGCTCCTCCATCCCCCATAACTGAGCTCCTCCATCCCCCATAACTGAGTTCCTCCATCCTCCATAACCGAGTTCCTCCATCCCCCATAACTGAGTTCCTCCACCCCCCATAACTGAGCTCCTCCCTCCCCCATAACTGAGCTCATCCATCCCCCATAACTGAGTTCCTCCACCCCCCATAACTGAGCTCCTCCACCCCCCATAACTGAGTTCCTCCATCCCCCATAACTGAGCTCCTCCATCCCCCATAACTGAGCTCCTCCATCCTCCATAACTGAGCTCCTCCATCCCCCATAACCGAGTTCCTCCATCCCCCATAACTGAGCTCCTCCATCCCCCATAACTGAGCTCCTCCATCCTCCATAACTGAGTTCCTCCATCCCCCATAACTGAGCTCCTCCATCCCCCATAACTGAGCTCCTCCATCCCCCATAACTGAGTTCCTCCATCCTCCATAACCGAGTTCCTCCATCCCCCATAACTGAGCTCATCCATCCCCCATAACTGAGTTCCTCCACCCCCCATAACTGAGCTCCTCCATCCTCCATAACTGAGTTCCTCCATCCCCCATAACTGAGCTCCTCCATCCCCCATAACTGAGCTCCTCCACCCCCCATAACTGAGCTCCTCCATCCCCCATAACTGAGTTCCTCCACCCCCCATAACTGAGCTCCTCCATCCCCCATAACCGAGTTCCTCCATCCCCCATAACTGAGCTCCTCCATCCCCCATAACTGAGCTCCTCCATCCTCCATAACTGAGTTCCTCCATTCCTCAACTGAGCACTTTCAGCCCCCCTATTAGCTTTGTTTTCCTTCTCTCTCCAGTTCCAGCACATCCTTCCTGAGGACTGGTGCCCAGAACTGGTCGGCATACTCCGGATGCGGCCTGATCAGAGTTTTGTAAAGTGATAGGATTGTAGTTTTTATCTCTCTAGCAAATTCCCTTTTTAATGCATGATAATAGTCTGCTGGCCTTGCTTGCTGCAGCTTGGCATTGCATGCAATAGCCGATCCTGCCATCTACTAGGACCCCCCCCCCCCCCAGATCCTCTTCCATCCTCGGTTCCTCAGAGGTTCTCTCTCTAGTCAGTAACTTGCATTCATAAAAACGTGAATGATTAATTATTGTGAATTAATATCATTACTATTAATATAGTGGCAATAACAATCTAACAATTAATATTATACATGGGCACCACCAAACTTTGTAATTCGTTTACGAAGAAGACCAAAAAAAAAAAAAGATTCTGGAAATTACCGATTGGCCGCGACGCCAGCTTTTGTTTATTCTAAATTGCGCCGAGGGGCCGACGTGGATTGACAGGCTGAGACTTGCATTGAAATCCCCAAAGAAAGGAAAAGAAAAGTCAAGCATTTGCAAATAAATGGTAATTCTAATAAAGTGTAGCGGCGTGTCGCGCGCAGAGCCAGGCGTTTTATATTGTGGGTGTCAGGAGCGGTTTGCAGAACACGGGCCGCCGTTTTGCGGAGTTACCCGGGCCCTAATAGGACGCTATTACTCAGCAATATATCATTATTATACGGCCGATCCACTGACACGCATCCTGCCCGCTTTTCAATACTCCGCCGCGGCCGGCTTCCGAGACGTACAAATGATTTGCCTGGTAAAACGCGTCACTCATCCTATTATTTAATGGTGTTTTCATCTGGATTGTTCGCCCTTCTTTAAGTCGGCCCGTCTGTCTGTGGATGGCGGTGACATGCGTGGCAACTGTTGGACCTTGTCACCCATTCCACTTACCAGCACAGAATTCCTAACTAATGAGGTTTTTTTCCTCTCCTGCCTCCCTGACATAAGAGGCCGCATCAGTAATGCACATGTATAAACAGACACACATGTAACCCTAAACTAAGCAGACTCCATGCTGCCGTCAGGCCTGTCAGGAAAATGATTAATGGCCAAAAGCCTCCAAATTACCTTCATTGTCAGCTCTGTATTGTTACTTCTGACAGCTAATGAGGTCCGACAGGCCTTCCTTTCTCACACAGCACTTAAAGAGCGTGTGATTTCTCCCACCGACCTTTAACTCCTGCCGAGCCAAAAATAAAGAGAAAGCCGACGCGCCATGAAGATGCAGCACCCCAAAGCTGGCCATGATGGCGAGGAACCCCCCCCCCCCATAATATGCATCGCTCTGTATCAGGATATCTAATGCAATATTTCTTCCATTCTTTACATGAAGGTCTGGTTCACTTCTACAGTGCTCAGCATAAATGTGTACCCCCAATATACAGTGCTGAGTACCCCCAATATACAGTGCTGAGTACCCCCAATATACAGTGCTGAGTACCCCCAATATACAGTGCTGAGTACCCCAATATACAGTGCTGAGTACCCCCAATATACAGTGCTGAGTACCCCAATATACAGTGATGAGTACCCCACGATACAGTGCAGAGTACACCCCAATATACAGTGCTGAGTACATCCCAATATACAGTGATGAGTACCCCACGATACAGTGCAAAGTACACCCCAATATACAGTGCTGAGTACATCCCAATATACAGTGATGAGTGCCCCAATATACAGTGCTGAGTACACCCCAATATACAGTGCTGAGTACCCCCAATATACAGTGATGAGTACCCCCAATATACAGTGCTGAGTATATCCCAATATACAGTGCGGAGTACACCCAATATACAGTGCTGAGTACCCCCAATATACAGTGATTAATACACCCCAATATGCAGCGCTCTGCATGGGTATACCAGCAGAAAGGAGTACCCCCAAAATACAGTGCTGCGTACACCCCAATATACAGTGCTGAGTACCCTCCCCTAATATACAGTGCTGATTACACCCCAATATACAGTGCTGAGTACACCACAATATACAGTGCTCAGCATGAGTACCTCAATATACAGTGCTGAGTACACCCCAATATACAGTGCTCAGCATGAGTACCTCAATATACAGTGCTGAGTACACCCCAATATACAGTGCTCAGCATGAGTACCTCAATATACACTGCTGAGTACATCCCAATATACAGTGCTGAGTACACCCCAATAAACAGCGCTCAGCAAAAATAAGTACCCCCAATATACAGTGAACAGCATGAATGAGTACCCCCAATATACAGTGCTCAGCATAAATGAGTACATCCCAATATACAGTGCTGAGTACACCCCAATATACAGTGCTGAGTACCCCCAATATACAATGCTGAGTACACCCCAATATACAGTGCTGAGTACATCCCAATATACAGTGCGGAGTACACCCAATATACAGTGCTGAGTACACCCCAATATACAGTGCTGAGTGCCCCAATATACAGTGCTGAGTACATCCCAATATACAGTGCGGAGTACACCCAATATACAGTGCTGAGTACATCCCAATATACAGTGATGAGTGCCCCAATATACAGTGCTGAGTACACCCCAATATACAGTGCTGAGTACATCCCAATATACAGTGATGAGTGCCCCAATATACAGTGCTGAGTACACCCCAATATACAGTGCAGAGTACACCCCAATATACAGTGCGGAGTACACCCAATATACAGTGCTGAGTACATCCCAATATACAGTGATGAGTGCCCCAATATACAGTGCAGAGTACACCCCAATATACAGTGCGGAGTACACCCAATATACAGTGCTGAGTACATCCCAATATACAGTGATAAGTGCCCCAATATACAGTGCTGAGTACACCCCAATATACAGTGCTGAGTACCCCCAATATACAGTGATGAGTACCCCCAATATACAGTGCTGAGTATATCCCAATATACAGTGATGAGTGCCCCAATATACAGTGCGGAGTACACCCAATATACAGTGCTGAGTACCCCCAATATACAGTGATTAATACACCCCAATATGCAGCGCTCTGCATGGGTATACCAGCAGAAAGGAGTACCCCCAAAATACAGTGCTGCGTACACCCCAATATACAGTGCTGAGTACCCTCCCCTAATATACAGTGCTGATTACACCCCAATATACAGTGCTGAGTACACCACAATATACAGTGCTCAGCATGAGTACCTCAATATACAGTGCTGAGTACACCCCAATATACAGTGCTCAGCATGAGTACCTCAATATACACTGCTGAGTACATCCCAATATACAGTGCTGAGTACACCCCAATAAACAGCGCTCAGCAAAAATAAGTACCCCCAATATACAGTGAACAGCATGAATGAGTACCCCCAATATACAGTGCTCAGCATAAATGAGTACATCCCAATATACAGTGCTGAGTACACCCCAATATACAGTGCTGAGTGCACCCCAATATACAGTGCTGAGTACCCCCAATATACAATGCTGAGTACACCCCAATATACAGTGCTGAGTACCCCCAATATACAGTGCTGAGTACACCCCAATATACAGTGCTGAGTACACCCCAATATACAGTGCTGAGTACCCCCAATATACAGTGCTGGGTACATACCAATGTACAGTGCTGAGTACCCCCAATATACAGTGCTGGGTACATCCCAATATACAGTGCTGAGTACCCCCAATATACAGTGCTGAGTACACCCCAATATACAGTGCTGAGTACATCCCAATATACAGTGCTGAGTACCCCCAATATACAGTGCTGGGTACATACCAATGTACAGTGCTGAGTACCCCAATATACAGTGCTGGGTACATCCCAATATACAGTGCTGAGTACCCCAATATACAGTGCTGAGTACCCCCCAATATACAGTGCTGAGTACCCCCAATATACAGTGCTGAGTACATCCCAATATACAGTGCTGAGTACCCCCCAATATACAGTGCTGAGTACCCCCAATATACAGTGCTGAGTACCCCCAAATATACAGTGCTGAGTACATCCCAATATACAGTGCTGAGTACCCCCAATATACAGTGCTGGGTACATACCAATGTACAGTGCTGAGTACCCCCAATATACAGTGCTGGGTACATCCCAATATACAGTGCTGAGTACCCCCAATATACAGTGCTGAGTACACCCCAATATACAGTGCTGAGTACATCCCAATATACAGTGCTGAGTACCCCCAATATACTGTGCTGGGTACATACCAATGTACAGTGCTGAGTACCCCCAATATACAGTGCTGAGTACCCCCAATATACAGTGCTGGGTACATCCCAATATACAGTGCTGAGTACCCCCAATATACAGTGCTGAGTACATCCCAATATACAGTGCTGAGTACACCCCAATATACAGTGCTGAGTACCCCCCAATATACAGTGCTGAGTACCCCCCCAATATACAGTGCTGAGTACCCCCAATATACAGTGCTGAGTACCCCCAATATACAGTGCTGGGTACATACCAATGTACAGTGCTGAGTACCCCCAATATACAGTGCTGGGTACATCCCAATATACAGTGCTGAGTACCCCCAATATACAGTGCTGAGTACCCCCCAATATACAGTGCTGAGTACCCCCAATATACAGTGCTGAGTACACCCCAATATACAGTGCTGAGTACATCCCAATATACAGTGCTGAGTACCCCCCAATATACAGTGCTGGGTACATACCAATGTACAGTGCTGAGTACCCCCAATATACAGTGCTGAGTACCCCCAATATACAGTGCTGAGTACACCCCAATATACAGTGCTGAGTACCCCCAATATACAGTGCTGGGTACATACCAATATACAGTGCTGAGTACCCCCAATATACAGTGCTGGGTACATACCAATGTACAGTGCTGAGTACCCCCAATATACAGTGCTGAGTACCCCCAATATACAGTGCTGAGTACACCCCAATATACAGTGCTGAGTACCCCCAATATACAGTGCTGAGTACACCCCAATATACAGTGCTGAGTACATCCCAATATACAGTGCTGAGTACCCCAATATACAGTGCTGAGTACCCCCAATATACAGTGCTGGGTACATCCCAATATACAGTGCTGAGTACCCCCAATATACAGTGCTGAGTACCCCCCAATATACAGTGCTGAGTACCCCCAATATACAGTGCTAAGTACATCCCAATATACAGTGCTGAGTACATCCCAATATACAGTGCTAAGTACCCCCCAATATACAGTGCTGAGTACATCCCAATATACAGTGCTAAGTACCCCCCAATATACAGTGCTGAGTACATCCCAATATACAGTGCTGAGTACATCCCAATATACAGTGCTGAGTACCCCCAATATACAGTGCTGAGTACCCCCCAATATACAGTGCTGAGTACCCCCCAATATACCGCACTCAGCAGAAATGTGTACCCCCAAATTACAGTGCTGAGTACATCCCAATAAATGAATACACCTCTTTTGAAAAGTACGATTTTAATAAATATCTCAATGAACACGAACAATTTCCAACATTTTGAAAAAAGCTGAGCTCTATAGAACATTTATTTAGCTCATGACATGAAAGGAAGGGGTTAATAATATAATTTATGCCGCGTACACACGACCGGACTTTTCAATGGACTTGGTCCGGCAGACCGGAATCCTTGAGACAATTCGATCGTGTGTGGGGGGGCTCCAGCTCACTTTTTCTTCCCAAAAGTCTGGCAGACCTAGAAATAAGACTGGCTTCAAATCTTTCCGACAGACTTGAGTCCTGTCGAAACATCCGGCCATCTGTGTGCAGGTCCGACGGACGGAAACCGACGCTAGGGCAGCTATTGGCTACTGGCTATGAACTTCCTTATTCTACTTCATCACGTTCCAATCCGTCGCTTGAAAGTCCGGCGGACCCCAGCTGCAAAGTCCATCGCATTGTCCGGTCGCGTGTTACGCGGCATTAGATTACAAATTCTTCAGTTTTACTAGTGGATGCAAAAATGAATCCACCCCACAACAAAAACTCCCCCATCTAGTATTTTGTATGACCTCCAGTGACGGCTGGTGCTCCATCCTCGTTTCTCCATCCTCGGTGCTCCATCCTCGGTGCTCCATCCTCTTTGCTCCATCCTCGGTGCTCCATCCTCGGTGCTCCATCCTCGGTGCTCCATCCTCTTTGCTCCATCCTCGGTGCTCCATCCTCGTTGCTCCATCCTCGGTGCTCCATCCTCGGTGCTCCATCCTCGGTGCTCCATCCTCTTTGCTCCATCCTCGGTGCTCCATCCTCGGTGCTCCATCCTCGGTGCTCCATCCTCTTTGCTCCATCCTCGGTGCTCCATCCTCGTTGCTCCATCCTCGGTGCTCCATCCTCGGTGCTCCATCCTCGTTGCTCCATCCTCGGTGCTCCATCCTCGGTGCTCCATCCTTGGTGCTCCATCCTCTTTGCTCCATCCTCGGTGCTCCATCCTCGGTGCTCCATCCTCGTTGCTCCATCCTCGGTGCTCCATCCTCGGTGCTTCATCCTCGTTGCTCCATCCTCGGTGCTCCATCCCACACTTATGCCCCACTCGATAGGATTTTCCGACAACAAAATCCATGTTTTGTTTTTTTTCCGACGGATGTTGGCTCAAACTTGTCTTGCACACAAAGTTGGTCGTAAAATTCCGAACGTCCAGAACGCGATGACATGGCAATCTGCATCTGGTGGCATGTGGTAATCTGCATCTGGTGGCATGTGTCTGTGGCAATCTGCATCTGGTGGCATGTGGCACTCTGCATCTGGTGGCATTGAACTGTGGAAATCTGCATCTGATGACATGTGGCACTCTGCTTCTGGTGGCATTGAACTGTGGAAATCTGCATCTGATGACATGTGGCACTCTGCTTCTGGTGGCATTGAACTGTGGAAATCTGCATCTGATGGCATGTGGCAATCTGCATCTGGTGACATGTGGCAATCTGCATCTGGTGGCATGTGGCAATCTGCATCTGGTTGCATGTGGAAATCTGCATCTGGTGGCATGTGGTAATCTGCATCTGGTGGCATATGGTAATCTGCATCTGGTGGCATGTGGCAATCTGTACCTGGTGGCATGGGGTAATCTGCATCTGGTGGCATGTGTCTGTGGCAATCTGCATCTGGTGGCATGTGGCAATCTGCATCTGGTGGCATGTGGTAATCTGCATCTGGTGGCATGTGGCAATCTGCATCTGGTGGCATGTGGTAATCTGCATCTGGTGGCATGTGTCTGTGGCAATCTGCATCTGGTGGCATGTGTCTGTGGCAATCTACATCTGGTGGCATGTGGCACTCTGCATCTGGTGGCATTGAACTGTGGAAATCTGCATCTGATGGCATGTGGCAATCTGCATCTGGTGGCATGTGGCAATCTGCATCTGGTGGCATGTGGCAATCTGTACCTGGTGGCATGGGGTAATCTGCATCTGGTGGCATGTGTCTGTGGCAATCTGCATCTGGTGGCATGTGGCAATCTGCATCTGGTGGCATGTGGTAATCTGCATCTGGTGGCATGTGTCTGTGGCAATCTGCATCTGGTGGCATGTGTCTGTGGCAATCTGCATCTGGTGGCATGTGTCTGTGGCAATCTACATCTGGTGGCATGTGGCACTCTGCATCTGGTGGCATTGAACTGTGGAAATCTGCATCTGATGGCATGTGGCAATCTGCATCTGGTGGCATGTGGCAATCTGCATCTTGTGGCATGTGTCTGTGGCAATCTGCATCTGGTGGCATGTGGCAATCTGCACCTGGTGGCATGGGGTAATCTGCATCTGGTGGCATGTGTCTGTGGCAATCTGCATCTGGTGGCATGTGGCAATCTGCATCTGGTGGCATGTGGTAATCTGCATCTGGGGGCATGTGTCTGTGGCAATCTGCATCTGGTGGCATGTGGCAATCTGAATCTGGTGGCATGTGGCAATCTGCATCTGGTGGCATGTGTCTGTGGCAATCTGCATCTGGTGGCATGTGGCAATCTGCACCTGGTGGCATGGGGTAATCTGCATCTGGGGGCATGTGTCTGTGGCAATCTGCATCTGGTGGCATGTGGCAATCTGAATCTGGTGGCATGTGGCAATCTGCATCTGGTGGCATGTGTCTGTGGCAATCTGCATCTGGTGGCATGTGGCACTCTGCATCTGGTGGCATTGAACTGTGGAAATCTGCATCTGATGGCATGTGGCAATCTTCATCTGGTGGCAGGCGATGTGGCACGTGGAAATTTGCATCTGGTGGCATTGAACTGTGGAAATCTGCATCTGATGGCATGTGGCAATCTTCATCTGGTGGCAGGCAATGTGGCACGTGGAAATCTGCATCTGGTGGCATGTGTCTGTGGCAATCTGCATTTGGTGGCATTGAACTGTGGAAATCTGCATCTGATGGCATGTGGCACTCTGCATCTGGTGGCAGGCGATGTGGCATGTGGAAATCTGGTGATAGGCAACGTGGTAAGCTGGTAGCAAGTGACAAGCTGCATCTAGTGACAGATTCTGTATTATGGTGAATTGAACTATTTAATTTTATATTACAATATAATAATAAAAATGATGCACTTCAATCATCCTGACACCATATGAACTTGGTGTTGTGGTGAAGTGCTAACACCAGCTATTTCCTGACAAATTGCCCGCCAAAAGCCGCATCGTCACCCACAAACTTTTTTTTTGATCACTTTTATTCTTATTACAAGAAATGTAAACATCCCTTGTAATAGAAATAAGGGATGACAGGTCCTCATTCATTATTGAGAGATCTGGGATCAAAAAGTCCCTCATTTACCTTTAAACACAAAAGATCAAAAAAATTTTTTTTTTACTTTTATAAAAAAAAAAAAATTGATATATGTATATATGTATATGTGTGTATATATATATATATATATATATATATATATATATATATATATATATATATATGGCCCAGGAAACGGAAGTGACGTTGGGCATCGCTCCAGTCATCCAAGGACATAGAGATGAGTGGCATCTTATGCCGCGTACACACAATCAAGTGTGTGGGCTCTGGCGGACTTTTTTACCCAAAAGTCCGGCGGACTTAGAAAGTAGTTTTGACTCAAAATTTGTCCGCTGGACTCGCAGTCCGGCGGACAATATGGCCGTCTGTGTGCTAGTCCACTGTACTTTTGAAATGAACGGACTTTCCCGCATGGAGGAAAGTCCGTTCATTTTGAGCGCGGCTCCAGGTAGCCGGGACTAGCGAAGGAAGTCAATGTCGCCGCCTGCGGTGGCAAGATTGATGCGTCACTGGCCCCGTCACCTGGTATGGACTTAAAGGGGAAGCCCTACGCCGAAAAAACGGCATGGGGGTCCCCCCCAGGATCATATCAGACCCTTATCCGAGCACGCAACCCAGCCGGTCAGGAAAGGGGGTGGGGACAAGCGAGCACCCCCCTCCTGAGCCATACCAGGCCACGTGCCCTCAACATGGGGGGGTGCTTTGAGGACACCCCAAAGCATCTTGTCCCCATGTTGTTGAGGACAAGGGCCTCTTCCCGACAACCCTGGCCGTTGGTTGTCGGGGTTCTGCGGGCGGGGGGTTATCGGAATCCAGGAGCCCCCTTTAATAAGGGGACCCCCGGATACCGGCCCCCCAACCTATGTGAATGAGTATGGGGTACAATGTACCCCTACCCATTCACCTGTGAAAAAAATTTCAATAAAACACAACACACAAGGGTTAAAAATAATTTATTGCACAGCTCCGGGGGTCTTCTTCCGTCCTAGGGGGTCTTCTCGCCGGACTTCTCCGCTATCTTCTGCTAGCTCTTTTACTAACGGAGGAGCTCGGCTTTCTTCTTCGCCGCTGCCCGGGGGTTTTCTTCCGACTTCGGGGGTCTTGTCCCCCTCTTCGGTTCTTCTTGCCGGGCCTCCGCTCCTTCCAGCTCTTTTACTGGCGGTGGCCCGGTCTTCTGTCGCCGCTGTCGTCGCCTTCTGATGTTGACTCTTTGCTGTCTCTGGCCGCAATGACAGGGACGCGGTGTGCGGCGACTTATATAGGGACATCGCCGGGTGATGTCCCCACCCATTATGATGTCACAGTCCTAGCATCCATCGATGGCTCAGGAATGACCAGGTGCCCCCACTCCCACAGCTTCTAAAAGTGATCCCGCGGCTCAATCCGCCTACTTTTATCTGAAAGAGAATTGGGGTGCTAGGAGGTCAGGGGAGCTCTGTGTACTTGGGGTGCTAGGAGGTCAGGGGAGCTCTGTGTCGTGTGGGTGCTAGGAGGTGGGGAGAGCTCTGTGTACTTGGAGGGCTAGGAGGTCAGGGGAGCCCTGTGTACTTGGGGTGCTAGGAGGTGGGGAGAGCTCTGTGTACTTGGAGTGCTAGGAGGTCAGAGGAGCTCTGTGTCTTGTGGGTGCTAGGAGGGGGGGAGAGCTCTGTGTACTTGGAGTGCTAGGAGGTGGGGGGAGCTCTGTGTACTTGGGGTGCTAGGAGGTCAGGGGAGCTCTGTGTCTTATGGCTACTAGGAGGTCAGGGGAGCTCTGTGTCTTGTGGGTACTAGGAGGTGGGGAGAGCTCTGTGTACTTGGGGTGCTAGGAGGTGGGGGGAGCTTTGTGTACTTGGGGTGCTAGGAGGTCAGGGGAGCTCTGTGTCTTGTGGGTGCTAGGAGGTGGGGGGGGCTCTGTGTACTTGGAGTGCTAGGAGGTGGGGGGAGCTCTGTGTCTTGTGGATACTAGGAGGTGGGGAGAGCTCTGTGTACTTGGAGTGCTAGGAGGTGGGGGGAGCTCTGTGTACTTGGGGTGCTAGGAGGTCAGGGGAGCTCTGTGTCTTGTGGGTGCTAGGAGGTGGGGGGAGCTCTGTGTACTTGGGGTGCTAGGAGGTCAGGGGAGCTCTGTGTCTTGTGGGTGCCAGGAGGTGGGGAGAGCTCTGTGTACTTGGAGTGCTAGGAGGTGGGGGGAGCTCTGTGTACTTGGGGTGCTATGAGGTCAGGGGAGCTCTGTGTCTTATGGCTATTAGGAGGTCAGGGGAGCTCTGTGTACTTGGAGGGCTAGGAGGTCAAGGGAGCTCTGTGTCTTGTGGGTACTAAGAGGTGGGGAGAGCTCTGTGCACTTGGAGTGCTAGGAGGTGGGGGGAGCTCTGTGTACTTGGGGTGCTAGGAGGTGGGGGAGCTCTGTGTAATTGGGGTGCTAGGAGGTCAGGGGAGCTCTGTGTCTTGTGGGTGCCAGGAGGTGGGGAGAGCTCTGTGTACTTGGGGTGCTAGGAGGTCAGGGGAGCTCTGTGTACTTGGAGGGCTAGGAGGTCAAGGGAGCTCTGTGTCTTGTGGGTACTAGGAGGTGGGGAGAGCTCTGTGTACTTGGGGTGCTAGGAGGTCAGGGGAGCTCTGTGTACTTGGAGGGCTAGGAGGTCAAGGGAGCTCTGTGTCTTGTGGGTACTAGGAGGTGGGGGGAGCTCTGTGTACTTGGGGTGCTAGGAGGTGGGGGAGCTCTGTGTAATTGGGGTGCTAGGAGGTCAGGGGAGCTCTATGTCTTGTGGGTGCTAAGAGGTGGGGGGAGCTCTGTGTTCTTGGAGTGCTAGGAGCTCTGTGTTCTTGGAGTGCTAGGAGCTCTGTGTTCTTGGAGTGCTAGGAGCTCTGTGTTCTTGGAGTGCTAGGAGGTGGGGGAGCTCTGTGTTCTTGGAGTGCTAGGAGGTGGGGGAGCTCTGTGAATTGGGGGGGGGGGTGCTAGGGGGTGGGCTCAGTGTACTTGGTGTACTAGGAAGTGGGCTAAACTCTGTGTATGGGTGGGGGGGGGGGGAGAGTTAGGAGCTCTGTGTACTTAGAGTGCTAGGAGGTGGGCGGTGCTCTGTGTATTGGGGCTGCTAGGAGGTTGGGGGAGCTCTGTGTACTTGGGATGCTAGAAGATGGGGGGAGCTCTGTGTATTCAAGGATTCTAAGAGGTGGGGGCTCTGTGTATTGCGGGTGCTAGCAGGTGGGGGGGAGCTTTGTGTATTAAGGGTGCTAGGAGGTCTGGGGTGCTCTGTATACTTGGGGTGCTAGGAGGTTGGGGGAGCTCTGTGTACTTGGGGTGCTAGGAGGTCAGGGGAGCTCTGTGTCTTGTGGGTGCTAGGAGGTGGGGGGGGGGCTTTGTGTACTTGGAGTGCTAGGAGGTGGGGGAGCTCTGTGAATTGGGGGGGGGGGGGTGCTAGGGGGTGGGAGGGGGCTCAGTGTACTTGGTGTACTAGAAGGTGGGCTAAACTCTGTGTATGGGTGGGGGGGAGAGTTAGGAGCTCTGTGTACTTAGAGTGCTAGGAGGTGGGCGGTGCTCTGTGTATTGGGGCTGCTAGGAGGTTGGGGGAGCTCTGTGTACTTGGGATGCTAGGAGATGGGGGGAGCTCTGTGTATTCAAGGATGCTAAGAGGTGGGGGGGGGCTCTGTGTATTGTGGGTGCTAGCAGGTGGGGGGGAGCTTTGTGTATTAAGGGTGCTAGGAGGTTTGGGGTGCTCTGTGTACTTGGGGTGCTAGGAGGTTGGGGGAGCTCTGTGTATTGGGGTGCTAGGAGGTTGGGGGTGCTCTGTGTACTTGGGGTGCTAGGAGGTTGGGGGAGCTCTGTGTATTGGGGTGCTAGGCGATGGGGGAGCTCTGTGTATTGGGGGGCTAGGCGATGGGGGAGCTCTGTGTATTGAGGGTGCTAGGAGGTGGGGAGAGCTCTGTGTCTTGTGGGTGCTAATAGGTGGGGGGAGCTTTGTGTATTGGGGTGCTAGGAGGTCTGGGGTGCTCTGTGTACTTGGGGTGCTAGGAGGTTGGGGGAGCTCTGTGTATTGGGGTGCTAGGAGGTTGGGGGTGCTATGTGTACTTGGGGTGCTAAGAGGTTGGGGGAGCTCTGTGTATTGGGGTGCTAGGCGATGGGGAAGCTCTGTGTATTGAGGGTGCTAGGGGTCGAGGGAGCTCTGTGTATTGGGGTGCTAGGAGGTGGGGAGAGCTCTGTGTCTTGTGGGTGCTAATAGGTGGGGGGAGCTTTGTGTATTGGGGTGCTAGGAGGTTGGGGGTGCTCTGTGTACTTGGGGTGCTACGAGGTTGGGGGAGCTCTGTGTATTGGGGTGCTAGGCGATGGGGGAGCTCTGTGTATTGAGGGTGCTAGGGGTCGAGGGAGCTCTGTGTATTGGGGTGCTAGAAGGTGGGGAGAGCTCTGTGTCTTGTGGGTGCTAATAGGTGGGGGGAGCTTTGTGTATTGGGGTGCTAGGAGGTGGGGGGAGCTCTGTGAATTGGGAGGTAGGGGGAGTTCTGTACTGGTGGATGGGGGGCTTCGTGTACTGGTGAACATGAGGAGGGGGAGCTCTGCATCCACATAACGCATTGGGGGGGGGCAGCTTCTCATCTTTGCCCTGGGCACGGATTGATCTTGTCCCGGCACTGAATGTAACTATACAATGCAGATCATATGTGGAGTTCAGCTTTGAATATGTTGTAGATGCTGAAATATTGTTGAATACAACAGAATGGTGGCTTCTCTGTGTGCGCCTGGAAAGGTCTTCCTCAGTAGATGGATGTCCTGACCCCGGTGACGGAAGGTTCACACCTGGGATTCACCGGGAATTGTTTGTTCTGACTGATGGGAAAAGGTGGTTACAATGAGAGATGGAGATCGGACTGTCCCATCACTCTTCTCATTGGAAGCTTTTGTAACCTTTCTTTTTTTTTTTTTCCTAATTTAATTCAACAGAGAAGAAGATCCATCAAAAATCTACAAGGACCACAAGACATTGACATATTAGCAGATATATGAGTGGCCAACAAGCGGCTGATATCTGGCCCACGTACATTCATCCCATTTGTTGAGTTAATGGACGGTCATCATTCTTGTCTGGTGTCAGGCAGAGGAAGTTCTTGGGAAAGGGGCCCTGTGGATACGACCTTATCTACCATGGGAAAGGAACTCCGAGATCTCTTATCACCGGCTATCTCTGTGCCATTCAATGTGTACGCCACATGTCACAGACCGGGAATGCCAGGGACACATGGGACAGTCACAGCCCCCCCCCCCAACCAGGAATATCAGAATATCATGGACACAACATGAGACAGTTACAGCCCCCCCAACCAGGAACATCGGAATATCATGGACACATGGAACCATAACCCACACCCCTTCCCCCCCAACCAGGAATATCATAGACACATGGGACAGTCACAGCACCCCCCCCCCCCCCAACCAGGAATATCATAGACACATGGGACAGTCACAGCACCCCCCCAACCAGGAATATCATGGACACATGGGACAGTCACAGCACCACCCCCCAACCAGGAATATCATGGACACATGGGACAGTCACAGCACCCCCCCAACCAGGAATATCATGGACACATGGAACAGTCAGAGCACCCCCCCCCAACCAGGAATATCATGGACACATGGGACAGTCACAGCACCCCCTCCCCCCCAACCAGGAATATCGGAATATCATGGACACATGGGACAGTCAGAGCACCCCCCCCAACCAGGAATATCATGGACACATGGGACAGTCACAGCACCCCCCCCTACCAGGAATATCATGGACACATGGGACAGTCACAGCACCCCCCCCTACCAGGAATATCATGGACACATGGGACAGTCACAGCACCCCCCCAACCAGGAATATCATAGACACATGGGATAGTCACAGCGCCCCCCCCCCCCCCCAGCCAGGAATATGAGAATATCATGGACACAACATGAGACAGTTACAGCCCCCCCCCCCCCCCAACCAGGAACATCGGAATATCATGGACACATGGAACCATAACCCACACCCCTTCCCCCCCAACCAGGAATATCATAGACACATGGGACAGTCACAGCGCCCCCCCCCAACCAGGAATATCATAGACACATGGGACAGTCACAGCGCCCCCCCCCAACCAGGAATATCATAGACACATGGGACAGTCACAGCGCCCCCCCCCCACCAGGAATATCATAGACACATGGGACAGTCACAGCACCCCCCCCCCCCCAACCAGGAATATCATAGACACATGGGACAGTCACAGCACCACCCCCCCAACCAGGAATATCATGGACACATGGGACAGTCACAGCACCCCCCCACCAGGAATATCATGGACACATGGGACAGTCACAGCACCCCCCCAACCAGGAATATCATGGACACATGGGACAGTCAGAGCACCCCCCCAACCAGGAATATCATGGACACATGGAACAGTCAGAGCACCCCCCCCAACCAGGAATATCATGGACACATGGGACAGTCACAGCACCCCCTCCCCCCCAACCAGGAATATCGGAATATCATGGACACATGGGACAGTCAGAGCACCCCCCCAACCAGGAATATCATGGACACATGGGACAGTCACAGCACCCCCCCTACCAGGAATATCATGGACACATGGGACAGTCACAGCACCCCCCCCTACCAGGAATATCATGGACACATGGGACAGTCACAGCACCCCCCCAACCAGGAATATCATAGACACAATGGGATAGTCACAGCGCCCCCCCCCCCCCCCCCAGCCAGGAATATGAGAATATCATGGACACAACATGAGACAGTTACAGCCCCCCCCCCCCCCAACCAGGAACATCGGAATATCATGGACACATGGAACCATAACCCACACCCCTTCCCCCCAACCAGGAATATCATAGACACATGGGACAGTCACAGCGCCCCCCCCCCAACCAGGAATATCATAGACACAGGGACAGTCACAGCGCCCCCCCCCCAACCAGGAATATCATAGACACATGGGACAGTCACAGCGCCCCCCCCCCACCAGGAATATCATAGACACATGGGACAGTCACAGCACCCCCCCCCCCCCCAACCAGGAATATCATAGACACATGGGACAGTCACAGCACCACCCCCCAACCAGGAATATCATGGACACATGGGACAGTCACAGCACCCCACCAGGAATGATCATGGACACATGGGACAGTCAACAGCACCCCCCCAACCAGGAATATCATGGACACATGGGACAGCAAGCACCCCCCCAACCAGGAATATATGGACCCATGGAACAGTCAGAGCACCCCCCCCCAACCAGGAATATCATGGACAATGGGACAGTCACACCACCCCCTCCCCCCAACCAGGAATATCGGAATATCATGGACACATGGGACAGTCAGAGCACCCCCCCCTCACAAACCAGGAATATCATGACACCTGGGACAGTCACAGCACCCCCCCCACTACCAGGAATATCATGGACACATGGGACAGTCACAGCACCCCCCTACCAGGAATATCATGGACACATGGACAGTCACAGCACCCCCCCAACCAGGAATATCATGGACACATGGGACAGTCAGAGCACCCCCCCAACCAGGAATATCATGGACACATGGAACAGTCAGAGCACCCCCCCCAACCAGGAATATCATGGACACATGGGACAGTCACAGCACCCCCTCCCCCCCAACCAGGAATATCGGAATATCATGGACACATGGGACAGTCAGAGCACCCCCCCCTACCAGGAATATCATGGACACATGGACAGTCACAGCACCCCCCCCTACCAGGAATATCATGGACACATGGGACAGTCACAGCACCCCCCCAACCAGGAATATCATGGACACATGGGACAGTCACAGCACCCCCCCAACCAGGAATATCATAGACACATGGGATAGTCACAGCGCCCCCCCCCCCCCAGCCCAGGACTATGAGAATATCATGGACACAACATGAGACAGTTACAGCCCCCCCCCCCAACCAGGAACATCGGAATATCATGGACACATGGAACCATAACCCACACCCCTTCCCCCCCAACAGGAATATCATAGACACATGGGACAGTCACAGCGCCCCCCCCCCCCCAACCAGGAATATCATAGACACATGGGACAGTCACAGCGCCCCCCCCCCCCCAACCAGGAATATCATGGACACATGGGACAGTCACAGCACCCCCCCAACCAGGAATATCAGGGACACATGGGACAGTCACAGCACCCCCCCCACCAGGAATATCATGGACACATGGGACAGTCACAGCACCCCCCCCACCAGGAATATCATGGACACATGGGACAGTCACAGCACCCCCCCCCCACCAGGAATATCATGGACATTGGACACATGGGACAGTCATAGGACCCCCCCCCCCCAACCAGGAATATTATCATGGACACATGGGACAGTCACAGCACCCCCCCAACCAGGAATATCATGGACATTGGACACATGGGACAGTCACAGCACCCCCCCCACCAGGAATATCATGGACACATGGGACAGTCACAGCACCCCCCCCACCAGGAATATCATGGACATTGGACACATGGGACAGTCATAGGACCCCCCCCCCCCCAAACCAGGAATAGTATCATGGACACATGGGACAGTCACAGCGCCCCCCCCTCCCCCCAACCAGGAATATCGGAATATCATAGACACATGGGACAGTCGCAGCTACAAAGCAGACTGGCAGACCTGCATCTGGCGATCATTATACGGCGGTAATTATTTCATCTGACAGAAGTCTGCTTGATATCTATAAGAAGGATTTCTGGTCTCTCCGAGGCCTTGATGATGAGATATGAATCCGGTAATCTGCATTGTCACATGATTACATGTATAAATGAGGACATCCCATCGCCATGATGATGGATGGTGGAGAGGAGCAGTGCGGGAAACTTGTGGAAGAATTGCATGGAAACCCGGAACCACGCCACCCCCCAAACCTCGGCAAATTACACAACAAACTCCCTTAGAGAGTAGAGGAAGTCGTGTTTTATCGGACATTAAGACCTTTTATCCACGGGGGCCTGTACGGGTACACAGATTTAAAGTGGCACAGAGTCACACAGGTTAACCACTTGCTTACTGGGCACTTAAACCCCCCTCAGTCCCAGACCAATTTTCAGCTTTCAGCGCTGATGCACTTTGAATGACAATTGCGCGGTCATACAACACTGTACCCAAATGAAATTTTTATCATTTTTTTCCTACAAATAGAGCTTTCTTTTGGTGGTATTTAATCACAGCTCGGAGTTTTATTTTTTGCTAAACAAACAAAAAAAGATGCAAAAAAAAAAAATCATGTTTTAATAGTTTGTTATAAAATTTTGCAAACGGGTAATTTTTCTCCTTCATTGAAGTGCGCTGATTAGGCGGCACTGATAGGCTGCATTGGTGGGCACTGATAGGCTGCATTGGTGGGCACTGATAGGCTGCACTGGTGGGCACTGATAGGCATAGTTAAGGCGGCACTAATAGGCACAGATAAGGCGGCACCGATGGGCACAGATAAGGCGGCACTGATGGGCAAAGATGGGCACAGATAAGATGGCACGGATGGGTGGCACGGATAAGTGGCACGGATGGGTGGCACGGATGGGCACTGATAGGTACCACAGATAGATGGGACTGATGGGCACTGATAGGTGGCACTGATAGGTGGCTCTGATAGGTGGCACTGCTGGGCACTGATGGGCGGCACCGCTGGGCACTGATGGGCGGCACTGCTGGGCACTGATGGGCGGCACTGGGGTGCAGCACCTTTGAGGCAGATTGTGGGCACTGTGGGTGGCACTGTGGGTGGCACTGTGGGTGGCACTGTGGGCACTATGGGCACTGACGGGGGCACTGACGGGGGGCACTTACTTTTATTCAGGATGGCACTGCGGGAGGCAGGTGGGCACTGGCAGGTGGCAGGTGGTTGCTTGTTTTGCTGGCCGTGATCGGGACTGATGTCCCGATCACAGCCGCCGGTGATCGGCCTTTTTTTTTTCTCCTCGGGCTGTCAGCGCGAGGAGGAATAATAGCCGATTACCGGCTCCGTTCTATCACATGATCAGCTGTCATTGGCTGACAGCTGATCACGTGATAAGGGGTCGGGATCGACCCCTTGCACGGATCGGTGATCAGGCGAGTCTCATGGACTCGCCGATCACAGAGGGACGTCAATAGACGTAGTCCCGGAAATGTAGGTCCGCGCTAATGCCGTCATTTGGCAATAGCGCGGATCCCAAGTGGTTAAAACAAAGACATAAGTCCATCTAGTTCCACCAATAGAAAAAACGAAATATAAAACGTCCATCTACAATCCTATACCCACAGACAAAAAAGACCTAAAAAGTAGTGTGATGACCATGCTGATAGGAGGAGAGAGCAGAGTGAGACAGAGAGGTGCCGCTCATCAGTGTGCTGCTTCTCCTTTCACTGTTCAGTCAGAGGATGGGGAGCTACATTGTCAATAATACATAGTCCAATTTATATTGATAAATGAAGCACTATGGCCTGTGATCCGAAGAACTGGCAGGATCACACCCTTTCCTGGATGGGTAGAATATGGGCGATCAAAATGACGACCCTTTCCAAAATTCTCTATTATTTTCGGTCATTGCCTATTCCGGTTCCCACAGTATTTTTGTTTGAGTAGCTTGTTCCTCTTGGTTTGTTTCAAAATGGCGGGGTGGTGTGGGAGCCAGGGCCGTCTTTAAGGCAGGGCAAAAGGGGGCAGCTGCCCTGGGCCCTGTCATTGTTGTGGGGCCCAAAGCAGCTGCCTCATACTTGCCAACTATCCCAGTTTACATTCCCTTGTCCCTTGAGGTTTTAGTCCAGTGCTGTGTCCTGATATCTCAGTGTGAAGTGCTGCTACTAATGCTGCCCAGCTCTGACCTATTGTTGTGTACAGATGACTCATCTGCAGACCCTGTGTTTACATGTAAATAACCGGCATTCATATATAAATAGCAGTGACATGCATATGTAAATAGCTGAGGCCCACGGCATTGATATGTAAATAAAGGCAGCATTCATATGTATATCATGCCCCCCTGCAGTGAGGAGATGATGCGCTGTAATCTACAGCAACCAGTGAGCAGTATTACTGTACAGTAATCTCTAGCAGCCAATCAACAAGCAGAAATCATGTGCTGTAACCTCTAGCAACTAATCTGTGAGCCTTAAGGAGTGCTATAACCTCTGGCAACCAGTCAGTAAGCAGTAATGATATTCTGTAACCTCTGGCAACCAGTCAGTAAGCAGTAATGATATTCTGTAACCTCTAGCAACCAGTCAGTAAGCAGTAATGATATTCTGTAACCTCTAGCAACCAGTCAGTAAGCAGTAATGATATTCTGTAACCTATAGCAACCAGTCAGTAAGCAGTAATGATATTCTGTAACCTCTAGCAACCAGTCAGTAAGCAGTAATGATATTCTGTAACCTCTAGCAACCAGTCAGTAAGCAGTAATGATATTCTGTAACCTCTAGCAACCAGTCAGTAAGCAGTAATGATATTCTGTAACCTCTAGCAACCAGTCAGTAAGCAGTAATGATATTCTGTAACCTCTGACTGATCTGATACAGTAAACTGATTTTAAGTCTAGCTGCTATTTATTTTATGTCTCAGAGAAGGTGGAGAGCGAAATTGCATGGGGGGAGGGGGCCCTATGAAAATTTTTGCCCAGGGCCCAATCAATATTAAAGCGGAGGTCCACCCTAAAATGGACCTTCCGCTCATCGGATTCCTCCCCCCCTCCGGCGCCACAATTGGCACCTTTCAGGGGGTAGGGGGGTGCAGTTACCTGGATAATCCAGGTAACTGCACCCACTTCCGGGCTAGCTCTCTGCGGAAAGGGGCGTACGTTACGCCCCTTTCCGCAAGCGCCCGCCCCCTTCAGCAAGTGCCCCGCTGCCTGCTGGGAAACACACAGCTCCCAGAGGCAGCGGGGACCGTCCTCATTGCGCAGCGCGGCTCGTGCATGCGCAGTAGGGAACCGGGAAATGAAGCCGAAAGGCTCCATTTCCTGATTCCCATACCCAAGATGGCGGCGGCAGGACCCGACAGACGACCTAGCGATCGGCTTCGGGTGCCGACATCGCGGGCGTGCTGGACAGGTAAGTGTCACTATTTTAAAAGTCAGCAGCTGCAGTATTTGTAGCTGCTGGCTTTTAAAAAAAAAAAAAACCGCGGAGTCCCGGCGGACTCCCGCTTTAAAGACGGCCCTGGTGGGAGCCCCTCCACTTCCTGCGTTACTACAGAGCGTCCCAATTGTTTCAGCTTTATCAGGTTCATCTTTATCAAATCTATGATCTACAAACCTGATTGGGTAAAATTAGCCCCCTTGTACCCTTTTATGTGTAAATAATAAACCATTTACTAAGGATTTGGAGTGCCGGCTTCTTCTTGGAATTGGTAAAATTAGGCACAAGCTAAGCGCCTCGCTCCCTATTGACCTCCTGCTTTGGATGTCCTGTAAGGAGCTCAAAGCTATTCTTAGTCCCTCTCCGTTACATTCCCGATGTCTCCGGTACGCGGTGTGCACAATATATTCTCTGAAGTCACCCCATAACCCGGTGGCTCCTATTTTCAGAAATCCACGTTTCCCTCCTGGACAACACCGGCAATCGTTTACATGGTGGATTAACAAGGCTCATTTTATAGACCATGAAGGAATCAGAAAGCCTTCTTACTTTATGAAGACCTTACAAAAGTCCCCTTTGGAGACGTTTTGTCTGTCTGTCAGATCGCTCATTACTTACACAGACTCCGTGTCGGGATCAGGGGGATATCACCACGAGGACCTTCTTTGAAAAGAAATGGTGACGTGGTCCGGAGGCACGTGGCAGTATTTCAGAGCTGTATACTCTGTGGACCAGGGTCCTCAACGCTCATAACAACTAGCTTTGGAGGCGGATCTGGGGACATCTATAGATGAGGATGTTTGGTCCCCGTGGTTGACCATGGTACAAAGGGGAATTCTAAACACTTCCCTGGTAGAGGCGAATTGCAAGGTATTGTCTCGATGAAATCATGTTTCGACGCGATTAGCCAAAATTTACACGGGGTGCAGCCAGGTGGCCAACAGGTTCCATATCTGGTGGCAGTGCAGCTAGTGCTCAAAATGTTTGGGGGGGGGGGCCCAAACAAACTGAAAAATACTGAAAACCCCCCATCAAATGCAGCCACTGTGCCCATAAATTGCAGCCATTGTGCCCATCAAACACAGCCACTGTGCCCATCATATGCAGCCACTTATGCCCATCATATGCAGCCACTTGTGCCCATCAAATGCAGCCGCTTGTGCCCATCATATGCAGTCATTGTGAATATAAAACCCAGCCACTGTGCCCATCATATGCAGCCACTGTGCCCATTAAATGCAGCCACTTGTGCCAATAATATGCAGCCACTTGTGCCCAGTATGTGCAGTCACTTGTGCCCATAATATGCAGCCACTTGTGCCCATTAAATGCAGCCACTGTGCCCATAAATTGCAGCCATTGTGCCCATCAAACACAGCCACTGTGCCCATCATATGCAGCCACTTATGCCCATCATATGCAGCCACTTGTGCCCATCAAATGCAGCCGCTTGTGCCCATCATATGCAGTCATTGTGCCTATAAAACCCAGCCACTGTGCCCATCATATGCAGCCACTGTGCCCATTAAATGCAGCCACTTGTGCCCAGTATATGCAGCCAATTGTGCCAATAATATGCAGCCACTTGTGCCCAGTATGTGCAGTCACTTGTGCCCATAATATGCAGCCACTTGTGCCCATTAAATGCAACCACTTGTGCCCAGTATATGCAGTCACTTGTGCCCATAATATGCAGCCACTTGTGCCCATTAAATTCAGCCACTTGTGCCCATTAAATTCAGCCACTTGTGCCCACCATATGCAGCTACTTGTGCCCATCAAATGCAGCTACTTGTGCCCATCAAATGCAGCCACTTGTGCCCATCATATGCAGCCACTTTTGCCCATCATATGCAGCCACTTTTGCCCATCATATGCAGCCACTGTGCCCATCAAATGCAGCTACTGTGCCCATCAAATGCAGCCACTTGTGTCCATCATATGCAGCCACTTGTGCCATCAAATGCAGCCACTTTTTCCCAGTATATGCAGCCACTTGTGCCCATCATGTGCAGCCACTGTGCCCACTGACCCCCCCCCCCCCCACTCGCGGGGCTCTGACAGACCCCACTGGCACTTACCGCCAGGGAGCAGCTCCTCTCAGTGCAGTGAGTGCACCAGAGCGGTGGCGACCTCCACTCCAGTGTATGTCTCCTCCGCTGAGTTTGGTCCTCTTCCGAAACGGCAGGCATCCAATAGGGTGGCCTGGCGCTTTGGCCAATCAGGAAACAGGTCTGAGGAAGGTTAGTGTGAAAATAGTGAAAATGAATTCGCTATCGTCACACAATTGGGTGCGCCCCGAGCCCATCCTATTTTGAAGCCTATTAGAGCCTCTGACTCTAATCAGGGGCTTCAAAAAGTACCACCTAGGGATGAGCTTCGTGTTCGAGTCGAACGTACGTTCGACTCGAACATTGGCTGTTCGTCCGTTCGGCGAAATCCGAACTCTTGGTCCGTTCGCGTCAAAATTCGTGTGGCGCGCACGGCCCACAATGCACTGCGATGGCGCAGTGCATTGCTGGCTCATGATTGGCCAAGCATGCCTGTGACCCCGCATGCTTGGCCAATCGCAGCGCTAGCAGCGAGGATGATCATAGCTCAGGCTGTGTAGTGCACGCCCCACACTATATAAGGCCGCCTTTGAGGCGGCCTCGTGTAGTGTGTTGGCATCTGAAGCAGTGGGTGTTCTGTGTACCTTCAACACAGTTACACACCAATCGTTTTTGGCTGATTTCCTATCTTGCTCTTGTGCAGTGGTTATTGTCTGTGCCCTGACCGCAGTATACACCACTATATTCACCTCACCTATATAGCTAGTGATCTAGCTTTAATAATAGAGCTTGCAGTCAGTAGTGTTAGGAGATAGTGCGTGCTGTCTGCGTGCTCTGTACCCAGTACATACCGCTATAATATAGGGCAGGCCCCTACTTTCAAACATCCAACTTACAAACATCTCCTACTTGCAAACGCAAGGAGACAGCAGCAAGTGAGATGAAAAAAGATGGACGACAAAACAAATTATACAGGGGTGATAACCCTTCCCTATGTTTTCCAAAAGCTTAAAAATAGTTTTTTTGACTGGAGCTACACTTTAAAAAATGTACCAGTTGAAAATTACAAACAGATTCAACTTAACACAACAAACCTACACAGTCCCTGTCTTGTTTGCACCGCCTGTATACTGCTGTTCTGAGTATATAGGGCCTGGGGGCCACACGCATTTCCTTTTTTTAATATGGGTACGGGGTTCCCCTTAATATGCATACAAGACCCAAATAGGCTGGTAATGGGCAGGGAGGGCTACCCATGCCATGTTTCTGAATGATTTTCAACCATATTGCAGGAACCAGATATAACATTAAAACCGCAAGCAGTTTTAAATGACGTTATTTCCGTTAAATGTCATTTTGTGCAGGGACTGTTCTAAACACGGGAAACACGTGGCACTTCACAGGCATACTACAGACACCCCCCAGGCACCATATTTAAAGGAATATTTCACTTATTTTTTTCACTTTAATCGTCATTAAAATCAGTGCTCCCGCCAAAATGGCCGTTTTAAAACTTTTTTTTGCATTGACCCATGTCCCCTGAGGCAGAAGGCAGGTCCCCAAACCCTTTTTAGGACAGTATCTTGCATATTAGCCGTTAAAAATTAGCACTTTTCATTTCGAACGTTCGAGTCCCATAGACTTCAATGGGGTTCTAACGTTCGTAACGAACGTGGGGTCCGTTCGAAAGTTCTGGTGCGAACCGAACCGGGGGGTGTTCGGCTCATCCCTAGTACCACCCCCTCCCACCCCTGCCATAGGAATCCATGCGTCCGGCTCCCTGAAAGGGGCCGGGTGCATGGATGGGGGGGGGGGGGCGGCGCCCGTGCGCCCACAGTGCATGGTCCGACACTGTCTGGTGGACTTGCCCGAAAGTACAACGGTTTTGGACAAGAATATTTAATTTGGTATATTCCAAAAAACTTTAAGATGGTATTATTTTCTAATCTATCGAGTGAGCTACCGAAAAACCTCAGGATTCCCACCTTTTTTATTATCCTGGAAGCTAAGACCACCATAGCACGAGCATGGACAACTCCTGTGATAAATCTAGCATTAGTGAAAAACAAAATCTCCTGGATCATAATTAATTAAAAACTGGCCAACATCCTTCGGGGACCACAACATCGCTTTGAAAAGGTTTAAAACCCCAGTCCCATTACACATGTGCAAGTCATTTAGTTCCCAATTATTTTTTTAACGAATTTCGACAAATTCATTAATTCGGTAATATCCGAATGAACAAGAACCTGTTTAACTAATTTTTTCCGAATATTTTTAAATTGAATATTCGAAAAATCATAAATTCGAAAATGCAAAAATCCAAAAACCAGACAATTTGAAAATCTGAAATAATAACTAACTAATAATAACTAATAATTACTAATAAATTATAGGTATTGGAATTTCCTTTAAAATTTGGCTGTCAGTGATCGTAACAACCACGAATTTATCAGGAAGTTACGAATTATCCGAAATAAAAAATGCCGCATCTAAACAATGGAATGTAACAAATAAATAATAATAAATAACAATAATAATAATAATAAATTTTTTTATTATTATTATTTATTATGAATTTGTTCCATTCCATTTGTTTTAGTTTTTTTTCGGATAATTCTTAACTTTGGATAAATTCCTATTCGTTACGTTCACCAACAGGCAAATTTGAAAGGAAATTCCAATACCTATTATTTAACAGTTAGTTATTTTATTTTTTTTCAGATTTTTGGATTTTCACTGTAGGAGCACACCCTCACTCTCTCCACAAGTAAATCAGATCAATTGTTGGATCGGCTGTCGAGTGCAGCCGCTGCCATTGCCAGCAAGGGTGTACAGCAGTGAAGCCTTTCGGCTTTCAAATTGGTTCCGGCGGCGGAGAAGGGAGGAGGGGGCCGGACTTCTGTTGTACCTCGCTGTAATGCACAAGAACGCATCACAAGATGGGTTCTGTGCTGGGACCAATCCTATTTAATTTGTTCATAAACGACCTGGAGGATGGGGATGGGGGAAACAGTTCAATCTCTGTATTTGCGGACGATACTAAGCTAAGCAGAGCAATAATTTCTCCGCAGGATGTGGAAACCTTGCAAAAAGATCTGAACAAATGAATGGGGGGGAGGGGCAACTACATGGCAAATGAGGTTCAATGTAGAAAAATTAAAAATAATGCATTTGGGTGGCAAAAATCTGAATGCGATCTATAGACTGGGGGGAGAACCTCTGGGGGGATCTAGGATGGAGGAGGACCTGGGGGTCCTAGTAGATGATGGGCTCAGTAATGCCAAGCTGCTGCTAACAAAGCAAACAGAATATTGGCATTAAAAAGGGGATCAACTCCAGAGCGATAATTCTCCCCTCTACAAGACTCTGGTCCGGCCGCACCTGGAGTATACTGTCCAGTTCTGGGCACCAGTCCTCAAGAAGGATGTACTGGAAATGGAGCGACTACAAAGAAGGGCAACAAAGCTAATAAAGGGTCTGGAGGATATTAGTTGTGAGGAAAGGTTGTGAGCTCTGAACTTATTCTCTCTGGAGAAGAGACACCTGAGAGGGGATATGATTTCATTATATAAATACCGGACTGGTGACCCCACAATATATAAATACCGGACTGGTGTCCCCACAATATATAAATACCGGACTGGTGTCCCCACAATATATAAATACCGGACTGGTGACCCCACAATATATAAATACCGGACTGGTGACCCCACAATATATAAATACCGGACTGGTGACCCCACAATATATAAATACCATACTGGTGACCCCACAATATATAAATAACGTACTGGTGACCCCACAATATATAAATAACGTACTGGTGACGCCCCCAATATATAAATACCAGACTGGTGACCCCACAATATATAAATACCAGACTGGTGACCCCACAATATATAAATACCGGACTGGTGACGCCCCCAATGTATAAATACCAGACTGGTGACCCCACAATATATAAATACCGGACTGGTGACCCCACAATATATAAATACCGGACTGGTGACCCCACAATATATAAATAACGTACTGGTGACCCCACAATATATAAATAACGTACTGGTG